>NC_062228.1:16250460-16569959 GCF_902686445.1 Sciurus carolinensis | reverse complement strand
GAACCATCTTTTTGTTTTGTCAATTTTTGAATTGTTTCTTTTGTTTCAATTTCACTGATTTCAGCTCTGATTTTAATTATTTCCTGTCTTCTACTACTTTTGCTGTTATTCTGTTCTTCTTTTTCTAGGGCTTTGAGCTGTAACGTTAAGTCATTTAGTTGTTGATTTTCATTCTTTTCTTGAATGCATTCCATGCAATGAATTTTCCTCTTAGTACCACTTTCATAGTGTCCCAGAGATTTTGATATGTTATATCATCATTCTCATTGACCTCTAAGAATTTTTTTTATCTCCTCCCTGATGTTTTCTGCTGTCCATGTTTCATTCAATAGCATATTATTTAGTCTCCAGGTGTTGGAGTAATTTCTGTTTTTTATTTTGCATTGATTTCTACTCTCAGTTCATTATGATCTGATAGAACACAAGGCAGTATCTCTATTTTTTTGCATTTCCTAAGGACTGCTTTGTGGCATAACATATGGCCTATTTTCGAGAAGGTTCCATGTGCTGCTGAGAAGAAAGTGAATTCACTTGTTGATGGATGGAATATTCTATATATGTCTATTAAGTCTAGGTTATTGATTGTGTTATCGAGTTCTATGGTTTCTTTGTTTGGAAGATCTATCCAGTGGTGACAGCAGTGTGTTAAAGTCACCCAGAATTATTGTGTTGTGGTCTATTTGATTCCTGAAATTGAGAAGGATTTGTTTGATGTACAGGGATGCACCATTGTTTGGGGCATAAATATTTACTATCGTTATGTCTTCCTGATTTATGGTTCCCTTAAACAGTATGAAATGTCCTTCTTTACCCTTCTAACTTTGGCTTGAAGTCCACTTTATCTGGTATAAGGATGGAAACCCCTGCTTTTTTACTGAGTCCCTGTGCGTGGTAGGTTTTTTCCCATCCTTTCACCTTTAGTCTGTGGATGTCTTTTTCTATGAGATGAGTCTCTTGCAGGCAGCATATTGTTGGGTCTTTCTTTTTAATCCATTCTGCCAGTCTATGTCTTTTGATTGATGAAAGGTCATTAATGTTCAGGGTTATTATTGAGATATGATTTGTATTCCCAGTCATTTGGGCTTATTTTTGGTTTTGAAGTTGGCTTGGTTTCTCCTTTGAGTGGTTTTTCTCTAAGGTAGTTCCTCCCTTTGCTGACCTACACTGTTGTTTTTCATTTCCTCCTCATGGAATATTTTATTGAGAACATTCTGTAGCACAGGCTTTCTATTTGTAAATTCTTTTAACTTTTGTTTATCATGGAAGGATTTTATTTCATCTTCAAATTGAAGGTTAGTTTTGCTGGGTATAGGATTCTTGGTTGGCAACCACATTCTTTCAGAGCTTAAAATATGTTGTTCCAGGACCTTCTAGCTTATAGAGTCTGGGTTGAGAAGTCTGTTGCTATCCGTATTGGTCTCCCCATATATTTAATCTGATGCTTTTCTCTCATGGCCTTCAAAATCCTATCTTTATTTTGAATGTTAGGCATTTTCATTATAATGTGCCTTGATGTGAATCTGTTGTGATTTTGTGCATTTGGTGTTCTGTAAGCCTCTTGTAATTGATTTTCCATTTCATTCTTCAGGCTTGGGAAATTTTCTGATATTATTTCATTGAATAGGTTGTTCATTCCTTTGGTTTGTATCTCTGTGCCTTCCTCAATCCCAATAATTCTAAGTTTGGTCTTTTCATGATGTTCCATAGTTCTTGGAGATTCTGTTTATGATTTCTTACCATCTTCTCTATTTGGGCAACTTTATTTTCAAGATTAAATATTTTGTCTTCATTGTCTAAGGTTCTGTTTTCCAAGTGGTCTCGTCTTTTGGTGATGCTTTCCATTGAGTTTTTTATTTGGTTTATTGTTTCCTTCATTTCAAGGATTTCCATTTTTTTTTTTTGTTTTGTTTGTTTTTGAGAATCTCTCTTTGTTGAAATGATATTTTGCTTCCTACAGTTGCTCTTTCAACTGCTTATTGGTATTATCATTCATTGCCTGCATTTGGTCTCTTATCTCATCCTTTGCTTCGTGAATCATCTTAATCATGTATAATCTGAAGTCCTTTTCTGACATTTCTTCTAACATACTGTCATTGGATTCTATTAATATAGAATCTAGATTTATTTGGATCATTTTCTTCCCTTGTTTTTTCATGTTGTTCATGTATCCTCCCCTCTAGCAGTGCAGATCTGGGTTATTGCAGATTCCCCCCTATAGGCTTATAGTGACCCTTATAGGTTTCTAAACCTTTTCTTTAAGGGGGAGATCAATATTAGCAGTGCCCAATTCAGACAGTATGCAATCCTAAACCAAAATAGCTCCTATGAGGACATTAACAATATTGTCATATTAAACAGAATGAGTTCAATTATTATCTTCAGTATAACAAACAGATTTGCAATAAGGTCTGCAGTTTCTAATGGAGGACAAAAAGGATGCAGAGGGATGTAGGATGTAGTTGTTAATGGGATAAGAAAAGAATATGCAGAAGTTCTAGATAATAGAAAGAGTGAGAGTATAATCAAAAGAAATTGGTTGTTAGCATGCAAAAAGGGAGAAAGAGACTCTGAGGGAATAGGTAAACAAAAGGAAAAGAGAGCAAGAAAAGTAAAGAAATAAAGACTTAAGGGCTGGGGAGATAGCTCAGTCAGTAGAGTGCTCGCCTTACAAGCACAAGCCCTGGGTTCGATCCCCAGCACCGCCAAAAAAAAAAAAATTAAAAAAAAAAGACTTAAAATTGTTCAATAAGGAGAAGAAAGAAAGAAAATCTACATTATAACAGTCACATAGTATTCAAAGCTCCCAGTCTTCAGTAGCCTGATACATGAGAGGTACCTGACAATGAGCTTCAAGTCTCCAGCAGGCATCTCAGGATGGGATTTGCCCCACCTAAAGATCAGAGCTACAGCTTTCAGGATTATCCAAGATGGCCACTCTGGCTTCCAAATGTGTTGGCAAATGGGGAGCTGCAGCTCAGGGTGTGGGTGTAGTCAGCTGGAGGTCCTGGAGGCAGGGTGTGGTTAGTCAGGCAGGGGTCCTGGAGATGGGGTGTGTTTGGTGTGGCTGCAGGATCCTGGGGGAGGGGTGCAATCAGTCGGTCTGGGGTCCCAGTGACAGGGCGCAGTCAGTTGGTCTGGGGGTCCTGATGGCAGGGAGCAGTCAGTCGATGTGAGGGCCCCAGAGGCAGGGAGTGATCAATCGGGCTGAGGGATCCTGGAGATGGGGCTCAGTCAGTCCAGCCAGGGATCCTATGGGGCCTGGCTGTTGTCTCAAAATGGCGGCAGCCACGTGTCAATACACTTTAATGTATAAAATAGCAAAGAAATTTGGACCTGAACAAGAAATGACTTTTTATTTGCTGTGAATGATAAATACTATTATGTGGGGGTTCCCGGGAACCCCAGCCTCGGGCGTGGTCAAGATGGCGCCTGACGCTGAGCCAGAGGCGGCCAGCTATACAGTAAACAACCAGCGAATTCCAATAATTGGCTAGTTAACGATGTGACTAGAGCATGCCCCCCCCTCGTGCACCCGTCCTGTGCCTGCAGCTGTCCGCGTTTATCTCGTGTACTCTCCCCTGATTGACTGCAGTGTATATAAGCCTGGTGGGTGGGAGAGTAGGGGGCAGAAGCTGAGGAAAGGGCAGAAGCTGAGGAAAGGGCAGAAGCTGAGGAAGGGACGGAGAAGCTGAGGAAGGGACGGAAGAAGCGGAAGAACCGGCGGCGACGACGGCGACGACGGCGGCAGCAGCGGGAGCGGAGCTGGAAGGAGGAAGTACGCGGGAGTGGAAGGAGCTGGGAAAAGGAAAGCTGAAAGTGCGAAGAAGTTAGGGGTAAGAGAAGCGTAGGAAAGAACCTGTGCACAATAAACTTCCAAAGCTTCAGACGTTTGCCGTGTCTCTCTCTGTGGCCAGAGGGGACGCGACACTATTATAATTGGGTTTTTATTTTACCATGCATTAAGTAACTAGCAGTTATCTGAAATTTAATGTCCAGTTTCCAAAGTTAAGAATTGTTGTAGGCCTTTGATGGGAATTTTTCTGTTGGCTTGGAGTTGCTGATAAAGCTCCCATTATAGTTGACTTTTTCATTGCTGTGATCAAGACACCCAACAAGAATAACTTAGAGGAGGAGAAGTTTATATGGGGCTCATGGTTTCAGAGGTCTCAGTCCACGGATGACTGACTCTATTGCTCTGGGCCCAGGGTGAGGCAGCACATGGTGAGTCCAGCTGAGGAAAGCTACTTCCCTCATGGCAGCAAGAAGAGAGAGGGATGGGGGAAGGGGCCACAAGGAAGATGCACCGATCCAGGGCATGCGCCAGGGGCCCACTTCCTCCAGCCATGCCCTGTCTGCCTGCTGTTACCATCCAGTCACTCCAAACTTAGATGAACTGATTAGGTTATAGCTTTCATGACCTAATCACTTCACCTCTGAGTATCTGTGCATTAATAGGAGCTTTTAGGAGATACCTCATATCCAAATCATCAAACCTATCAAAAGCCCCAAATCTATCAAACTACCATAATGATAGGTAGCAGATGGACATGAGTGGTAGGAACATAAGGTTAAGGGTAGAATTCTATAGAGTGTGCCTACTGTGTTGGTCCCACATACCTTCTTTTAAAAAGCAATTTACCGGAGACCACTCTGGCCCTGCCTGGCCTACATCAATAGGATACGCTACATTCCTCAGCAAATAACATGTTATCTGCCAAAGAAATGCAGCCCAAAGACTCCTCCCTGCTAATAAGAGGAACACAAGTTACCCTGAAGAGAGGACTTTCAGAACCTTTATACAGACCAGATTCCAGGACTCAGGGGGACAGGATAACATCTGTAAGAACAAGTTGTTAGGGCCATCTGAGGCAGCCCACACATGAACCAAGGAACAATTAGAACCAGTCAGCTTAGGCCAAGTTGACCCAGAGTTGCTTAGGATCTTTAGCATGTCATTATATATCCTGTCCATGGGATAAGGCCTTAAGCAGTGGGGAGTTGAAAAGTCTGATATGATCCTGCTGTCAGTCAAAAGTCAAAAGGTGTTGCTGGGCATGGTGGCCCACACCTGTAACCCCAGTGGCTTGGGAGGGTGAGGCAGGAGGATCACAAGTTCAAAGCCAGCCTCAGCAATTTAGCAAGACCCTAAGCAACTTAGTGAGACCCTGTCTCAAAATTAAACATAAAAAAGGTTGGGGGTATTGCTCAGAAGTTAAGTGCCCCTGGGTTCAATCCCTAGTACAAAAAAATAAATAAATAAAAAGTCAAAAGGTGGATCCAGGTGGGACTCTCTGGAAACTTCCCTGGGATCGCCAATAAAACTGGAGGGTAGGAAGGGCACACTATTCCTCTTCTCTTCCTTTCTCCCTTGAGAGTGTCCACTTTTTCTTTCCCTATCCCTTCTAATAAATTCATGCCTGCTACTATGTGTGACTAGCTTGAATTCTTCAGGTAAGACTGCAAAAACTCAAGGCACAGACCCCCCCCCCCCCACAGTTCTTTTGGCACCAGAGGTGGATCTCACTCTGTAACAGTGTTCACCTGCATTCTAAAGGGTTCCATAAGGACTGGGCACACCATCCCACATGACTTGATTAGAGATATGAGTGTCACAACCTCTTGATTCCGGGTCCCTATAGATATGGAGCCATATAACAAGGGTTTAATCCAAAGGAGAGGACCTCCTGCTCTTGGGGTGAGGCCTCTGCCCCTCTTTCTTGGGACTGAGGGACTAGGGCACCCAGAATGACTGGAGACATTAGGAGCAGCTCCATCCCCAGCAAAACCACAGGCCCATTTCAGGGATGCCATCTGGAGTTCTAAGAGCTTCACTTATGTCCCCTGCAGTGTATATGGGGGGACAGGTTACAAGGGAATAAACAACTGGTGCCCAAAACTCTGTGTGGAGATTTCATAATGGAGGGGGTTGCTGTTGGCAGCAGAATGTAAAGTCCTCTGAGGGACCACATTTGCATTGTGCTTGGGAAGAAAGGGTAGGTCCATTCCACCAGTTTTCTTTGCTGTCAGAGATCACTAGAATTTCAGTGGTTCCTGGATTGACCACATAACTGACTGTTCCAACCAAGATCCCTAACTCACACACATGCACTGCACTCCTAACCAGGGGCAACTAACCAGAGGGAAACATGTCACCCAATGCCTGGAACTCCCAAAAGGAGGAAGGAGGGCAGGTGGACAGTAGCAATAGCGTGTGTCCCAGTGGCTGCCCAAACTAGGGGATAACACCTGGAAAGGGATTGGAGGCAAGAACTGTGTGGAGACAAAGGCCACCTTGCTGAGAATGAACACATGGGGCAGGGGTGGCTTCAGGGCAGTCCAAGGGCCTTAGGCAAAACAGAACTATCATAGCCAATTGGAGGTCCAGAACATTCTGCCCTGCACAATCACCACACTGCCTTTCCTCTTACATTTCCCTTGCCCGACCCACGGTCGAGGAGGAGTGCAGGGTGGAGGGTGGACACAGGCCCACATGGAGGGGTCTGAGACTAAAGAGTTCAGCGTTTGAAGATGGCTGGACTAAGGGTTTCGTTTGTTTCCCCGGTACTGGGACTTTCAGGGACACTCTTCCACCGAGCTACATCCACAGCCCTTTTTCTTTTTCATTCTTGACAGGGTCTCACTAAGTTGCTGAGTCTGGGCTTGAACTGGCAATCCTCCTGCCTCAGCCTCCCGGGTCCTTAGGATTACAGGCGTGAGCCCCGCGCTCGGCGTGCACTGTTCGGGAACCGAAAGCAAGCACGAAACTGTTTCCGCTCGGGTCGCGGCCTCTTAACTGGGAATTTAACGGCGTGGCGTGAGAAGTCCGTTTAATGACGACACACAGGTTAGAAAGGTTCATGGCACCGACCTGGGATTAACAACAGGGAGACCCGCTGAACCCTTCAAAGAGGCGTCCAAAAGCCGCACATTTCGAGCGGGAGCGAGCAGTAAGGTCCACCAGGTGGCTGCACACGCGCCCCCAGGGAGCCGTCCTGACGCCCCGCCCGCCTGCAGACCCCTCTGCCCAAAAGCTTCAGCTCATTTCCGCTTGCGGGCCTCACGCGCCAGCTCTCGCTCGGCGCTGGTCTGCGCAGGCGCGTGTGCGGTCCTGCGTGACCCCGTGACCTCCGACCTGTTCCCTGCCTCCTGGGCCAGGTCACCCTTCTGTGGCTGCCGCAAGCCACCTGTACCCCATCCAGGTCTCCCACGCTCTTTGCGCAGTGCCCCAGGATAGCCTAATAAATTGAGCCACATGGAATTGTCTAGGTAAACAGATGAACTCTCGGTCACCATGTCTCCTAGCTCTGAAAAAATGTAGCTTTCCCTGTGGAAATCTTGAGTTTCTCTTGTTCTGAAACAGAGTCATAAAAAACAGACACCCCAGGTGTGAAGGTGCACACCTGTAATGCCATCTTCAATTCAAAGCTGAAGTAGAAGGATCACAAGTTCGCAGCCAACCTCAGGAATTTTAGGGGCATCGAGATCTTGTCCAAAAAGAAGAGGAGGAGGGGGAGGAAAATCTTTAAAAAGCATTAGAGAAAGAACATCAATTAACTTTTTAAAGAAATAACAGTTCAGTCAGGGAGGTTGAGACAGGATAATCTCAGGTTTGAGGCCAGCCTCAGCAACTTAGTGAAGACCTGTCTCAAAATAAAAAAATAAATTGAAATAAAGGGCTGGGGATGTAGTTCAGGGTAAAGGGCTCCTGGATTCAATCCCCAGTATAAAAACAAAAATGAAACAAAACAAACAAAAACAGCTAACTTCCCTGTAGCTATCATGTAAGACGTGAATGAGGAATGAACTAATTGTACTTGAAAATATCTGCAAATCTTGAATTTCATGTATTGCAAAAATCTTTCACGATTGGGGACACAATGAGTCCCTTTTATATAACTGAAAACAGGAATTTCACCATAAGCAAAAAGGAAAGGAAACTAATGAAAGAAAACTCCACAAGGCTTTTTTTTTCTTCTAGGCAAATGAGCCCAGATGAATGGTCAAAGACACAGGAAAAAAACCAAACTGAAAGAAAGTAGTATAATATGGATGAATCTAAATGATTAACTGTACAAAGCAACAATGTTATTTATATGTCTTTCAACATATTGGAGTTAAAATTCAAGACAATGATACTTCTGGAGGTTACTAAACACTCTTAATAGAACCAACTGAAAGAAGAGCTAAATAAAGTACAGAATACATGTATGCATGCACTGGAGAGCTGCAGAGCAGTTAGGAGCAAAGGGAAGCTCACTGGCGTTTGCCTGACATTCTGAGTACTTCCTGTTCCAGAGCAGGTAAGTTGATGGTTCTGGCCACAAGTTGAAAGAATTCACAGGGATCTGCAGATACGAAGCAAAGGCAAGAAGAGTTTTCAGTACTCTCAAGGGCCTGGGGAGACAAAAATTG
The DNA here is from genome assembly GCF_902686445.1 of Sciurus carolinensis. Lineage (NCBI taxonomy): Eukaryota > Metazoa > Chordata > Mammalia > Rodentia > Sciuridae > Sciurus > Sciurus carolinensis. Next base: position 16,561,547 of record NC_062228.1, on the reverse strand, counting down.
AAGTTCAGGACACGCTCCCGTGCTGACCCTGGGAACATTTCTGATAAACATGCCCGTGTATCAACCAGGACACTGTAACTTCAACCTAGGAGTAGAGGTGAACCAGAAGACAAACTTGAAGGGAAACCTGAGTGATGTCAGCAAGAATGGCAGAATAACAATCTCCAAATGTTCTCTGAGACATAAATGCAATGATAACACTGGCAAAACTGTCAGAATCAGCTTTTTCAGAACTCTGGAAATTAACAGTCTTGTAGCTGTCTGGGGAGCATTTATTCAAGTAAAACAGCTGCATTGCAGTAAGAACGGTAATCTTTGTGACAATTTAACATGCCCTATTACCATTTCCATCTCCCCAGATCCTTGGTGCCCTTGAAAACCAACAGCCTGGCAAATACTAGAACAGGGAGAACAGGTCAGAGTGTCTTCAAAATACTATTCCCAGAAAATTGTCATTATTTGAACTGCATGGTGGTTTCCCAAAAGATGCCACTCAAAAAACCTGCCTTTGTTTGACCTGACTTGAAGTTTGCTCAGTGCAAATAGCCATTCCCTTGGGGTGTCTGTTGAAAATTCTCATGGCAGTGGTTTAATGTGGTGGCTACCTGAGACAGTAGGAAACAGTCATTACAAACAGTAGGCTAACCAAAAAGCTTCCCAGGAAAGCTGGGGAATGAGATGTCCATAGGGAGCTTTGCAAAGCTCCGCCATATTTCTGGGCATCGAGAAGGCTATGCACGTGCATGCATAGGGCTGTGTGGCATCCCCGAGTCTGTAAATGCTCAGGAAAGACCTCAAAAGGCCCCACTTCTGGCTGAGCTTGAGGATCTAGGCAAGCGGAGTGAAGCCTAAAGCAGAGTTGTCAGTTCCCTGGTTGAGTGTTTAAGGTGTGCCCACAGCATACGGAAGAGTCCCCTGCCCTTTGGGAGGGAAAAGAAAAATGAGACTTAGTGGTTCTAGGTATTTAAGGAACTCCATGGCGAATCATTGTCTGACCACTAGACTAGCAGACTGAGCAGATATTTTCTTGGCCGTATGACAAAGAATACAGACTCTACAGAATAAATTCAGAAGAGTCACAAAATAATCAGTAGCAAGAACGACAGCCAGCAACAACAAACAACCTTAGGAAGGTCAGGGAGACTGGGGACCTGACTCTGGGTGGGGTTTGGGGCAGGGGTGACCCCACTGACTCAAGGACCCAGCAGCTCAACAGGACAATAATGATGGGCCTGCCAAGAAGATCGTGTGGCCCTGGGGCCTCTCCTTGGGATGAGATGGGCCCCTCCATTAGCCTAATAAGCCACAGCCCCTTGCTCCTCAAGGCTACAGCACTGGGTTTTTTGTTTTGTTTTGTTTTGTTTCGGGGAGGGGATTCCTTGCACCACACTCCACCACCGAGGTCCTCAGGGGTCAGTAGGGAACCAGGTACAGACCTTTATGTCCCCATCCTTGGGCCAGGGGTAGAGCTCAGTGGGAAAGTCCTTGCCTAACAAACCCTAGTCCTGACTTTGATCCCCAGCAGTACGCTAAAGAAAAGAAAAAGAAAAAATTCTTCTTCCTGTTATTTCTCAAACGCAACTCAATGTTATGATTAGAGAAATATAAATTAATTTTGTAAATGTCCCTGAATTCATAAGACATTCAGTCATTGTGTTGTAGTGTGGCTTCCAAATGAAAGCATGCTTCAGAGTGGGTTAGAATGCAGAGTGCTAGGTCCCCTCCTGCTATCTTCCGATTCAGCAGATGGGGAATGGATCCTGGGCTTTTGCAGTTTTAAAAAGTTCCCGGATGATGCTGATTCCACTGGTTGTCAAAAATACAACTGCTTAGCTGGGCCTGGTGGCAGACATCCATAATCACAGCTATTCAGAAGGCTGAGGCAGGAGGAGTGCATATTCCAGACCAGTCTGGGCAACTTAGGGAGACCCTGTCTCTAAATAAAATTTAAAAAGGGCTGGGGATGTAGCTCAGTGGTAGAGTGTTTGCCTAGCATTCAGGAGGCCCTGAGTTTAATCCCCAGTACCCTTTTATAAAAGGAAGGAAGGAAGGAAGGGAGGGAGGGAGGGAGGGAGGAAAATGCACCTGTTTTCATGGAATGCTGTTTGTATGTTTTCTGTCTTTACACTCAGTCCAATTTGCTCAAACTCTCAGCCAATTTTTCCACCTACTTCCTTTCTTCAAACATGTACAGACAATATTTCATGGAGAATATAGATAAAAATGTTATCAAGGATAATTATAGAAATGATAAAACCTTGTGTTCTTCATTTTTCTACATGTACTTTGTTTGATTAAGGCTATAGTCTGTATTTTAAATGTCCCTCAAAGACTCATATACTAACTGCTCAGCCCTAGCCCGTGGAAGAACATTTAGGAGGCAGAACCTACTGAGAGGAAATCAGATCACTGAAGCAAGCCTTTGAAGGGAGCACTGGATCTTTGCTTCCCAGCTGCCATGTAGTGAACAGACCTCCTCTGTCTTATTCCTGCCATAAGATACTGTGCTGATCCAGGACCAAGCGACCATGGACTGAAACAATGAGCCAAAAATAACTTCTCTTCCCTTTAAGTTGATTATCTCAAGTATTTTGTCACAGTTACAAAGTTAACAACTATATAAGCTAAAAAGAAAGGTACGTGTTGAGGTAGTAGGGAGAAGAAGGCATAGTGGAGCCCCACTTGTGCTGGTTCTGAGTGCCCATGGCTGCTGAGGTACAGTCCCGGCCATAGCACAGCACAGGTGCCCTCACAGTTGTTTCTAGACAGGAGCCCCTGGGCGGCTGCTTTGCCCTGGTGATTCTCCCAGGTAAGGAAGGGTTGAGTCTCTGACACTGGTCTAGAGGGCCCAAGTATGAGGCCTTCCAAAGAAACCAGATGCAGCTGCAGAGGGCCTGGAAGGAAGGGAGGAATGACCTGGTCAGAGAAGAGTAACTGGAACTTAGCAGGGTGGAGGCAACTAAGCACCCTGTGCTGCCACAAGCTGGGACACCCCCCACCATCCTCCATGCACACAAGGCCAGAGGCTTGCAGCCGTGGAGTTGGTTGTAGGTGACAATTAAATGGCCTTTCCTAAAAGTCCTATTGATTACGAGGTTTGTTTTCTTCATTGTAAGCACAAGGCTCTGGGTTCGATCCCCAGCACCCCCCCCCCCAAAAAAAAAAAAAGAAGATTCTTTCTGTTTTTTTCAGTGTAGGAATTTTACTACATTTATAAAAAGTTTTTCCTTTTCTGAATTTCTCAAGAGAATGGCAGAAGAAAACTTGTCTTCAAAGTATATATTCAGCCAGGTCTTAAATCAGGACTCACCAGTGTGTTAGGTCTGCCAAACAGTTTGCAGTGGAAATGTTAATATTCACTGTGCTGCATCTCCTCCCCTCCCCAAGAAGTGTTCATTCTTCGTGTTTGCTTTTATTTTTGACTCATTTTAAGCCAGTCCATTCTTCTTGTTAAGTGTCTGACTTTCAGGAACATGCTTTTGTAGATACAGTAGTTTCTTGCTCTTTGCATTCTACCCGTCTTTCATCTTTCAGTTGGATAGCATGTCCTCTCATCTTTCCCTCTTGCTGCACACTCAGGTCCTCTCACGCTGAGCTACGTGCTCAGGTCCAGGTTCCAGCACCTCATAGGTGCCCAGTAAGCATTTACAAGGAAAATAAATGGACAATTCCAAGGTTCCTCAATGCTTTCCAAGTCCTTCCTCAATACTCCTTGCTCTCTGAGTAACCTGGGGAAGTTTCTTAAGCTCTCAATACTTCAGTTTCCTCAACGGTTAAGTGAGTGTGTTAATAGTGAGTGTGTGTGGAGGAAATGAGTTAATATGCCCAATATGTGACCCATAGCCAGCACCGTAGATGTGACTTGGTATTATTTTGTTATTACTGTCATCATCACAGAAGCAGGTGGGTTGTAGTGGGCACAGCATTGGACCTAAAATTATAAGGTATGACACTCACTAGCTAGGCGATCTTTTCTTAGGTGGCTTATCCTTAAGCCTTAGTCCCACCTAGGGGGGCAGCTGTAAGGATTGAGTTAATATCTGTAAAGTACTCGGCACGGTGCCCGGCTAAGAGTAGGGCACTTTTTAAAATGTGCGCACCTAGAGTGAGCAGGGCATGACCCCGAGGTGCCCTGGCCTGCTGGGAGCTCTTCTCGGCCTTGCTGCCTCTCAAGAGCTCAGGTTGCAAAGTCGGATCCACCTGCCGGCAGCGGCGCTGCGTGCGTGTCCGTGACCACCAGGGGGCGGTGGCGCGCCGCAGAGGGCGCCCGCGGCGGCGGAGCTCCAGGTCCTCTGGCTAGGCGAGCTTGTTTGGCTTCCTCTCGGTTTTTCATTCTTTTCACCCTTCCCGCCTTTCAGTTATTCTGAAATGTCACCCCCACCTTTTTCACCTGCTCTTAGCGGCCTCCATGATGGGTCCTGCACCGGAGAGGAAGAGATTTGGGGCATTTGGCAATAGTGAGGATCGGGGTCAGCGACAGAAATAAAGAGACCCCACGCAAAAAAAAAAAAAAAAAAAAAAAAATATATATATATATATATATATATATATATATATATGGACAAAAAGTGGGAAAAATAATGAACCTCTCAAATCCGTGGCGCCCCCATGTGGAGCAGCCCAGCAGCGCCACGAGCAAAGTGTTCTTTCTCACAATTTTTTATTTTGAAAATTTCGTTACCGTAGGAACGATTTAAAATTGTACAATCAACAGACACCTTTGTAACTTTTCATCTGGATTCACCTGTTGCTAGAGTATTTACACACTCGTTTTATTTCTATTATTTTGGCTGACCCATTTGAGCGTTCCTTGTGAATATCCTGCCACTTCACTCCTGCATCTCCTAAGGACAAGGACATTTTTCTTATGCAGTCATAATAACGTTACCACACCTAAGAAAATCAACATTGATCAACATTGATTGAACAGTCGCATGTTCAAATTTCCCCGTTTGTCCCAATTATATCCTGTATAGTCGTGGTTTTGTTTTATTTATGATCCAGAGTCTGATCAATAATCACATCATATTTCTACGGCATTTTTGAAGGCACATTGTCTAGTAGAGGATTCCACAATCTGAATTTGTTTTGTCTTATTTCTTCTTGTTGTCCTCCTCCTTTTCCCATCCCTCTCCTTCCCCTTCTCTTTTTTTGGTACTGGAGATTAAATGCAGGAGTGCTTTACCATTGAGCTACCTCCCCAGCCCTTTTTCTTTTTTATTTTGAGACAGGTCTTGCTAAGTTGCCCAGGCTGGCATTGAATTTGTGAACCTCCTGCTTCAGCTTCCCAAGTAGCTGGGATTACAGGCATGTGCCACCCAACTGCTCTCTGATTGATTCTTCATGATTATATTCAGGCAAGTCACTTTTGATAATGTTATTATAAGACATGTTATATGTTTCTCAGTACATAATATCAGGAGGCCTATTGTATAGGTTTGTACTATATTGGTGACACTAAATTTGATCACAGGGTTATCTGTGACAATTTCCTGTCCTCTTATCGCCCCGCCCCATTCATGAAAAAAATTAATCTCACACCACAAGAAACAACCATTTCGTTCGGGATGTGGGACAGTTAGCCCAGTTTTTCTAGCAAATCCATAGTCACGGTGGCTCTCTGATGCCTTTCAGAAAAACAAACAAACGAAAAAACTAGGTACCTCCTTACCACAGGACCTGTGAACTTGATTTTGCCTCCTGGAATATTTTTCTCCAAAAAATGCATGGAAAGTTTCCTCCCTCATTCTTACATCTTTGCTCAAATATCCACTTTTCAGCAAAACCTTCACTAAGTACCCTTCTTTCCTGACCTTGCTCAACTTTTCCCCCATAGAAATTGTCACCTTCTGACATGTCATTATGTTTGCTGTTTGTCTCCCTCTAGTGGTTATGCAAACTCTGTGAGAACAGGGATTTTTTTTTGCTGGGAGGTGGTAGGGAGTCCTGAAGATGGAACTCAGGGGTACTCGACCACTGAGCCACATCCCCAGCACTATTCTGTATTTTATTTAGAGACAGGATCTCATTAAGTTACTCAGCACCTCGCTTTTGCTGAGGCTGGCTTTGAACTCATGATCTTCCTGCTTCAGCCTACCGATTTTTCTCTGCTTTATCCACTGCTGCATTTCTACCATGTCAAAGAAAACATGACACATTGTATAGGCACTTAATACATATTTAGCGAATGAATGCATTTATTATCTGTTATTGCATTACAATTACCACAGACATTTGCTCTTTTTCTTGACTCCTGGAGCTCATGAATCTGGAGGTTGCTTAGCTGGGTGATTCAGGCTCTGTTTGCCCCAGGAGGCTGTGATCCAACTGTTAACCAGAGCTGTAGCCATCTCCAGGCTGTCTGGGGCTGCAGAACCCACTTCACTGACATGTTTGGTGACAGACCTCAGTTCCTCAATGACTGTTGGCTGTCACGTGGGACTCCCCAGAAAGCTGCCTCATGTCACAACAGCTGGTTTTCCCTGAAGTGGTAAGAGGAAAAAAGAGAGAGAGAGAGAATACCCAAGACATAAGCCACAATCCTTTTATTACCTAATCACAAAAATATGTCTATATTATTACAGAATAATGTCCCCCAAGATATCCAGCCCTACTCCCCAGAACCTGTGACTAGGTTACTGTACACACAAAAGGACTTGCAGGTGTGACTAAGTTAAGGATTTTGAGATGAGAACAGGGTCCTAGATTGCCCAGGCGACCCAGCATGGCCACAAGGATCCTTCTAAGGAAAAAAATGAAAAGTCCAGGAGAGTCCAGAGTCAGCTAAAAGGGAGCTGCAGTAATGGGAATGGGGACTGGAGTGACGCACCTTGAAGGCAGAGGAAGGGACCACGTGACAAGGAATGCAGGCAGCCACTAGAAGCCTGAAAAGCCAAGACTTTCCCCAGGAGCCCCCAGAAGGAACACAACCTGCGGGCACCTTGATTTTTGCTCAGTAGGACCCATTTCCATATCTGGTCCCCAGAACAGCAAAATATTAAATTTGCGTTGCCTTAACCCACTAAGATTGTGGTAATTTTTTATAGCAGCAATAGGAAATGAATACGCTATCGCCTTGCGGTGTGAGAGTCACTAACCCAGCCCACGTCTACAGGATGTGACTAACAGAGCATTATCAGGGGCCATTTCAGAAGCTGCCTATCACAGTGAATGAATTATTATTAACCCCACTTTCAGGGAGGTAAACTGAGACTCAGAGGAGTGAAATAACATACCTGAGGTCATATAGCTAATAATGGTGGAGTCACTTCCATCTGAATAAATTCCAAACTCCTTTGATAAGTAGCCACAAAGACCTACCAGGCGTGGGTCCCGCCTCATTCCCTAATCTTAAACATGCCAAGCTTGTTCCCACCCCAGTGCCTTCACACCTGCTGCTTCCTCTCCACTGGGCTGTCTGCACCCTCCAGGTCTTAGTTCAATGCAAGTCTTCCCTGACCACCGCTGATAAGCACGACTTTCTATTTGCCCCATTTCGACTTATCTCATTATTTGTTTACGGTCTCATATCTGTTTTCACTTCTCCTGATATCTGTTCCTGCTCCTAGTGTCCCTTATGAGGATAAGGACTTTGCCTGCTTTGTTCCTGGCACACAGCAGGTGTCCAGTAAGTATTAGCTGAATGAATGAATGGCTTCACAGGGAACTGAAACAGTTACAAACCATTTAACTCACCTCTCTGGGCATATTGAAATAACAGTCCTTCCCCAGAAGAACTTATGAGGATTAAAAGATAAATAAGGAAGTCACCAGGCCTAGAGTAGTATGATGTATTTTTAAAGAAATGAGAGTTTTGATTCTCCCACCACCAGCAGGCTAGACCTGGGGGCATTTGCAGGCCTCTGCGCTCTGAGAGCCCTTTGTCTCCAGAGAGGCAGGAAGGCTGGCAGGAGGGGTGGGCACCCACCAGCACTGTTTGGGTAATAACTGACTGTTTTCTTCCCAGACTGGTTCTGCTGGTCCCCACGCCCCTTCCCACAGGCGAAAACCTCCTCGGGACCTGATTCTGTAGGTCAACCATGAATTTAATGAGGATGTATGCCAGACAGAGAAAGCCAGCTCGATCTTGGACAAGGAACCTGTTTTCTCTCTCTCTTTCCCTTTCTCTGTGTGCACAAGCGCGCGGTGGGTGGGTGGGTGTGTGTGTGTGCGCGCATGCGTGCATGTGTTGGGGACTGGAAAGGACGTGGATGCAGTTCACGGCTGCTGTTTTTTAGTTGTTATCGTTTGTAATCCTGGGGATTGAACCCAGGGGTGCTCTACCTTCTGCCCCTGAGCTCCATCCCCAGCCCTTTTGTTTTTCATTTTGAGACGGGGTCTCTCAGACTGGCCTGGAGCTTGTGGTCTCCTGCCTCGGCCTCTGAGTAGCTGGAATGACAGGTGTGCGCACGCCAGGTTCACAGTCCACTCTTACAATCCGTTTGTGCGAAGCTCCTCTCCGGCTTCATTAATTCACTCGCTCATTCGTTTCTTTTTATCCTTATCTCTTCTTCCCATTTCCCTCCTCCTCCACCCTATTTAATGAAGATCTTCTACTTCGTATGCAGCTTTGTCAAATGTGTAGTATTATTTTGTGTGAATGTGATTCTCATTTTTGGGGGGCCAGTTACCAGGGATTGAACTCAGATGCACTAAACCACTGAGCCACATCCCCGGCCCTTTTTTATTTTTATTTATGTAACTAATTTTTTAAAATTTTATTTATTTATTTGTTTATTTTTGCGGTGCTGGGGATTGAACCCAGGGGCTTGTGCTTGACAGGCAAGCACTCTACCAACTGAGCTACATCCCCAGCCCCTCTTTTTTGTATTTTATTTAGGGTCAGGGTCTTGCTGAGTTGCGTAGGGCCCAAGTTGCTGAGGCTAGCTTTGAACTTGCCATCCTCCTTCCTCAGCCTCGGCAGCTGCTGGGATCACAGGCATGCACCACCGTGCCCAGCTGATTTTAATTTTTTAAGTAAAGGCATCTTGCTATAGATCAGATTCTGTCTCTTACTGTGGTGGCCAGCCTCCCAGATGCCCTGGGATAGATCTCCTGGTAGTCAAATCTTTAAGTAGTCTCCTCTCTGATGGATTGAACATTTATGTCCTGCAAAATTCAGAGCCCTAGTCCCCAGTGTGATGGTGTTTGGAAGCGGAGCCTTCGGGAGGTGATCAGGTTTTAGAGGTGGTCATGATGGTAGGGTCCCTTGATGCGTTTAGTGCCTTTAAAGGAAGAGGAAGAGATGCCAAGGAAGGGCTGTGTGAGCACACAGTGAGGTGGTGGTGGCCACTTACAGGCCAAGAGGCCTGAGAATGAAACCTACCAAACTGATCTTGAACTTCCCATTCTCTAAAACTGTGAGTAATCAATTTCCGTTGTTCAAACCAAACATGCTAATGAAAGAAGTCAGAAACAAAAGGCCACATACTATATGATGCCTTCTTATCTGATATATCCAGAATAGGCAAATCCAGAGAGACAGAAAGCAGAATAGAGGTCACCCAGTGAATAAGGGGAGAAATGAGGAATGACTTCTTAATGAATGTGGGGTATTCTCATGGGGTAATAAAGAAGTTCTGAATCTAGAGAGCTGGTGATTGCTGGGCACAGTGTTGCAGGGGCTCAGGAGGCGGAGGCAGGAGGATCACAAGTTCAAAGCCGGTCTATGAGAGTTTGTTACAGCAGCCCAAGTAGGCTAAGACACTCTTCCACAGTGAATACAGCTGATCCTATTCAAACAGTGGGATACTGCAGGGATAGAGGTATGTGATTTTTCCAAGGCTAGGTGATAAAAGACCTCACGATCTCCTTGTTCCCTCTTGGATCACCCCACACTAGGGGAAGCCGGCTGACGTGTCATGAGGACCCTGGGAGCAGCCCTCTGAGAGGTCTAAGAGGGAGTCAGACCTCCCACAATACTTAACACCAACTTGGCAGCCAGGTAGATGAATCCTTCTGCCCCAGAGACGCTTAAACTACAACCTCATGACATACCTGGTTAGAACTATCCAGTCAAGCCACTTCTGAACTCCTGAGGCACAGAAACTAAATGAGATGAGAAATGTTTGTTTGGATTTTAAGTCATTGTGTTTGGGGATAATTTGTTACACAGCAACAGATAATAGATACATTTATTTTTTTCATTCAGCTGTCTGGCTTGTCCCAGTCTCTACATGTTTGTGTAGCCATCTACTGTAAAGAGCTGGATAGCGCGTATTTTAGACTTTGCAGGCCATATGGTCTCTGTGGCAACTACTCAACTCTTAGAGCACAAAAGCAGCTGTAGACAATAAAGGGAAGGAACAGGGTGGCTGTTCTAGTAAGATTTTGTGGGTGTTGAAATTTGAATTTCATCTAATTTTCATGTGTCACAAAATTCCCTACCATTTAAAAATGTACAAATCATTCTTAGATTATGAACCAAGTGGTATAAAGACGGGTGGGTCAAATGTAGCCTACAGGCTTTAGTTTATTGACCCCTGACGTATCTCCTTGTTGTGTGCAGCTACGTAATCATCCCATAAAACACTTTTGCCATTTTAGCACAGCTATTCTCCTGTGAGGGGCACCTGGTGACTCCTCCCTCTGCTACCACAAACCATGGCTTCAGTGAACATTCTTGGCTGTGTGGGAAGGTTCCTGGCATATTTGCCCAGGAGTGGAGATTGCTAGGTCTCATGGGATGGGCCTACTCCCCAGGGGACACAGGGTCCTCTTTCCTCACACCCTACCAACCCTTTGTGTTACCCAACTTCCTAACTTTTGCCAATCTTGTGAATCGATGGCTCTTTGTTTTAGTTTGCATTTCCCTAGTAACTAATGAGTCTGGTTATCGTTTTTTGGATTTTATTTTATTTTATTTTTTTAGTACCAGGGATGATTTATCACTGAGCCACATTCCCAGCCCTTTTTATATATTTTTTATTTTGAGACAGGACCTCGATAGGTTGCCGAGGTTGACCTCAATCTTTTGATCCTCCCACCTCAGCCTCCCAAGGTGCTGGCATTGCAGGCGGGCACCATCATGCCCGGCTTGGATACCTTTTTGTGTGCTCCACTCCTGCACACTATCTTTTAGTGCTTTAAAGCCATTCAATTCTCACACAACTCCATGAACCAGTACTGTTGTGACCATTTTGCAGGTGAAGAAACTGAGGACAGAGGGGTGAAACGAGGTGCCCAAAGTCACGCAAGTGACTGAGGGGATTGGTAAACCACAGTGTGCCTTCTGTTGTTAATTTTAATAGTTCTGTTGAGATATAATTCTCTTAGTACACAATTCACCCACCTAAAGTGAGCAATTCAGCAGGTGTTAGTATGTTCACAGAGTTGTACGACTGTCACCACAAGCAATTTCAGAACATGTCACCCTTCCAAAGAAACCCCGTATTCCTTAGTTATCACCCCTCAGTCTCCTCGGCCCCAGGCAACCACTCATCTACTTTATGTCTGCACAGACTCTCTTATTCTGGACATTTTTCATAAATGAAAGCATACATTATATTGCCTCTTGACAGGCTTCTTTCATTAGGATAATGTTTCAAGGTTCATTTGCTTTGTAGCACATATAAAATTTTTAGTCCTTTTTATAGTTGAATAATAGTCCATTGTATGGGCATATAACGCTTGGTTTACCCATCAGTTCATGAACATTTGTGTTTTCCTTCTACTTTGGGGCTCTTATGAATAGTGCTGCTATAAACTTTCCTGTACAAATTTTCATGTAGATGCATATTTTCATTTTTTTTAGGTATAGACTTAGGAATGGAGTTGCTGGGTCAGATAGTAATTATGTTAAACATTTTAAGGCAACATCTGTTTTTATACATTCCAGGAACTAAAAATGGTTTCTGCATTTTTAAATGGAAAAAAAATGAAAGAAAAATAATGTATTTTAACCCCTAAAAATTATGTAGAATTCAAATTTCAGTTTACACAGAGTTTCTTTGGACAGCTGCTTTCATTCATTCATGTGTTGGGTATGGATGCTTTCGTATTAGTGATAGCACTGAATATCGTGACCCTATACCTGCATTGCCTAAAATTCGGCTCCCTGGTTACAATGTGTTAGTGTTACTCTTATTGATTTGTTATTATTATTGCACTGGCAAGAGCAGCTTGTGTATGTACTTTTTTTCCTTTTTCTTTCTTTTTTTTTTTTTTGTGTGTGGTGCTGGGGATTGAACCCAGGGCCTTGTGCTTACAAAGCAAGCACTCTACCAACTGAGCTATCTCCCCAGCCCTTGGGTATGTACTGATGACAGGTTGGGTGGTAACTGGAGCCAGGTCGCCAGCCCCTGTCTGCCAGGTCCTTGCCTAGTGGCATGTTGGAATGAGAGCTCATGCTTGGCCCCATTTTCTGGACTGAGAAACTGAGTCCTGGGGTGTCTGCTCAGGTTTATGCAAACTGGGGGAGGAGAGAGTACGGGCTTAGTTTTCCTCTCCTCCTGGGCAGCTTCCTCCCACCCCCGCTGTGAGAAGACCTGGCTGTGAATAATTCAGGGCTGGCGTTTGCAAAGCACTCCATCTTGTCAGAGCATTCTGGCCATCATTAATTAGTAAAATCCTGGCTCTGGCTGTCACCCAATAAGACAAAAACAGAAAGGCTTGGATCTCTGCACCCCTAAAACCACCCAATAAGACAAAAACAGAAATGGCTTGGATCTCTGCACCCCTAAAACCACCCAATAAGACAAAAACAGAAATGGCTTGGATCTCTGCACCCCTAAAACGAGAAGACTCCATCTCCTCGTCAAGACCCTGAACAGCAGAGTCCTCCTCCCCACCCGCTGCCCACCATCTCCTAAAGGCCTCACCCTGCTACGCATTAGCTGCACATTCCAGCAGCAGGGATGAAGCCGCAGCCCTCAGTGATGGGATCCTCTGAGGAGCCACGTCCTTTCTCTGCCTCATTGCCTGTCTCTGGGCTTTACTGAGGGTTATTGCTATGAGTTTTTTACAAAAGGACTCTCAAAGGAACCCTCATATGTAGCTTTTGGGGATTTAAAATGGCGCAGCAGCTTTAGAAACACAGTCCCGGCAGTTCCGCCAAATGGTTAAGCGTAGAGATGCCATATGACCCAGCAATTCCACTCCTGGGCCCAAGAACAGTGACAACATGTCCACACAAAAACTTGCACACAAATATTCACAACAATACAAACAACAACTGATGAATGAACCAGTAAAATGTATGTACCTATACAATGGGATAGTACTTGACTATAAAAAGGAATGAAATACTGATACACAGACAAGGTGGATGAACCTTGAAAACATTACACTAAGTGAAAGAAGCCAGACAGAAAAGGCCACATACTATATGATTATGTTTACACGAAATGTCTACAATAAACAAATCCTTTGAGGCAGAAAACAGATTGAACCTCAGTAACTTAGCAAGGCCCTAAGCAACTCTGTGAGACCCTGTCTCAGAATAATGAATAACAAAGGGCTGGGGATGTGATTCAGTTGTTAAGCACCTCTGAATTCGATCTGTGGTACCAAAAAACAAAAACCACCAAAGGACTGGGGACATAACTCAGTTGGTAGAGCACTTGCCTAGCAGGCACAAAACCCTGGGTTCAATTCCCAGCACCACCAAAACATTGAGTTTCATGCTTAAGTAGATGAATTTTATGATATGTAAATTAAAGGTGTTGTCATTTTATTACAGTATTGGGCATTGAACCCAGGGGCACTCTACTACTGAGCTACCTCTCTGGCCCTATTATATTTCTTTATTTTGAGACAGGGTCTCATTAAGTTGCTGAGGTTGGACTTGATCTTGTGATTCTCCTGCCTCAGACTCTAACGGTGTTTTTTAAAAGTGCTTTGGGACCAGGGGTACAGCTGGGTAGTAGAGTGCTTGCCCAGCATGCACGAAGTCCTTTGTTTGATTCCCCAATACCAACAAAAAATAAGAGAAAAGCACTCCGAAGATTCAAGTGCTGAGTGCAGTGATTCATATGCATAATAGATGATCATATTCATAATGACGGTGCTGAATGTTCTGACCAGTGAGTTTAGGGTCGTGCTTAGAACTTTTGACATCAGAGACACTTAGAGCTCTTCTTATGTATGACCTTGGGCAAGTCATTAAACTCTTTGAGCCTCAGTTTAATCACCCGTAGAATTTGTACAATAAATAATATAATTTATTATATTAAATGACAATTTAATAAATGCCGTAACAATTAAATACATGTTGTGGCAGTATGCCAAGCTTGGTGCCCGACACCTAGATGCTTAGTACATGAAGATATTATCTGACCCTTCCAGTCACCCCAGGGAACAGATTGTTTTAAAAACTCTCCAGGTGAGTCATGTAATCAGGCAAATCTGAGAAGCAGGAGGCTCCAACTTGAAGTCATTTGGCTTCTTATTTATTTCCTTCCCCCAAACCCTCTCCTTGTTTGCTGTTTCTTGCTGACTTGCCTCCCTTTGCCCAGGGTCCCTCTATTTAAAGGTCCATCCTCTCAGCTTCGGTGATCACACACGGCCCTTGAGAGCTTGTCATTTCTTCACACTTGCATTCAGAGCAAGGATTGATGACATTAATAACAGCCGCAGTGAGCGTCCAAGCGCCGGGCCCTCTGCAGCGGGTTCCCAATGCCACCTCCTTTCTGCCCTCACAGCAGCCTTCTGCGAGAGGTTGGTTGTCCCCACTTTGCCTCAGAGAGCTTGAATAATTTGCCCAAGTCTTTTAGGAAAGTGAGCAGCAGGGTCAGAATCGAGACCTAGATTTGCTTGACCCCAAAGCCAGTCTCATTGATTTTATACCGTGCAGCATCCAGTTGTTATCGCAGTACGAAGAAACGAGGGCTCAGAGATCTCAGGGGCTTTTCAAAGATCACACAGAAGCTTCTGGACCAAGCTAAAGCTGGGGCTGGGATTGTTATCCCTCCAATCTGGGACTTTCTCATGTCCTCGTGAGTCCTCAGTGAATTATCAACAAATGCCGTACCCCAAACAAAACAAAACAAACAAAAAGCAAGCAAACAACAACAAAAGGTTCGCCTTTTAGTGTCATTTAACATTTTTTTTATAGAAACTGTTCTCAATGACAAATAACAGGGGTTAATATTTATTGAGCATTTTCTTTGTCCAAGTGTTATTTTAAATGCTATGTTTTATTAACACAGTTAGGACCCTAACAACGGGTGACATGGGTGCTATTATCACCGAGGCCAGGAAGGCACACAGCCTCTGTGGTTTACGGTAGGTCACTGGCTAGAAAATGTGAGATCCGGGCCTCAGATCCCGCAGGGCAGCTTTGAGGCCTTGCTTTGGTCACTATGCAGGGCTTACTTTGAAGTGTGTCTACTGCACTGTGTTTTATAATATGGAAAAACGGAAAGAAAGCTACATGCCCAACCTCAGGGCACGGCCCAGATAAATAAATTATGGTTTACCTTTTGAACAAATTATTCTGAAGTCATTAAATATCACACTAGGAAGGAATCTTCAATAACACAAAAAAGGATTCACAACATTTTAGTTGAAAAAGCCAGGTTCAAAAATAGTATTGCTTGTTGTATTAATCCATTTATACAAAGCACAAAAAAATTAGTTTTAGGCAAAACTAATGTCTGTTTTAAAAGTCAAGGTAATGGCTACCCATGGATGGGGGTTATGACTGGCAGGAGTCACAGGGAGGCTTATTGGGGCAGATCGTGTTTGTCCCTTATTCTGGGTTCTAGTAAAACATGTGTTCAATATTGCTTATCTGAACACTTATGGTCTGTTCACTTTTCTGTATTTGTGTTAGAGTTCAATGAAAAGTTTAAAAATATATTGCTATTATGATCTTAATTTTAAAAATTTGTATTATACATTTGCATAGAGAAAAAATGGAGGGAACATACATCGAAGGACATTTACAAATAACTGGTCTATATTATAAACAACGCCAAGGTCAAGAAAGACTGAGAAACTATTCCTGCATAAAGAAGGCTAGAGAGATATGGTGACTAAGCGCAATGCAGGATCCTGGACTAGATCCTGGACCAGGAAAAAAGTGTAAGCACAGCTACCTGATTAATTTAAATATGGACTACAGATTAGATAATACCATTACGATGTTAAATGTCCTGAGTTTGCTAATTGCATTGTGGTTATGTATGGAAATGTCCTTGCTCTTCAGGAAATACTGACATGTTTAGGGTTAAAAGGACATATTTCCAGTACAATCTCAAAAAGGTCAGAAAATGCATATGTGTGTGTGTATGTGTGTGTGTGTGTAAAATAATATATATATAATGTATATATGTATATATAGAATATACATATTTAAATATTTATATGCAGATAGAATACACATATTTAAATATTTATATGCAAATAGTGAATTGAACTGGTTCTTGTGGATAAAAGGTTTGTAGTCATTTCTTCCTCTCCCTGGGAATTTCTTGTATTATTCTTGCAACTTTTCTATCAGTTTGAAATTATATCAAAATTACAAATTGCCAAAAGTTGGGAGGGGAAGACAGACACAAACCATCTCTCTTTTAGAAAGAATAGGAAACTAAGCAGGGTCTGGTGGCGCACGCCTGTGATCCCAGCAACTCGGGAGGCTGAGGCAGCCTCAGCAAAAGCGAGGCACTAAGCAACTCAGCGAGACCCTGTCTCTAAGTAAAATAGAAAACAGGGCTGGGGATGTGGCTCAGTGGTTGAGTACCTCTGAGTTGGATCCCTGGTACCCAAAAACAAAAAGTACTAAACTAAAATTGAAGACAAGATCTAATTTTCCAAATAACCTTTTAAAAAGTAATAAGGGAAAACAGGTGTGGTGGCACTCACCTGTAATCCCTCCCAATTTGGGAGGCTGAGGCAGGAGAATTACAAATTCAAGGCCAGCCTCAACAACTTAGTGAGACTGTTATGGTTTAGATAACAGATGTCCCTCAAAAGCTCATGTACGAGACAATGCGAGAATGTTCATAGCTGAAATAATTAAATTATGAGAACTGTAAATCAGTGGATTAATTCACTGATATGATTAACTGGGTAGTAACTGTAGACAGGTAGGTGTGACTGGGGGAGGTAGGTCACTGGGAGCATGCCTTTATGGTTTATATTTTGTCCCTGGTGAGGGAGCTTTCTCTCGGCTTCCTGGTTGCGTGCCCTGAGCTGCTTTCCTCTGCCACGCCCTTTGCCATGACCTCAGGCCCAGAGCTATGGGGTTGGCCTATCTCCGAAACTATGAGTCAAAATGAATTTTTCCTCCTCTAAATTTTTCTTGTGAGGTATTTTGGTCACAGCAACACAAAACTGACTGAAACAGAGACTAAAACAAAATAAAAAGTAAAAAAAGAGCCAGGAATATAGCTCAGTGGTAGTGCATCCCTGGGTTCAATGTCCAGTACCAAAACAAAAAACCATGACAAGGCCGGGGGCTTCGCTCAGTGGTAGAGCAGAAGCTCTGGGTTCAATCCCCAGGCCCCCCACCCCACCCCCAATAACAACAATAAAAAAAGGTAATGCAACAATGGGTCACTTTCCTATGGAAGGAGATGCACCAAGCATCTCCTGTCCCCAGGTGGCGCTGTGCCGCATTAGTGTTAACCTTGCACTAGGTAGTTTGGATGAGCATGTGGAGTCTTATTGACAAGATGTGACACATTGGACAGTTAAATTATGTCCCTGTGCGCGTTTCCTCACCTCTCTGTGCGATGAATGAGATTAGCAACGCCCGCTGGAGAATCTTCACCAGAGACAGCAGCGATAAACACTGGCAATGTTGGCACGCACTGAGGCTCACGTGAACGTCAGCCATGAGCGTATCTGGTTGGTAAGATTGTGGGGAAAATACTCTACTTTTCAAACTCCATAAAGTGAACACAGAATATTCTTGTAATCAGACAACAAAACGTGAAATAAAACTGTCAACAGCACTTGGCGGTGGGGGCGGGGGGGGGGGGGATTCAGGGAGAAGTCTCTAAATCTCTGCTTTTCCCTCCCTCCATCTCTTTCCTCTCCCTCTCTCCCTGCACCCTGAACCTCTCCCCTCTGCTCACCGGATTGCATTCCTCACTTCTATCCCCAAATAACTATAATTAAGCTCTTCTCTATAGTTGCCCTTCCATGGTTCCCCATCTGAAATCAGCTCCTGCCTGTCTGGTTTCCCTTCTCCTCCTCAGTCTTGGGAAGCAGAAGTAGCATTCAGCATAGCCCAGGAGGTGCATGAGATTGAAGAATGGCATCATCTTTGTTTGTTGAATATTCACTCAGTGTGTGCCAGGCACGGCCGCTTGTGCCCAGCTCTTTCTCTATAACACCTGCTTGGTCCTTGCAGTGATTCCGTGAGGAAACTAAAGCCAGGGAGGTACAGTAAGTCACCCAAGGACCTCCCAGGTAAGTGGTGGAGCAGCGATTGAGTCCAGCTGGATCTGGCCTCAGTGCCTGGAGACAGTCCTGCTTTCTCAGATGACACGTGTACTCTGAATTCCCCACACCCAGGCCCTCAAACTCTGGGGTTATTTGATATCAGAACTGGCCACTCTCCCCCTCCCTATCTCCTTCCCCTTCATAAAATGATCTTGGGACTCCACCTACCTAAAAGGTGGAGTCTATCTCCCCAACCCTCTTATCTTTGCTGTCCTTGCTTTGGCCAATAGAATGCAGCAGAAGTGATGGTATGCCACCTCTAGGCCTGAGAAGCCTGGCCTGAGTGTGGCCATCCAGCCTACCAGCTTGATTTTTGATATAGCAGTGAGCCCAGGCAAGCTCAGCCAGCCGTGCTCAGATCTGCAGAACACCCGGCTGGCACAAAGACTCACAAGCAATTGTCTTCAGCCACTGGTTTGGGGAGTTGGCTGATTTTAGAGCAATAGCTAACGATACAGGACTTTACACAAAAGACTAAGTGAAAGGTTGTTGGAAAGGCCCCCTGGGAGGGAGGAAAGAACACTTGCCTAATCTCTATTTAGGGCTCCGGGTGTGGCTTGGTGGTGAAGAGCTTGCCTAGCAGGTGAGGTCCTGGGTTAGATCCCCAGCACCGCAAAAAACACCCTAAGTCTATTTGATACTTGCTATATGTGCTGAGCATTTTCATTAAATCCCCATAATAACAACATTATGAAGTAGGTACAGGTTGAGTATCCCTTATGCTAAATGCTTGGGACCAAAAGCATTCTGTATTCTTTCAGATTCTGGAATATTTGGATATACATAATGAGCTGTCTTGGGGCTAGGAGCCAAGTCTAAACACAAAATTAATTTGTTTCATATATGCCTTATACACAGACCCTTAGGCACTGGTATTTTATGCAATATTTTTAGTGCCCCTGCCTTTTAACTGCAACCTGTCACATGACATCTGGTGTGGATTGTTCCCCATCCCCAAAAGTCAACCCTGTACTTCCTGGCAAGGTGTGTTTCTCTGAGTACTTGGGTCTCTCTGCATCAGCAGCTTGTACTTTCTGCGGCTCTGACTATGCGCCTGATTGATTGACCAGGCTTAAAAGGGCTGTTCTTGAATTTGAGATCTTAGGCTTCCAGTCCCCACAGGTCATCAACAAAGACCAAAAGGCCTGGCATGAACAGGAGGTTATTATTCACCCGAGAAGACATTATAAACCACAAGAGCACAAACCCAGCAGGCAGGACTGACCACCCAACCCACTAGGAACACTGTGTCTTCATCCCTCCATCCAGCAGGATCCATAATTAAACCTGCAGCAGGCAAGAGACAAACTAGAATTTTGTGCAAACTGGCATTGGGAAAGCACTTTGAATACAATTTAATTTCAAAATTCTAGAACTCCTGAACTTGATATGCTTGTGACAGTTCAGTTAGAGTTTGCCCCTATTTAGCCCTCACTAGGACCATCCCCTGGGGGAAGATGGCCCAAAGGAAAAATAGTTGTTGTTCATTAGATAATGTCTAGGTTTGGGAAACTGTGGTGCCAAAGATGCTATGTACTAACATCCCATGCATGTTTTCAGTCAAATGTATCATGGGAAGAGATGGGGGGGGAGAAAGAAAGAAAGAAAGGAAGAAAGAAAGAAAGAAAGAAAGAAAGAAAGAAAGAAAGAAAGGGAGGAAGGGAGGAAGGGAGGAAGGGGGGAAGGCAGGCCATAGTACAGGCATGGGTCATAAAGAATTCACAGAAGGAACTAGTGACTGGCATTTGCCCATATTACAGAATCTGAAAGAATACAAAATACATTTGCCCATATCACCATACTGCACAACTCCAGGGGGCAGCACTCACACTGTATTTTATTCACAGAGATATACATTTTGATGGCCTATGAGACAAGATGCTGGTCCTCTCATAATAAAATAAATGCCAATTAATAAAGTGCTGTTTTTCGTGTATTGGATTGTCAAAGTTCAAAGAGTTGGTAAAATCCAACGTTGGTGGGAGGGTAATTTGGTACCACTTCTTTGGAGGGTCTAGCGAATACTATGGACAAACCTGTCAGTCCCACTCACTTTACCCTCTTCTAGCTGGAGATGTTGGAAAGCTAAAGCCTACACTTCCTAGATTCCCTTGCAGGTAGGGGTTCACATGCAAATTATGTCCTGTCAGTTAGATGAATTAATGAGAGATGTGGTAGGGGAAAGAAAGACATAGGCCATTTTCCCTGTTCTTTGGACTATTTCTGTTGGCAAATAAGATTGTGGACCTGCGATTTTTCTGCAATGTGTTCAGGAGTCATTACTTGGCTTCCAGGGTGTCAAGAGGCAGATGTGTCAAGAGTGACATTTTGATCCCAACTTCTGGCTGCAGCTCCAGCGGTGAACTCAGAGGAGTGGCTTCCCTGGAGAGTCAGCTCTGTGCTGACCTGAGGACCTCCTTACAGGTCCAGGATAAAGCCCTCTCCTCCAGACCTTCCTACAGTTTCATGAGTACCTAATTCCCTCCACTAAATCTCCTTCTACTTGAAATGGTTTCTGTTTCTTGCCCAGAACCCTTTCTGATATAGAGCATAATTTAAATAATTCTATAAAAAGTTGAAAATGCATATACCTCTTATGGTTAATACATCTGTATCTAGAAATGTATCCTACAAATATGTCCTTGTGTGTATGAAATAACGTATGTGCGAAGATATTCACAGCACCATTGTTGGTAGTGGTAAAAGATCAGAAATAACTCAAATATCCACAAATAGATGACCAGTTAAATCAATTAGGGTCATTCATTTCAGTAGAATACTATGTATCCATTAAAATGAATAGGGGAAAAATTGAGAAAGCTTGCTGTACACTCATAGAGAATGATCTCTAAAATATACTGTGATAGCTGGGCTTGGTGGCACAGGCCTGTAATCTCAGCTATTTGAAGGCTGAGGCAGGAGGATTGCAAGTCTGAGGCCAGCATCAGCAATTTAGGGAGACTCTGTCTCAAAAATAAAATATAGCTCAGTGGTAGCACTTGCCTAGCTTGCACAAGGCCCTGGGTTCAATCCCCAGCACCACTAAAAAATAAATTAATTAAAATAAAAAGGACTGGGGATGTAGCTTAGTGGTTCAATCCCCAGTGCCACAAACTAAATTAATTGAAATTTAATTTATTACTTGAAAAGAGGTGCTAAATAGTATGTAAAAAAATGAAAGAAGGAATATACATTTGAAATGTTTTTTTATGTATAAAATATCTCTGGAAGGACCCAGAAGGAGTTGGCTGCCTCCGGGGAAGGGAACAGAATGACCCCGGGATTGAGGAGACTTTTGTCACCGTGAACCTATTTAAGCCTGTAGTTTTACCATGTTTTTGTATTTTTTTTAAATCATATTACTTTCTATACATAAAATAATCTTCATTTCTCCCACAATCCGGAGGGTCTCCGAGTCCCTTCCTTTGATCTTATTTTCCTTTTTTTTTATCTCCCTCCATGAGGATCAGCCAAGGGGCTACAGCAGGCTGTGGCCCCAGCTGATCTCCTGTGAAAAAAGTTCTCTCTCCTGACACTTTTGAGAAATGAAATGAAAGGTCCCAGGAAATCCTGCAGCACTGGCCAGTGAAGGGGGAGCCCATGGGCCTGTCTTCCTCAGGCTGGAAGGGAGAATCCTGCCCGCCCAGTGGATGCTGAGAGGCCCTGAGGGCTTATTGCCAGGATAGACAGGGAGGTTGGAGAGCCAGAAACTGCTCCACAGGGGCCACGGCCAGCAGGCTGCGTGCAGAGCTGACCTCCACCTCAGCGGCACCAGGGACCACCAGAGCCCAGCTGCCTGGCTTCTCCTTGTTTAGCTGGTGTCTGTGCTTCCTGGGGGAGCTGGTGAAGCCACTCTTGTCTCCCCTGCCACATCCAGTTCTGAAAGGCCTCAGCTCCATGCTGCCACACGGCCCCTCCACCCGGGCTGAGGTCGACTGGCTGGAGTGTGGACAACAGACCTACGGGATGCTGGTTCCTAGGCTGGGCTGAAGCAATGGACAGAGACCAAGTCAGTTAGGCGAAAGTCCAAAGGCAAGGTTGTGTAGTACTGAAGCTGTGCAGGTCACATTAGGTCACGTGAGATGTCAGGTCTCTGGCTGCAGCAGAGAGGGGAGGGACAATGAGAGGCAGAAATCAGAGAGCACAGCCTTGGTTCTTGACTCTCGGCCTACAGTTCCTTCTAGCCAACCTTCTTGTTTCCTGTCACTGCATGTGTTGGGATCTGTCTTTCTGTGAACTGGCTTTGCCCCTCATGTGGTGGGCACCACAGAACCTGAGTCCCTCTTCCTTGATCCCTGGTGATTTTATCTCCTAGCACGCTGTCCTTCTCTTCAACACTAAGAACCAAATTTTTTTGTCATTCCAATATCAGTAAAGAGGATGGGCCTTAAAAATATTATACTAAGTGAAGAAGCCACACAGATGATTTCGTTAAGGTGACATTTCCAGAATAGGCAAATCCATGTAGACAGAAAGTGGAATAGCTGTTACCTGGGGCTGGGAAGGACGAGGAGATCTGGATTGCTTGCAGAGAGTGCCGGGTTTCTTTATGGAATAGTGAAAACGTTTGAAAATGGTGGTCACGAATGTGCCATTGTGTGAGCGTGCTAAAAGCCATGATCTCATACTTCTGATGAGTGGATTATATGGTATAGTACATCTCAACAAAGTTGTCTAGAAAAATAACACCCGGGAGTGTTGCTCAGTGGTAGAGCACATGGTTAACACGCATGAGGTCCTGGGTTCAATTCTCAGCACGTGCCCGCACACGCACACCCCTCTTGATTCTCTGACCTCTTCTCCCTCAATGAACTTGTCTTCTGCCTCACCTCAGCCACCCATGCCCATGGGTGGGCCTAGCTTTGACCTTATCATTCCAGTAACTGCAACCCCGTAATCCTGATTTCAAACATCCCGTTCCACAATCGCCACCTCCACATCCAACCCACTCCAACCCCAGCAGTTCTTTGACTCCCTCGAGACCAGCAGCCTGTTGGTCCTACCACCCTTCCCTGTCTCTTACACTTATTCCCTCACTTCCCTCTTTGGGTGCCTTAAGTTCCATGTTACCTCATCATAGATCGTAAGTCACTCCTCTCTACACGCTCAGCTGCCCTGCCCCTCCTCTGCAGTCACCCAGACAAAAACGTCTTCAAACCCAACGCTTCTACCCCGCACCTGCACCCGGGCGGCTGAACAGGGCTGGGGGAAACTCGCGACCAGGTTGTTTGGTTTTAAATGCCTGCCCCGTCCATCAGGCGGACCCTCAGGGTAGCTTGGCAGTCTCACTGCCTTTCTTAGACCACTCGCTCTCCCACTCTCCTAGAGCTATTTCACCCCTTCTTCTGTCTCTTCCAATGTACACTCATCCTTCCCTGTGCTCACTCTCGGCTGATGATTTCATCGGAAGAGAACTTCCTCAAGCTCCCACATCCGCCTGCACCTACCTCCTTGCATCCGTCCCCACACCCCACCTTGCTTCCTGGAACTGCTCCTTTGTTAGGACCAACCCCTCACATAGTACTAGACCCCAGCCCCTCCTTTCCACTCAGTCCATTGCTTCAATAATCCCTCCCTGCTTCCTCCTACATTATCAGTCTCCTCCCCACACTCATTTCTTCCCACCAACCTTCAGAGTCCTGCAATTTATGAATGCTAAAAAACCAAAAACTGCTGGGCATGGTGGCACACGCCTGTGATCCCCGCAACTCAGGAGGCTGAGATAGGAGGATCTCAAATTTGAGGCCAGCCTCAGTAACTTAGTGAGGCCCTAAGCAACTTAATGAGACCTGGTCTCAAAATAAAATATAAAAAGAGCTGGGGATGTGGCTCAGTGGTTAAACACCTCTGGGTTCAATCCAATAATAATCGAGTATAGTAAAATAGGAATTGTAGACTCTGTATAGGTCTATATGTGTTCACTGTAAAATTCTTTCAACTTTTTGGTATGATCTGAAAACTTTCATAATAAAATATTGGGGGGAAAATTCTATCTTGACCTCACATCTGCCTCTTGCTGTTATTTCATTTCTCTACTCTCTTTCACAGAAAAACTCCTGAACGTCTTGTCTGAGCTCGTGGGTACAATTCCTCTCCTCTCATTGATTCTCACACTGACTCCAATTGAGATTTTGTCCCAACAGTCCACAAAATGTCTCATAAGGCTCCCCAGTGCCTTCCACTTTGGGAAATCCAGTGGTCGTTCATCAGTCCTAGTCTTGCTCAACCTATCGGCTGCAGAATTTGACTCAGTTGATCATGTCCTGCTCCTAATGAAACTTTCTTTGCTTCATTCCAGGACGGCACTCTCTCCTCCGTGTCCTTTCCTTACTGGCTACTCCTCCTTAGTTTATTTTGTTTCTCTTTGCCTGCCCAATCTCTTAAAGTTGAAATGGGTAAGGGGTCAGGTCTTAATCATTTTCTTTATGTACCCTCTCCCTGGGTTACCATATGCAGTTTTATGGATTTGATTACTATAGGATTCTCCCCCAGTTTTAGACCTAGTTCTTCTATTCCAAACCTAGACCTTGTTCTTCTCTTCCAAACCCATCTATTCCACGGCCTCTCTCAACATCTCCACACGGATGGATTAAAGGCATCTCAGCCTTAACATGCCCAGGAGTCAATTTCTGATTGGTCCCAATGAATCACAGGAACTCCTGATCTGTACCCCTTTACAACGTGAGCTTCAGTTCCTGTTAGGGTTTAGATATGAGGTATTCCCCAAAAGCTCATGTGTGAGACAATGCAAGAGAGTTCAGAGGTGAAACGATTGGGTTGTGAGATTAACCTAATCAGTGCATTAATTCACTTGAATGGGTTAACTGGGTGGTGACAGTAGGCAGGGAGGGTGTGGCTGGAGCAGGTGGTTCACTGGGGATGTGCCTCTGGGGTATTTATTTTGTCCCTGGTGAGCAGAGCTCCCTCTGCTTCCTGTGGCCATGTT
The DNA here is from genome assembly GCF_902686445.1 of Sciurus carolinensis. NCBI lineage: Eukaryota > Metazoa > Chordata > Mammalia > Rodentia > Sciuridae > Sciurus > Sciurus carolinensis. The sequence goes on along the minus strand of NC_062228.1, from coordinate 16,536,211 downwards.
CTGAGCTACTTTCCTCCACCACACTTTTTCCACAGTGGTCTGCCTCTCCTTGGGCCCAGAGCAATGGAGCCAGCGGTCTATGGAAGGAGACTACTAAAACCATGAATGCCAAATAAACTTTTTCTCCTCTAAAATTGTTCGTGTCAGGTCTTTTGGTCACAGTGGCAATAAAAAGCTGACTAGAACAGTCCCCCACCCCTTTGAGTCTGGGCTGGCTTTGCATCTTGCTTTGACCAATAGAATGTGGTCAAGAGTGAATTCCAAGCCTGGGACTTTAAAGACTTCACAAATTTCTTTCTCCCACTTTTGGAATCTTGATACCACTGCTGGGAAGAGGCCCAGGCCAGACCATTGAGGCTGGTAGCCCATGTGGAGGAGAAGTGAGGAGTCCCAGCCAGCTGCCAGCAATGTGAGAGAGGCCTCTGTGGGCCTCCAGCCCAGGGGGGGCTATCGGATAACCTCTGTGGTCTGATCTATCCCAGCAAGGTCAGCAGAAAATCCTGTATTACCAACCTGAATAATTGAGAGAAATAATAAGTCATTGTTTCAAGCCAGTATGTTTTGAGATAGTTCATTTCCCTGCGATAGATGTGAAAAGATTGACCTTCTCTACCACTTGCTCCTCCCACCATCCCCACCATCTCTGATACTGGGGATGGTCTGATACTGGGGATTAAACGCAATAGTGCTTCACCACTCAGTTACATCCCCCATTCTTTTTTTTATTTGAGGCAGGGTCTTTCTGTGACAGTTGACAAATTTGACTCCATGGAAATGTTATAGGCCAGGCTATATGGATAATGACTTATCAGACTCCTTTTTACCTTGAGACTCCAAGTTATGTAGGAAATGCTTCTCCCATGGGAACACCCCACCTCTGTACCTGTCAACAGTTGCTTAGCATGACTCGTTTGGCAATACAAAATGATGAAATGGCAATTCTTGTGTAATGAAAAGTAGTTCTCTTTTTGATTCCTAGTTTTCTAGACAAGGTACCGTGTTAACACTGATGTCGACAGTGATGGTTTAGATGTTAGTAGCAATTCTTTAATTTGTATCTAAGTAAGGTCATTTTGACCCACTTCCCCCTCTGCTAATGATTTCAGATCCCATGATGTTAGTTTGCAATTTTGAATCATAACAACAGAAACTTATGATTGATGTACTGATTTATGGTATAAAAACACTGCAACCCTATGGTCGGGGCTGTTCTCCCAATAGCCATTTTGGGGGCATTGTGTGAGACAGTCAGTCGGTCTACTAATAAAGACTCTCAAATTTGGACTTCTCAGTGGTGATCGGTCTGTTCTTAAGTTGTACCCCACAACATTTCTAAGTTACTGAGCATCTCATCTTCCTCGATGGCTGAGGCTGGCTTCTGACCTTCAATTTCCCTGCCTCAGCCTCTGGAGTTGCTGGGATATAGGCATGTACCATCGTGCCAAACTCCTCCCATAATCTTGATCTTTTTTTAAATATTTTTTTAGTTGTTGATGGACCTTTATCTTATTCACTTAGTTATATGTGGTGCTGAGAATCGAACCCAGAGCCTCACACATGCTAGGCAAGTGCTCTACCACTGAACCGCAACCCCAGCCCCATAATCTTGATCTTGACAAATGCTAACTCCATTCTTCCGATTGCTTAGGCTAAGAATCGGGGACTCTTCCTTGACTCCTTTTCTCATATTCACATCAAGTGTGTCAGCAAATAATGTATCATTACCTTAAATCATGTCCAGCTGGGGTTGGTGGTGCACACCTCTGATCCCAGCTACTGGGAAGGATGAGCCATAGGATCACTAATTGGAGACCAGGCTTGGCAATTTATTGGGATCCCATCTCAAAATGAATTAAAGGGGCTGGAAACACAGTGGTAGAGCACCTGCCTATCACATGCCCGGCCATGAGTTCAATCCCCAGTGTCTCAAACAAACGAGCAAAACATGTCCAGATGTCCGTACTCACCACCGCCACTGCTGCCAGCCTGGTCCAAGCCGCCATCTTCTCTTGCCTGGATTTTTGCAGGAGTCTCCTCCCTGCATCCCTCCTTGCTTTTCTCCACCCAGGAGGCAAAGGGATCCTTTCACAGTTTAAGTCAAATCGCATATTCTTCTGATCCCCAAAATGCCACAGGAACTTCACACTTCACTCCGAGTAGAAGTTAGAGTCCTTACAATGTCCCTCGAAACCCTGCACGATTTTTCTCTTCTCTCCCTGTCTCTAATCTTGCCTTTGGCGTGTCTCCTTTGTCCAGCTGTTTCGGCCTCCGCGGCCTCTCGGCTCTTCCTGAAACACGCAGGGTGCCCTCCTATGTCAAGGCTGTGCGCCTGGCCTTCCCTTTGTGTAAGGTGCTCTTCCGCCAGACACCAATGTGACCACTTCAGGTGTCTGTTCAGGTGTCAGTTTAAGGGACAGACCTTCTCTGTCTGAGAGCACCGTGCCCCATCCCCACCACGCCCCGCTCCACTTATCCCTAGCCCTGTACCCTGCTGCCCACTCTCCAGAGCTCCACACCATCGGACATATGACACATGCATCGTTTATTTTCTCCCACTAAAAGCTTCATGGTCAGGGTCTTGAGGTAGGGAATAAAAATTAGAAAATAGGTAGAGAGGAGACATAAAGGAACAATCAGGAAATGTAACTCAAGGTCCCACATACTTTTCTAGGCTTGTCCCTGTCCAAGCCAGTTTCTCTTCCAAGCCTGTCCTTCCCAGATTTCTGGGAAACCTGTAAATCTACTTTGTGCACCGTTAATTATCCCACCAATAGACTAGGAGAGACATGACATTTGAAGAAACCTATAATTTGGGGGACTTTCCAGAGTGATCTGTTGATCAGATAATGGAGACCGTGACAGCCTGAGGATCCTGAGACTGACCAGACCACCAGAACCCATCTTGAGGTCACTAGGCTGATGTCATGCTTACATTCCTTCCCACACCCACCCTCACCAAGTTTTCTTTGAAAGAAAAACCTGAAAACACGTCCCTCACTCTGGAGATGGCTCCCCGCCTTCTCCCTCGAATGTGTATTCCTTATCTCTGTGCCTCCACTGACACATCATGATTTTTTATTTTTATTTTTTGGTACCAGGGATTGAACCCAGGGACACTTAACCACTGAGCCACGTCCCCAGCCCTTTTTAATTTTTATTTTGTGACTGGGTCTCACTAGGTTGCTTACAGCTTCACTAAGTTGCTGAGGCTGGCTTCAAACCTGCGATTCTCCTGCCTCAGCTTCCAAGCCACTGGGATTGCAGGCATGCACTACCACGCCCCGCATAATTTTTTTTTTTGGTAATGGAGATTGTACCACTCCACCGAGCTGCATCCCCAATCCTTTTTATTTTTTATTTTGAGACAGGGTCTCATTACATTACTGAGGCTGGCCTCAAATTTGCCTGTGGTACAACCTCCCAAATTACTGGGATTATAAGCATCTGCCACCTCCCCTGGCTTTGGGACCCTCTTCTGGAGATCATTTGCAAAGATTGCACAGAAAATTCTTCCAATCCCTGCACAAATGCCTTTTGCAGTGTGATAGTGGTGCTCCTCCCATCGTAACTGACACTATTTCCACACCTCTTGAATCTTGTGACATGCTTTTATCTACAGAATGTGGCAGGATTCATGTGGGAGTTTCAAGTCTTTTCTTAGGCAGCGTTCTCCAGAGAGACAGAACCAATAGGATATATATGAAGAGATTTATTATGGATGTCATCTCACAGGTTGATGGAGGCTCAGGAGCCCTTCCCTGTGGAGAACTAGAAATGTCTATGGTATGATCTGGTTTAACACCAAAGGCCTGTTGGACAGGGGTGAGAGGGGTAATTGGAAGGATGGAGGTGTGAGTCCCAAGTCCCCAAAGCTGAAGACCCAAGAACCAGGAGCTCCAAGGCCCAAGAACAGAAGAAAATACCTGTCCCAGCTCAGGAAGGAAGAGAATTCTCCCTTAAAAAAAAAAAAAAGAAAAAAAATTGGATTCTCAATGGTTTGAATGATGCCCACGCATATTGGAGAGGGTGATTTTCTTCCATGGAACACTGATTCAAATGTTAATCTCTCCCAGAAACACTCTTAGGGACACCCAGGAATAATGTTTGCAAACTGAGCATCCTTAATCCAGTTACGCTGACATAAACTTACCAGCACGTACCTAGATCCCAAGAGACCTTGCAGCCTCCGCCCTTGCCCTTGTGAAGCTCTTCTGTTGCTATGTGCAGAAGCCTGGAGCTGGAGGTGTGGCTCAGAGGTAGAGTGCTTGCCTAGCGTACATGAGGACCTGGGTTCAATCCCCAGCACTGCAAAAAGAAGCCCAGGTTAGCCTCCTGGAGACCCCACTGGAGAGAAGGACCCAGCCAAAAGCCTGCACTAACCAACCACCAGACTCGTGAATGAGGACATTTCAGGCCACCCAGTCCTAGTACTGTCCCAAGATGGCTAGCTGTATGAGCAATCCAAGGTGAATCTAACAGAAGAATCATCTAGCTGACCTCAGTTTAAATTGCTGACCCACAGAATCATCAGTAAATGAAATGGTTATTTTAAGAAGCACATTTTGAGCTAGACATGGTGGCACATGTCTGTAATCCCAGTGAATCTGGAGGCCGAGGCAGGAGGATTCCAAGTTTGAATCAGCCTCAGCAACTTAGCAAGATCCTGTATCAAAATTTTAAAATAAACAAATAAATAAATAGGGCTGGGTTGTAGGTCAGTGGTAAAGTGCCCCTGGGGTCAATCCTCAATACAAGAAAAAAGAAAGAACTTACAATATGCCTAATGACTGTTGTTGATTAATCTCTGCACAAGAAAATGTGAAATTCCCTGAAATGAATTTGGCATATGTATGAAAAAAAGATGTAGAGCTTTTCCTGAATTTGATGATCTAAACATTTTCTTACTTTTAATATACAATTTTTGGTTTTTAACACATATAAAATAATAGAACATTTACTCATTAATGAGAAACTTTTCTAAACTGTTAATAATGATCAATAATTTTTCAACTATTCTAGAAAAGAGACAAATTATTTTACTGCAAAATTTACTCATTAATAATGAGAAACTTTTCTAACCTGTTAATGATAATCAATAATTTTTCAACTATTCTAGAAAAGAGACAAAGTTATTTTTCTGCACTTTGATAGAGAATATTATAAAATCATTGCCATGTGAAGAGATAACTGAAGAGTTTATGGTCAAAAAAAAATGCATGAAAAAAGTATGAAAGTGTCAACACCATTAGTTAATAAAAGTAACATTTTCTGCATTTTGTGGTGTTTGTGTATTTGACAGGTTTTTAAAAAAATTTTAGTTCGTAGTAATTTATTCTTACATTCTAAAGACTTAGATACCTGATTTTACACTTGTGAGTTTGTGTTTTTTGCCTTCCGCAAACTGCATTTTGTTCAATCCCAGGAACCTGGATCTGCCAGAGAATGAATGAATGCACACAGGTTGTTTAAATTTTAAAAAATAAATAAATAAATAAAAATAAAAAATATATATACATATATATTTAAATAATATATATTTAAATTATATATATATATAAATTAAAAATATATATTTTAGTTGTAGATGGACACAATACCTTTGCTTATTTATTCTTACGTGGTGCTGAGGATTGAACCCAGGGCCTCACACATGCCAGGCAGGGGCGCTACCACTGAGCTACAGCCCCTGCCCTGAACACAAGTTTCCATCCAAAGAAACTTAAGGCAGGAAGAGCCCCAGGCCTCTACCTCCAAGAAGGCTGTGAGGGTCTCCCGGTGCACCTGGCACCCCAGAGGGATGAACACAAGTAGGAGACTTTTCATACGGAAATGTTCACCCAAAGTGCAGTTTGGAGGGCTTCAGGGGCCCTACCTCCAGGTGGGAAATTAGCTGGGGTGAGAGTTGTGGGGAGGTTGGAGCCAAAACCGGAAAAGCATCCCCAACACCTTCCTGTCTGCAGGAGGGAGGCGGGCAGCTGGGGTGGGCTGATCCCGCTGAGCAGCTGGCCATTTACTCACTCCACAGGTAGCTGCTGAACCTCCCCGCTGTCTGCCAGGTACTGTGGTCAGGCTCCGAGGAACCACAGGAAAATCGGTGCCCTCCTGTGTTGACAGGAGGGGTGGGTGGAAGTGGGAGGAGGGGAGAACAATAAACATAATTAAAAGTCAATTTTTTACTACTTGAGAAGGTGAGAGGGGCCAAGGTGAAAAACAGGACGGGGTGAAAGAGTCGGGGCACAGAGTGTGACAGGTGTGAGCCGCGTTTCCACTGGGGGGTCATGGAGGGCCTCTAGGCCACAGTGCCCTTTAAGCCAAGGTTGGAAGGACTGAGGCAGGAGCCCTGTGACTCTGGGGGAGGAGGGTGGCCGCTGGGCGGGAGCCTCTCAGAGTGCTGGAAAGGTGGAAGTGAGGCCGAAGTAGGAGGTGAGACCTGAGAGGGAGCGGGTCAGGGCTCGCAGGGCCCGTGACCAGGAGAGGCCCTGGCCCTGTGCACAGGAGGTTTGGGTCAGAGCAGTGATGAGCTCTGGCTGCTGTGGGGAGAACAGATGATGGGACAAAGGCACAAACAGGGGGACTGGGGAGATAGCTCAGTTGGTAGAGTGCTTGCCTTGTAAGCACGAGGCCCTGGGTTCGATCCCCAGCACCCAAAAAAAAAAAAAAAAAAAAAAAAAAAGACACAAACAGGGAGACCAGCAAAGAGACTGTAGTCCTCACGGAGGGGAAGATCACGGGGGGCTCGGACCTGGGTGAAGGGGTCAGATCCTAGATCCATCTCGAAGATGGAGCGGACAGGATTTACCGGATGGAATATGAGGAAAAGAAAAGAGAGGGGGCGAGGGTCACCTCCAGGTTTGTGGCCTAAGCGACTGGATGGAGTTGCCATTGCTGAGCTGGGAAGTCAGCCATGGGGATGGACAAGGGCCAACTCTGGAATCACTGGGATGAGCTTCGAGGGGAACTGGACCTCAGGTCTGCTAAGGTCTGACTCAATCCAGGATGCAATAAACATTCCTTCAATGCAGACTGGGTGGTCCTTGCCCTGGAATCCATTTCCCCCTCATTCACATAGTTTCAGTCCGTGAGGTGAGTGACCCCCCTGCTTCTTCCATGAGCACATATTTTTTTTTTTCCCAGCTGTTTCTTAAAGGGGACACTCTTGAGTATCTTCAGCTATGGAAGATTAAATTGGACATAGGCCAAGATTATTTTAGAATAAATCACGTTTGCCATACCTGGTGGGACACACCTGTAATTCCAGCCATTTGGGAGGCTGAGACAGGAGGATCAAAAGTTGGAGGCCAACTTGGGCAACTTAGAGTGAGATTGTCTCGGTGGTAGAGTGCTTGTCTAGCGTGCGTGAGGCTCTGGGTTCAATCCCCAGTACAGAGGGAGGGAGGGTGGAATAAGTAGTTCGAATATTTTGTCTAAAAACCAAATCATGAGGATTGAAACCACATGTCCACACAAAAACTTGTGTGTGAACATTTATGACAAAAACCTGAGAACATTATTCATAAGAGCTAAAATGCAGAAGCAACCTGAAGATCTATCAACCCATGAATAGATAAACAGAATAGGGTATATCCGTACAATGGAATATTACTTGATGTTAAAAAATGAAGTATATGCTAAATCATGGATCTACCTGGAAAACATCATTCACAGTGAAAGAAACCAGGGACAAAGACTCTTGTTTTATTCCATTATCAGGAACAGACAAATCTACAGAGACAGAAAACTAATGGGTTACATTGGTCTAGGGAGTTTGGAAGAAAAAGGGGAGGGTCTATGGGTTTCTTAGGGGGTGATGAAAGTGTTTTGAAATTGGTTATGGTGACAAATGCACAAGTCCGAGAATATACAGAAACCATTTAACTATACACTGAAAATCAGGGAGCTGTGCGGCCGATGAATGACATCTTAAATAAGGCTGTTATTTTTAAAAAGCTAGAAAATAAATGCACACCACAATTTCCTGCAGGGAACCGTGACTGCATGTGAGCTTGTGTCACAACTGACACTGAGACCAGTCAAACCACAAATGACTCCAACTAATCGCATTTGGCAATACTCAGTCATGCACTGGTCACATGCTGCTGCCAGGACCTAATGCTGATCATGGGAGTTTATGGGCCACTTTATAAATGCCACGCTTGGGCTGGCAGAGCTAGTTACCCAGAGCACAGAGAGCAGTGGTCATGAGTTCAGGCTATGCATGGGACAAACCTGACTTTGAACCTCAGCTCTGCCTTAGGACCATTGGCCAAGTTCACCTCTCTCAGCCTCAGTTTCTTCAAGTGTAGAACAGAGATAATAATCCCGACCCTGTGGGGTGATGAAGGGAGTGGATGAGATACTATTTGGGCTCAGGGCCCAGAACTGAGGAAAGATAAATGGTAGCTGGCATCATTGATAAAAAGGCACGGGAATCACTGAACTCCATGATAAGATGATAAAAGTTACACTTTTCACAAGCAAAATGTATATGGGACAGAATCAACTTTACAGACAAGGGCAGAGAATTTGAATTATGTTGCTGCAGGAAAAATAGGTAACTTCAGAAGATTCCGCCCCCCCAACCTGGCTTTCATTTGTTCCCTCTGCAAGAAAATACCCACACAGCCTAGAGCACCAGACTCTGCCTTGCAACCTCTTGACTCCTCCCACCACATCATTAATGAGTAAATCCAAGCTTCCGGAGGCTTCTAGAACATTTCCAACTAAGAAACTGGGGTTTTTGACCAGGAGCCAAGACAGGAAATGACATTGCCCCTCCAAGGCATGAACTGAGACAGAGTTAGAAAAGGAACTCACAGTAGAAAATAATTGCAATTGGTTTCCCCAGGAATGCAAGGGCATTTGAACAGCAGGACATCTGTTCATGTTCCACACTGCGTTACCTGGTTAAAGGAGAAAAATAGAATCACCTCAGTACCGGTAGGAAAGAGTAGGAGCTGATAAAATTCAATACTCACCTGTGAGTAAACATTAGTGAGCAGAATTGAAGGGAAATTCCTATTTCTGTTCACAATATTGCATATTTAATGTATTACACATTATTACCTAACGTTACATATATTTTAACCCACATCAAAAGCACACTTGATGGTTTAACAGAAGAACTATTTCCCAACTAGGAAAGATGCAAGAATGATAAAGGCAAGAACTGTCCACAAGGGTGCCGACGCCAGCCAGTGGGGAAAGAATAGTCTTTTCGACAATGATGGTTAAACAGCTGGATATTCTCATGAAACAGAAGGAAGCTGGACTCATCTCTTACCATGTACAAAAATGAATTAAAAAATGGTCAAAGACCTAAAAACGATGACTATAAAACTCCTAGAAGAAAACATAAGTATCAATCTTCATTACCTTGGATTTTGCAGCAGTTTCTTAGATATGACTCCAAAAGCATCAGTAACCAAAGAAAAAAGTAAATCAATTGAACGTCATCAAAATCAAAGTCTTGTGCTTTAAAAGACATTATCAAACTGGACATGGTGGTGCATACCTGTAATCCCGGCTACTTAGGAGGCTGAGACAGGAGGATTGCAAAATCAAGGCTGACCTGGGCAACTTAGCTCAATGCTGTCTCAAAAGAAAAATTTTAAAAGGGCTGGGTATGTTGCTCAGTGGTGGAGTGCTCTTGGTTTCAATCCCAGTACAGCAAAAAATGAAGAAAATGAAAGAACAACTCACAAAATATGATAAAATATTTATATATCATATATTTTCAAAGGGTCTAGTATCCAGAATATACAAAGAACTTCTACAACTCAACAGTAAAGACAAATAATCCTCTTTAAACATGGACAAAAGGTTTTGAATAAACAGTTCTCAACAAAAGATATGCAAATAGCCAACAAGCATCTGAAAAAATGCTCAATATCATTAGTGATTAGGAAATGCAAATCAAAATCACTCTGAGAACCCCTCAGGAGGCTGAAGCAGGAGGATCAAGGCCAGCCTCAGCAATTTAGCAGTTTATCAAGAACCTGTTCCAAAATAAAAATATAAAGAAAAGGCAGGGATGTGGTTCAGTGGTTAAGTGCCCCCTGGGTTCAATCCCCCCCAAAATCCCACTGAGATACCATTTCATATGCAGAAGTTTGGCTATCATCACAAAAATATATGATAAGAAGTATTGCCAAAGATGTAGAGAAATGGAAACTTCCACATTCCTTGGGAGAGGATTTAAATGGGGCAGCACTGGGCTGGGGGTGTAGCTCAGTGTTAGTGTGCTTGCCTTGCATGAGTAAGGGCCTGGGTTCAACCCTCAGCACCACCAAGGTTGCGGGGGGGGGGGGATACAATGCTTTGGAAAATAGTTTGTCAGCTCCTTAAGAAGTAAGATGATTCATTCTACTTAGATATATACTCAAGAGAATTGAAAACACTTATTTGTACAAAAACTTGTGCCTGAATGTTCACAGCAGCATTACTCATAATAGCCAAAAAATAGAAACTACCTAAATGTCCATCAACTGAACCAAACAAAATGCAGCATATTCATATGATGGAATATTACTTTCCCCTCAAAAAGGAATGATGTAACGATACATACTACCATGTGAATGAATTCTGAAAGCATTGTGCTATATTTAGGGAACCAGACAGAAAACAACACATATTGTATGATTCCAGTTATATGAAATGTGACAAATAGCTAAATCCATAGGTGATCACCAGGGGACTGAGAAGGGCCCAGATGGGGAGTGACTGCTAATGGGTAGTATTTCTTTGTGGTTCCTGGATCCTGGAGAGACTGGAGTTGTGGGTGGGAATGGGGTTGTAGCTAAGTGGTAGAGTGCTTGCCTAGCATGTGTGAGGCACTGATTTCGATTCTCAGCACTATATATAAATAAATAAAATAAAGGTCTGTTAACAACTAAAAAAATTTTTTTTAAATAAAAACGTCCTGGAATTAAATAGTAGTGATTGTTGTACAGTCTACACTCCTGAAGTGACTACTTTAAAATGGTGAATGTTGCTGGGTGTGGTGGTGCTTACCTATAATCCCAGCAGCTTGGGAGGCTGAGGCAGGAGGATCGCCATTTCAAAGCCAGCCTCAGCAACTTAGTGAGTCCCTACCTAAGCAACTCACCAAGACCCTGTCTCTAAATAAAACGTTAAAAAGGGCTGGAGATGTGGCTCAGTGGTAAAGTGCCTCTGGGTTCAATCTCTAATACCAAAAAAATTTTTAAATTAAAAAATTGTGAATGTTATGACATGTGAATTAGATCTCAATTTTAAAACTTTGCATAACTGAAATTGAAAAATCCTGTTCCAGCAGTTCGACTTTGCGATACATACTCTAAGACATACATACCTCCCATGCTCCAGGAGCTTCAGTCGGATAAAAATGGCCGTAAACTCATTATCCTCCCCCTCACTCACACACACATCAGGAGGAAGAGTGTATTTCCCACCCTTTGAATCTGAGCTGGTCTTGAGACTTGCTTTAACCAGTGGAGTTTAACACAAGTGTTTACTGTCTAGTTTTGAGCCTAGGTCTCAAGGCTTGGCCGCATCTGCTCACACTCTCTTGGAACACTTCCTTCCTTCTGCAAAAAAGTCCCACTGGAGAGAGAGACCCAGACCTCCCAGCTGGGACTCCAGACACGTGAGTGAGGCTGTTGAAGGCCACTAAGTCGGGGTAAGGCAGGAAGAATCACCTTGTCAACCCATAGAATCTTGGGAAATAAACCAGTATTGTCTTAAGCTGCTAAGTTTTAGGGGAGTTTTGTTATCCAGCAATAACTAATTGAGCACTGACATCATGCTCGAATTAAAAAATGGGAAGCAACCCAAGTGTTGGTTGGATGGTAGAGTAGATAAGAACCTGGACTTTGGTCCCATACTTGGGCCTTAACCCACACTGTGCCACTTAATAACTGTGTGATGAGGAGAAATTTCTTTCTTTCTTTCTTTCTTTTTTTTTCAGTACCAGGGATTGAACTCAGGGACGCCCTACCCCTGAGCCACATCCCCAGCCCTTTTAATTTTTTTGACATAGGGCCTCTCTAAATTGCTAAACTCAGCCTCCAATTCACGATCCTCCTGCCTCAACCACCCAAGTAGCTGGGATTATAGTAGTGTGCCACCAGGTCTGGTTTATCTAACTTTAATGTTATGTCGTTCCATGTCCTTGTAAGAATTCAAGGAGTTCGAGTTGGGGGTACACTCGGGGGTAGCACGCTAGCATACGCAAGGGCCCTGGATTCGATCCTCAACATGCACACGCACACTAAAAAAAATTTCAATAAGTTAATAGCATAAAAGAGAACTTAGGGTGTCCTCTGGTAGAGAGGAATGTCATTACACGTTGGTTGTTCGTGTTATATGAACATGGCGAAATGTGGCTCATACATGTGCTGGAGTTCTTTACAGGAAACACAGGAGTAAATGTCACATTTATTCTCCAAAATATCTTCTCATGTGGAGAAAAGCAAACTGTAGAACTGTAATAATATTTCTGCGCGAGTTCTTGGAGAGGGCAGGAGGGAGCGTTTGCCTCTGAAGGCAAAGATGAGGACGGGTTTCTCCGCAGAAACTGAGAAGGGCTCTTGCTTTATCCACCAAGTCCTTTTTGCGCACCATACAGAAAGGGCTCCAGTTGCAAAACCTCCTGGAGTCATGCACAGGAAGAAGCCTGGGCGCAAACAGGCTGATCCTAACCTTGGGGAGGTCACTCCCCTCTCCGAAGCCCTGCCTTCATTTAATCACTGTGGGGCCAACTCCTTCCTTTCCTGCAGGATCAGCTTGGGGACTGCCCTGGGCTGGCCCTCACACCTGTCCCTCAGCGGGCAGGCCCAGGTGGCGGCCTTCCCTGGTGCGGCCCACCCATGCCTCCAGGGGGCCTCCGATCTCGGCTTTGATCCTCCAGATGCTCCGGGTTAGTTTCGCTAGCAGGATGTACGGGGCTTCCCGAGCTGCAGTTCCTCGGGCAGGGGTTGGGGACCGGCTGAGGGTGGCTGGAGGGCGCGGAGGTGCCGGGCGCGGGCGACAGAGACACCGGGCGACAGAGACACCGGGGGCGATCCCCTTGCACGGCAGGTGTGAAATGGAGGGCTTATCAGGTTGTTTAAATTTTTAAAGAGTCGTGGGTGAGGTTTTTGTCTCGCTGTCACTATTTCATTGAGGAGGACAGACAGATGGGCTTTGGTGTCCTTAACCATTGTGTTCCAGGGCGTGAAAGCGAGGCACAGACCTAGAAAACGCAGACTGGTGGGGTGCGGGGCCCGAGGACGGAGAATCGGTAGCACCTCAAACCGAATTGAGAATTGAACTGGATTCTTCTGTGGTGCTGGGGATTGAACCCAAGGCCTTGTGCTTGCGAGGCAGGCACTCTACCAACTGAGCCATATCCCTAGCCCTGGATTCTTCTGTTCTTTCTCATTTTGTGTTGGTTTTGGTACAAGGGATTGAACCCAGGGGCGCTTAACTCTACTGAGCCACATCCCCAGCCCTTTCTATATTATATTTTGAGACAGGGTCTCACAAAGTTGCTAGGGTCTTGCTAAGTTGCTGAGGCTGGTCTTGAACTTGCCATCCTCCTGCCTCAGCCTCCCAAGCCGCCAGGATTACAGGCATGCGCCACTATGCCCAGCCTGTTCTTTTCGGTTTGATTGATAGATTCTGGATTCGACAGAGCTCAGATAAGACTGTTTTTTAAATTCACAAATTTTGCTTTGTTTTTGAAAACTAATAGAAAAAAAGACATAGATATTCCAAAAAGTAAGAGAACAAAATTACTTATAATTTCTCCACTTAGAAGTGTGGTTTTGTGAAGAAAAAGTGGGTCCAGAGCTTCAACATGTCGGCTTAGGACCAGACTTCCTCAACAGGACTCCCATAGTACAAGAAATAAAAACAAGAATCAATAACTGGGATAGATTCAAACTAAAAAGCTTTCTCTCAGCAAAGGAAACTATCAGCAATGCAAAGAGAGAGCCTACAGAGTGGGAGAAAATCTTTGCCAATCATACTTCAGATAGAGCACTAATCTCCAGAATCTATAAAGAACTCAAAAAACTCAACACCAAGAATGCAAATAATCCAATTGACAAATGGGCTAAGGAAATGAATAGACACTTCACAGAAGGAGATCTACAAGCAATCAACAAACATATGGAAAAATGTTCAACATCTCTAGTAATAAGAGAAATGCAAATCAAAACCACCCTAAGATTCCATCTCACCCCAATTAGAATGGCGATTATCAAGAATACAAGCAACAACAGGTGTTGGCGAGGATGTGGGGAGAAAGGTACACTCATTCATTGCTGGTGGGGCTGCAAATTAGTGCAGCCACTCCGGAAAGCAGTGTGGAGACTCCTTAGAAAACTTGGAATGGAACCACCATTTGACCCAGCTATCCCACTCCTTGGCCTATACCCAAAGGACTTAAAATTAGCATATTACAGAGATACAGCCACATCAATGTTCATAGCTGCTCAGTTCACAATAGCCAGATTGTGGAACCAACCTAGATGCCCTTCAATTGATGAATGGATAAAGAAACTGTGGCATATATATACAATGGAATATTACTCAGCCATAAAGAATGATAAAATTATGGCATTTGCAGGCAAATGGATGAAATTGGAGAATATCATGCTAAGTGAGATAAGTCAATCTCAAAAAAACACAGGACAAATGATATCGCTAATAAGTGGATGATGACACATAATGGGGGGTGGGAGGGGTTAGTGTTAGGGTTAGAGCTAGGGTTAGGGAGGGGGGCAAGAATGGAGGAAGGAAGGACTGTATAGAGGGAAAAGAGGGGTGGGGGGAAGGGAAAAAAATAATAGAATGAATCAAACAGCATTACCCTATGTAAATTTATGATTATACAAATGGTATGCCTTTACACCATGTACAAACGGAGAAACAACATGTATCCCATTTGTTTACAAGAAAAAAAAAAAAAGAAGTGTGGTTTTGTGTCTACTCTCCATTTGTTCCTTCAATACGTACTTATTGAGCACCTACTGTTTGCTAACTTGAATGCTGAGGATCTAATGGTGAACTAAACACTTAGACTCTGCCTTCATATGGTTCACAGACTAAAGGGGAGATAGAAATGAATCAAATAAGCATACAAAGAAATGCTAATTTAAATAGTGACAAGGACTGGTCTATTTGGTCCTATAAGAGGATAAAACTTTTTGGGTCCTGGCCTCATTAGAGAAGTCAGGAGAGGTTTTTCCCAGGAAGCAGCAATTGAGCTAAGATTAAAGGATAAATTAAGTGGAAAAAGAAGAGAAGAATGCCACAGGCAGAGGAAACAGTATGTGCAAAAGCCCTGTGGCAGAAAAGATCACGACAGTTTTGGGATATGGAGAGACTGAGGACTTGTGTGGCTACAGCAGAGGGAGACAGATGGGAAAGTAGGCAGGTGTCGGTGAGGCAGCACTTAGAGGACTTCGTTGAGGAATTCTTATTTGGGCTAATGGAAAACCATTAAAGTGTTTAATTATCAGATTTTCTTTTGAAACGATCTTTCTTTTTTGGGGGGTGAGGGTGCCAACTGAATACAGAACCTCAGGCTTGCTAGGGAAGTATTAGACCACAGAGCTACGTCCCCAGTCCTTTCTCATTTTATTTTGAGAAAACAGCTCTTGGAATGGGCATATAGCTCAGTTGGTAGAGTGCTTACCTAGCATGCCCAAGGCCCTGGGTTCAATCCCCAGCACCACCAAAAAAAAAAAAAAAAAGAGAAAGCATCTCACTAGGTTGCTCAGGTTTGCCTTGGATTTGTGATTGAGTAGTTGTCCTTTATGCTATTTTCCTGTGTGCTTCTTTTTTAATATACGAATGGGGTTATTCTTATATATAATTTTTAACTTAAAAATTTTTAAGTGCAAACATTTATTATAATTGTGTGTGTGTGTGTGTGTGTGTGTGTGTGTGGTGCTGAGGATCAAACCCAGGGTCTTGCACATACTGGGCGGGCTCTCTACACTGTGCTACAATCCCAGCCCTATTAAATTGGTTTTTTGTAGGAGATATTTTTTCCCCTTTTTTTGGGGCGAGGGGTACTGGGAATTGAACTCAGGGGCACGCGACCACTGAGCCATATCTTCAGTCCTAATTTGAATTTTCTTTAGAGACAGGGTCTCGTTGAGTTGCTTTTGCTGAGGCTGGCTTTGACCTTGAGATCCTCCTGCCTCAGCCTCCTAAGCCTCTGGGATTACAGGCTGTGCCACCTTGCTCAGCCTTTCCCCACTTTTTAAAATGGGTAGTATTAAAAAAATTTTAAACACACAAAAGAATTGTACAGTGAGCACCCATACACAACCACCAAGGTTCTCCCGCTGACATTTTGATGTATTTGCTTCATCACATTTTTGTCCAGCTCGCTACCTTTGTAGCCAACCATTAATACATTTCTCTTTTTATTCAACCACACATTGCATACATCTTTTCATAAAAATAAATATTTTTCTACAATAGCATGTTAAGGGGTTGCTTCCTATTCATCATTGAATGCAGCATGAATGTAACTCTTGAAAGGTTTTCTCTATTTTGAGTCCTAAAGAGAATATTCCAATTGTCAATTCCACCTAAAGCTCTAGAATCTGATCACTCTTCTGCATCTCTGCAACCACCAGGATCCAATCCAAGTGTGTCATCTCTTGCCTTGACACGTTAGTTCCATTTCTCCTGCCCCCACTCAATATTTTTCCATAACAGCCAGGGAGATGGTTAAACAATACAAGTCAGATCAGATATTTTTCCTTCATTTAAAATTCTTCAGTAGCTTCTTCTTATCCTAGAATAAATGTCAGACCATGTATTATGACTATAGAGCCTCATAGAATCTGACTTCTCTATTTCTGGTTTCTAGGAGTTGCTTGCCTCAGGACCTTTGCACATACTGTTCCCTCTGACTGGAATACTAGTTCTCCTAGCTTTTTCCATGACTGGTTTCTTCTCAATCTTCATGTCTTAACTTCAGTGTGGCCTCTTTAGAGCATCTTCCCTGACCTATTCTATCAGAAATGGGCTTCCCAGTGACTATCCCATTTCTTTGTTTTTCTTAGCACTTCCAATAGTCTGTAATTATCTTGCTTGTTTACTTCTCTACTTGTTTATTATCACAAACTCCACAAAAGCAAAGACCTTGTCTCTTTGGTCTACCATTGTGTCTCCAGTGCCCAAAATTACACATATAGTAGGCTCTCAGTAAATGTATATTGAATATGATGGAGCGTTAGGTGGGAACTAGACTAGAAAGGATCTTATAAACCCTGCTGGATGGAGCACAGTAAAGAAGCATTTAGGAATTTCCTCTTTCTTTCTTTCTTTCTTTTTTATGATGAGGCTGGCCTCAAACTCATTATCCTCCTGACTCAGCCTCCCTGTAACTGTTTATAGGTGTGTACCACTGTGCTCTGTGCATTTAGAGATTTTAATCAGAGACACAGAGCGATCAGATTTGACAATTATAACAGACCAGTCTGCCACTGGTGGTTTTACCTTGGAGGGGAACACTAAGGAAAGTTATGGCAGTTATCCAAGAGAAAGATGGTAAAATTAAACAAGTAGCATGCACAAAACCCTTGGCACTTAATGATGTGGAACAAGAGGGAGCTATTATTAGCAATACGGCAGGGAAGCAGGAACTGCTGGAATTATTGCCTAAAGTCAGGAGTCCAGGAGGTAGAGGGATTTGTGTATTCCCTAGAATCTTTGAGCCTCCAGTTTCCTCCTCCATTGACAAATACTAGAATTTCTTATCCTCATCCTTGTTTTCTTTTTTTCTGGTGTTTATTCCAGTAGTTTATTTTGCAATCAGATCTGTATTCTTCTGCCCAGTTTTAACTACTCTATCAGTCGAGGTCTAATCAGGAAGGCAAAAATGACTATATTTTAACTAGAGAGAATTTAATTTAGAGGCAATGGAGAGGCTGAGAAGCCAAAGAAGAGAGTGAGGCTATTAGAGGCTACTGCTTCTCATACATTCATTCTACAAGCTGAGTGAGGGGAATTTCCTGGAGGGAGTCTGTAGCAACTCCCATTAGCTGTGTGACCTGTGAGTCACCTGATCTCTTTGAACTCCTCCTGTTTTCCATAAATGAGGACTCTGATACCTGTTCTGTGAGAATGTGAGGGTCAGTGAATAATTGTACAGCAGCAAGTATTTCCAAAATGCAAAAAAAAAAAAAAAATTAAAAAGGATTGAACCCAGGACCTTGCACCTGCGAAACAAGCACTCTAACACTGAAAACACTGAACTGCCCTCCAGCACCCAATAAGTATTAATTAAGTGCCTACTGTGTGCCAGGTGATATTGTGATGCTTGGGATACAATAATGGGGGGAGCAAACAGAAATGCCAGCCTCACAGAGTCGGCATTATTACTGAAGTCCATTTGAATTCCGGGATTTTTAGGTTTTGGTCACATTCTTTCAAATTGTCAGATCATCTTGGAGCCCTGTTAGAAAATAGCACAGATTCCTGGCCTGACCAGTCTTACCGAGTCAGTAAGGGGGAGGAAGAATGGGAGAACTCTGTGAAGTTCTCCAGGAAGGTGGGAAAGAAGAGGTTAAGGTGATTACACTGCCCCCTTTTTCCTTTTCCCAAACACTGGTTAACCCATTCAGCAATCCTGAGCACATGTCAGTTTATATACTATTTTTTTACCAGAACATTTCTAATAGGAAGTAGCTTCAGATGGCTCTCAGGAAGAACAAATCCACACATCAGAATCAACCATTTGACCTTGAACATGGAAGTAGGGCTTGGGGTGGGGGTAGGTAGAATGTGCAGTCCTTTGATCTTTTGAATCTGCCGCTGAGCTTGCTGTGCCAGTATGAGTTGGTGACACTTCTAATCTAAACCTTGGTCTCATCACCAAAATCAAGTTAGGGTTTCCTAAAACTTAGTTCATTTAAGGGTGCTGGGTTGACTGTGTCAAAATTACCTGGGGAGTTTATTAAATCTCTATGCTCCTGGGCCCCATAGACTGGAGAACTTAATTCAGCAGAGCTAGGATGGCATCTGCTCCTCTATTGTTTAATAAATTTCCTGGGTGCATTAGTTAGCTTTCTCTTACTGTAATAAATAATCTGAGATAGGAAACTTACACAGAGAAAAGGTTTCTTTTGGTTCATACTTTTGGAGGGCTTCAATCCATGGTCAGTTGACCCTATTTCTTTTAGGCCTGTGGCAAGGTAGCACAGCAGGGCAGGAAACATGCAGCTGAGCACATCCCACTCATCTCATGGCCAGGAAGCAAAAGAAAGGAAGAAGAAGGGCCGAGGTCCCACAAGGTCCCACAATTCCCTTCAAAAGCAGGCCCCCAATGACCCGAAGACCTCCCACTAGGCTCCACCTCTTAAAGGTTCCACCACCTCCAAGTAGTGCCAAGCTGGGGACAAATCCTCTACATCACATGGAGCTTTGGGGAACATTCCAGATCCTAGCTATATAGCACAGGGCAATTGTTGATATGCATCCAGATTTAGGACCTACTGAACGACATTGAACTCTGTCTCAGTTTTTTCATCTGTAAAATGTAATCATTTCTCTGTTGTCAGAATTAAAGAAGTGAATTTACACAGTGCACTTAAAACAGTGTCCAGCATGTAGCCATGACTGGGTGTGTTTTAACTACTCTATCAGTCATGGTCCAATCAGGAGGGTGAAAATGACTGTGAGTATTTTAACTAGAGAGAATTTAATTTAGAGGCAATGGGGAGGCTAAGAAGCCAAAGAGAACAGTGAGGCTTCTCAGAGGTTAGATGGCATGAAGTCATCTACCCCTCAGCAGGAAGAAGAAAGGAGGAGGCAGAATTCTTACTGGAGCCCAGAGTCTGGGGTCACCTGGCTGAACCACAGCAGGAACTGGAGAAGCAGACAAGACACTGTGAAGGAGAAGCAGCACCCTGACTTTTCCTTTGTCCTGTCCTCCAGCCTCCCTGTCGTGCCTCCCATTGGCAGAGCCCAGCAGGAAGTCATCTCTCAAGGGAGCCTGGGAAACAATCTGCCGGGGTCACCCTGCCTTTCAGGGGAAGGATGAGAAAACGGTTCTGAGGGCAGCTTATTGTTATTTTGTTATTGTGATGATGATGTTAAGGTCCTTTCTGACCCTAAAGTTGTCAAGAGTTTCTAGACTTCAGCCGGTCACTGAGATCCAGGGCTCCGTGAGTGCTTATTGATTAATCGATCCCTTGTCCTCAACATACACATATACATAGAAGCTTGGCTTCTGATCTCTGCCAACTGACAGCTCAGAACTTGCAAAGATGCACCAGCGCTGAAGGCAGCATTGCTCCACCCAAGATTCAGGGAAAGGGAAGGCACGCGGGCAGCTCCTCAGCGCAGATCAGCTGCCTCAGCACCTTTAAAAAGAGTAACTCAGGAGTAATGAATGGGAAGAGCTGGCCAGTGATGTCATGGGGAAGAAAGGAGGGCCCCAGGAAGCTGAGGAACAGATTCAAAGAAGGAACAATGTCAAATCCTTTGTGTGGAGCCCCAGAGAGAAGCGCCAGGAAATAGGGCCTCACCCACTTTCAGGCCATTTCTTGGAAGACTGGAAAACACCCACTTGTCTTTGGGACACATCTACATAAGTGTGCTCTGTGGGAGTGAAGCTTTTAGAATTATACTACCAAAAATGGGAAGAAAAGCTCTATCTAAATGTTTCTTGGAGAACCCAGAATTTAACCTTGAACCAAAGGCAAATATGTTTATTTTTGAGAGAGTCTTAAGAAAAAGGATCAGAGATTGTGGAGTTCTTCCTAATGTATCAAAGAACCGTTCCCCAAATTCGTTCTTCCAGCAAATCCTTCCTAGCAGCAGGTTGGCGTTAAGTAAGTCAGGCAGGAGTTTGGGAGTTGGAATGGGTTGGAATATCTCTGCCCTGGCTATGTGGCCTTGGGCAGGGGACTTAACCTCGATTTTCTCATCTGTGAAATAGGAATCATATGAATTACTTTGTAGAATTACAAAGATTAGAATAAGATCATATGTGAAAGTAATTAGCACAGAGTTCGGTATTGAGTAATCAGAAAACGGTGGTAATTCACTTTATAGGATGTGCATGATTTGTGTGACGCTTTGTAAGACACTTTGCCTTCTTGGTTGACTGGAGCCCACATGAGCTGTGAGCGGTGGGTCAGGACCAACATTGACTTTGCTTCTACCACGTACCTCGCGCCCCGTGGGAGGCTCAACAGTTATTTTCTTGTTGGTCTCACTCGTTCAATACAGAGATGAGTATCTTTTTTATACCAGACTGTTCTAGGCACTGGGGATCTAGCAGTGAATAAAAGAGACAGGGGCTGGGGAGATAGCTCAGTCGGTAGAGTGCCTGCCTTGCAAGCACAAGGCTCTGGGTTCAATCCCCAGCACCACAGAAAATTTAAAAAAAAATAAAAGAGACAAAATTCCCTGCCTTTCACTGAGGACACCCTCGACGATGGGAGAGACAGTAAGTACAATTTGATGAACTCTTGCGTTTCACGATGTTCTAAAGAGCTTTACAAATATTAACTCATAACCTCTGAGGAAGGCATTATTATACCTATCCCATTTTACAAATGAGGACATCTGAACTACATGAGGGTTCGAAATCACTAGCACAGTGTCTCACCGCTAAGAAGAACTGGATTCAGGATTCGAAGTGAGGCCATGTGACCCATTGCTGTATCACTGCTCAAAAAATTATATTGTATTAGTAAACCAAGGTATCATAAGTGCTCTGGAGAAAGGACAGTAGGGTGACAAGAGAATGCTCTCTGTGCGGAGTGGTCAGTCTCTCTGAGAGTGACAGCTCTTCTGAGGGGCCACCTCTGAGCAGAGACCTGAGAGAGGGGAGGAGTGAGGCAGGGGGACATGGAGGGAAAGACAGGCCAGGCAGAGGAAAGAACAAGGGTAAAACGTGAGACAGGACGTCCCCTGGCGCTTGGGGGAACAGAGGGAGGCCGGCATGGGAGGAGCGATGGGTCAGAGGGTGAGGGAAGGATGCAACTGTCTTTCCAGGAGACGGGAAATTGTGGGAGGAGCAAGTGAAGGGGAAGGTCAGGAGTCTAGTCTGGGTAATCTCGTCCACACCCAGTGGAGTTCCTAGCTCCGGAGGGTTCAGACAGGCTAAGTAACTCACCCCAGGTCACCAAGGCAGTCACTTTCAGAGTCACAATTCAGACTCAGATCTGAGGAGCTTCACTTCGGTGCCAAGGGATGTCCCTGTGTGGGTGCTGTCCAGGAAGTCTCCCCTGACAGCCCTGGTGCCTGAACCTGGGGAGCTTCTTAGGAGGAAAAGAGGTGGAGGTGAGGCAGAGGAGACACTCAGAAAAAAGAAACAATGCCAGAGATTTCATGATAGTTTGAATGTGAAATGCAGACAAGAGACACTGGGAAGGGGCAATTCTTTGGGGAAACAAAAAGAATGGAAGAGAAGGTGTGGTGGGCCATACCTGTAATCCCAGCTACTCCGGAGGCTGAGCCAGGAGGATCACAAGTTTGAGGCTAACCTGGGCAACTTAATGAGACGCTGTCTCAAAATAAAAAAATTAAAAAGCGCTGGGGTGAAGCTCGGTGGTAGAGCATTTGCCTGGCAGGTGGAAGATCCTGGGTTCAATCCCAATACTGGAAAAAAGAAAAAAGAAAAAAAAATCAAAAAGTTCCAGCTTATGCTCTGTTGGCAATGTCTTCCCAAGGCCCACGTGCTATAGGCTTGGTGCCTAGGGTGGCACTATTGGAAAGGGATGAAACCCTTAAGAGGTAAGGCCTAGTGGGAGGTCTTTAGATCATTGGGACATACCCTTGAAGGGTATGTGTGATCCAGGCCCCATCTTCTTCCTCTCTTCGCTTCCTGGCCATGGGGTTAGTGGGTTTTGCTCTGCCTGTGCTCCCATCATGACATGCTGCCTCTCTATAGGCCCAAAGCATCAGTGCCAAGATCATGGACTTGAACCTCCAAAATTGTGAGCCAAAATAAACATTTTTTTTTATAAGTTGATTATTTCAGGTATTTTGTTATAGTAACAGAAAAACTGACTAGCATAGATGGGAAGGCCCTTAGGCCCAAGATTGTATTCAGGTGGGAAAGCCTTCTATCATAAGTTGATCCAGAATTGATATAGCTTGACAAAAGAATATCCTCATGCCAGACGTCTCCGCTGAACTGGTGCCTGCAACCACAGCCTCCTCAACATGCCCCATATGGAAGTCCTGGTCTTCCCCCTATCCCAAGCATGTCTTTCCTGCATTGGGATTCCAAGAAGCCAACCCTGAGACAAGGATTCATGTGCCAGAGTGATTTATTAAGGAAGTGCTCCAAGAGAAACTGAAAGTAAAAGAAAAGCAAGAGACCACACAGGGTGTGAGCGCAGACCTGGTCCCACATGGGTAGCATCAGCCTGAGCTACAGTGGAGCTCTAGCACGCAGGCTACATTTCCCAGCTGTCCACCTGGAGGGAGGAAAGCTGGGCTCTCACACTCCTGCATCACTGGCGATGGACTGAGGAATTAAACTTCTGGATACTTCTTTGCAAGGGCAAAGGGACTCCAGTAGCCAGACACCAGGCCTCTGAAGTGTCACAGGTGCAGGCTGTTAGAACATCAGCATGCAAGCCAAGGGAGGGAGCTCAGAAACCATAAAAGGGATCCCAGGGATTCTGAGCAGGGGCCCTGACAGTGCCTGCTACAGGTGTCTCCTCCATCTCAGGAAATGACATTGCCGTCCTGCTGACTCCTCAGGCCTGAACACTGGAGTCGTCCCCAACCCTTTCTGCCCCTCACTCTCCACATTCAATCCTTCAAAATATACCACGCAGACCATTTTAAAGTGTGCAATTCAGAGGCATGAGTACATTCATACTGTTATGCTACTGTTGCCAGCATCTGTCCACGGACCTCTTGCATCTTGCAAAATGAAAACTTTATATCTGTTGAGCATCTGGTCAACCCCTTCGTCTGTTGATGGACACTTGGGTGGCACCCCCTTTTCCACAATTATGAATATGTTATGATGAATATGTATATACAATTATCTCTTCAAGTCTGTTTTCACTTCTATTGAGTAATTTCTCTTCCAGAAATAGAATTACAGAATCATATGATAATTCTATTGTGTTTTTAAAAATATTTTTAGAATATTTATTTATTTGTTAATAGAGACCCAACCTAGGGCTTTGTACCCGCTAGGCAAATGCTCTACAACTGAGCCACATCCTCAACCTTTTTTTTTTTTTTAAAAAGGGTTTTACTAAATTGCCCAGGCTGGCTGTGAATTGGCATTCCTCCTACCTCAGGATTACAGGCATGTTCTACCATGCCTGGCTCTGATTTTTTTTTTTTAATCTGACCATTTCTTATCCCCTTCACAATGACAAATCCAAACCAAGTCATTCCATCATTCACCCAGATGATTGCAAGAGACTTCTGCCCTGGTCCCCAGAAGCCTATTCTCGACAGCACTCCTCCGCTCAAAACCAACAGTGGCTTCCTCCTTTCCCAAAGTACAAGCCGAAGCTACAACCGTCTGCGAGACTCCTCAAGATGTGCTCCTTTCCCTCCCAAGCCCTCTGACTCATTTCCTACTTGCTCACTCCACTCCAGCCCCAGTAGTTCTTTTTGCTGTTCCTTGTAATCCACGGCCCGGGCATTTTGCCATGTTTGTCTGCCTGGAATACTCTCCCTCCATGCGCTCAGCTGGGGCTTGTTCCATCACTTGCTTGGAGTCCTTGTTCAAATGTCCATGTCTTAGCCAGATCCCCAGGCTCCTTGTTTGCTTCCCAGCTCCCATCCACTAGAAAATTTGGTGGCAAGAGGGAGACTGTGGCTCAGTAATAGAGTACTTGCCTATCAGGTGCAAGGTCGTGGGTTCCACTCCACAAAAAAGGGAGGAGGGGGAGTAGGAGGGGGAGGAGGAGAAGGAGAAAGAAAAGAAAGAGAAAGAAAGAAAAAGAAAAGAAAAGAAAGAGGGAGAAAGCCTTGAGAGAAGGACTTCTCAGGCCCCATCACCTGCCTTTCTTGCCCTCAAGCTTCTGGTTGGTCTGGCGGATTCACACCAGGGGAAGGACAAGAGGAGAGAGATGCTGGGTATTTTTTCCTGCACCCTCCCTGCTCTGGGCAGTAGAGCTGCCTCTCTCAACCATAGCTGCCTTCAAGGTGGGGGTTCCCATGCTTCAGCTCCCTCTGCTCCATCCTGGAATTTCCCATACCTCCATTCTCCACCCCCATTTTTTTTTTTTTTTTTTTTTTTTTTTTTTCTTTTTTAAAGACAGGGCCTGACTGTTTTGCCCAGGCTGAACCCTGCCATTCCTCTGGACCTTTCAAAAGGACTTCAACTACCCAAACAGAATCCTGTTTCCTGCTAGAGGGCAACACCTTCTGCCTCACTGGGTTTCTTTAAACCCTACCTCCTGTTGGTGAATCTGCACTTCTCCTTCTGTTTTTGTTCTTCTACACAGCACATATTACCTTCTAATATACTTACTTATTTGTTTACATCCCTCTACACTCTGGGATGGAAAGTCCAAGGGTACAAGGATTTGTTTTGTTTGCTAGTGCATCCCCAGGGCTTGACACCCAGCAGGCTGTCAGCAAATTTAACAAATTCAGAATTGAGAGTCATTCAGTTAAATGAATGAATGTGAACGAACGAACGACTAGGGGAGCTACGGAGAAGACAGCGTATGGTCCAAGTGGTTTACCCTCAATTTCTCCCCTCCCCTGCCTGCCCGCTCCCCAACCCCGCGCGCCAGGAATGCTGAGCGCCCGGGAAGGAGGCGGAAATGAGCGCGCTCTACAGCCCTCCAGCCCGGCGTTTACTTAATTAGGACCTGTATCCCGAGGCTCGTTTGTGTTTAACTGTCCGCCTAATGGCCTCGTCTGGCTCCGGGCGGGAGCGATGGAACCTACGAGGTGAGGATGGGCTGGGCCACCCTGTCCTGTCTGGACCTGCGCCGTCGCCAAGCGCCGGCTCCCGGGCATCCAACCTCCTCTTGGACTTGGAAAGCGCCCCCATCCGGAGAGAGAGGCGCGGGCTCTTCCAGGCAGGAGAGAAACGTCTAGCAAGATGCAGGAGGCCAAATGAGCCGGATCCTAGAATACCAGGCAACACTGGGCTCTTGCTCTGTGCCAGGTACTGAGCTTAGTGTTTCAAACCTGTTAATTTGTTCAATCCTAGTGCAAACCTTTAGAGGGTAGTTGTTACAAGCCATTACGACATTATTACGATGGAGTAATAGCTCCATTGACAGATGGAGAACTGAATTACAGCATTAGTACGTGGTGGGGCCCGGATTCGAACTCAGACAGTGTGGGTGCAGAGCCAAAGCTAGGCAAGGGATAGAGAAAGGACTCCCTCTGGTCGTAGCATGAGGGTCTACCTCTTGGCCAGAGGCCTGGTGGTGAGAAGGACGGGTAGGTTACCAAGTTAGTCCTTGAAGGCCAAAGAATCTATAATTAAACTGTCCAGTCCCCTCCTCAAACACTTAAATTTGAGCTGGGGGCGGGGTGGGGAGAGAGGGATGAAGAGGCATCATACTGGGATTCTCAGGGAGCAGCGGAAGGGAAGGAAGGTTCAAGGAACTAGGGTGAGACTGGCCGGGAAAACTCATCTCAGTGGGGAAGGGACATGTGGAGTGACTGAGCCTCAGAACTGTTTCTATGCCCAGAACCCACTTGAGTGCGTCGAAGAGGAAAGCCCTTCATGTCTAACGTAGTGGAAAGAGTAACGTAGAGGAACGAGTCCCAGCTGCTCCATTTATCTCCCAGGAAGGGTGTAGGAGAGATCTTTGAAGAGAGAATCACTGCACAGCAAACAGTTTTTACTAGATTATATCCAGTATTTCAGACCAATAAAAAAAAGTGTCTAAAAATTGCCCTTATTTACGTTTTCCATAAAATTAAGAAAGCACTATTCATATTAGGGTGATGTTGCTGGCGATTGTGGGCCAATCACTAATAACCATCCCCCTACCTCGCACCCTTTGGTACTAC
This sequence comes from Sciurus carolinensis, assembly GCF_902686445.1. NCBI lineage: Eukaryota > Metazoa > Chordata > Mammalia > Rodentia > Sciuridae > Sciurus > Sciurus carolinensis. The sequence continues at coordinate 16,509,250 of NC_062228.1, read as the reverse complement.
TAGGGCTTCCAGACTCTGGCGCCTTCTCTTCCAGCTTCCATTTGTGTATCTGTGAAACGGAAATAAAGATTCTCCAGCAAGGAGAATCAGATTCGGTATCTTGGTCCCTGGGGACCACACCACCAATTTTAAATCCCAGGTCCTCCCAGTGGGTGGTTACGGGGGGGGGGTTGTGAGGGGAAGTGGAGAAAGAAGCAGAGAGCAGCCTCCGCTGTAGCCGGGTGTGGGGGACACACCCGGCTTCCATCAAAGCTTTGGACAACTGAGCGCCTCCGGGTGCATGAATGAGGAGCCTCTGTTTTCAGTAGAGTTCAGATGCGACCCTACTTTTTTTCCGCTGTAGCCGCAAGGCAAAGAAACATTTGTCTTCTGATGCTGCGGAGGTTGAGGAATGGAGTGGGTTTTCATTTTTTCCTTTGAATCCGGGACCTGCGAGACTGTCGAGTCCCTGCTGGAAAAGCCCCTGAAAGGCTGGAGAGCGCGAGTGCACTAGGGACCCGGCTTCGCGAGGGCCAGAAGCCCGCCGGGTTCGGCCCCACCTGCGAGGGGGCGGGAACTTGTGACGCTGGACCAATCAGCGCCTACCTGCGCTCACCTGGCCTCCTCCCGCTGGCTCCCGCGAGTCGCGGTGCTCCAAGCGGCGCTGAGTAGAGCAGAGCACCGTTCTGCCGTCGCGGCAGCTTCTTCATCCTTCTCTCTCCAACCATGGGGTTCCTTAGAGGGCCTCTTGCGTCCCTCCTCCTCCTACTCCAGGTACTCCTGTGCCTTGCCCTGGCCCTAACCGGAACTGCTCCCTGGAGGGCGGGCGGGGTCCGCACGCGACGGTTGCGTCGGGAGAACCTGGGGCTGGACTCCTTGGGGCCAAGGTAGCCCCGGGTGCCGGGCAAGGACTCCCTGGAATAGGGCACGCCAGTGACCCAGCCTCCCCTTTCCCCGCTGCCTTTCAGGCACAGGTTTGCTGGCTGCCGTGCGCGGCTTCGGAGCCGTGCCGGGTGGGCTTCGGGGAGTCTGAAGTGACCTTGGAGGTAGGAGGCAAGGAACCAGAGCCCGGCCAGGCGATGAGAAAAGGTAAGACCCTCCGAAGCCTGCTTGTGTGGAACCTCCTTGCGGGGGACCACACGTGGTTCGCTGCCTTGTGACCCTAGCAAGTTGTGTCCACGGTAGGGCAGGGGACTTCTGGCTCCACCTCAGATTCCGGAGAGACACAGAAAACCTTTTGGAGTTTGGGGTGAGAGTGAATGGCTAACGGAGAAGGCTGGACAGCGTAGCGCCCTCTAACGTCCAGCTCCTCCCTGCCCCGCAGCCGCTGCGTGCCTTGACCCCTTGAAGCCTCCCGGCTGAGCCCCTCACCCAGCCCCGACGTGGAAAGCTCTCCCCGACTGGCCTCAGCGGAGGAATGCGCGGTCCACATTCCTCCCCAACCCCCGCGCAGGTGTGGGGATGAGCCGTGCCCCGGGCAGCCCCCTTCGCCCCTCTCGGGCCCCCTTTGTGAACCGTGCTTTGTGTCTCCGACAGACAGACCGGGTCTGTTTCTCTTCTCCGCGCTCCCCTCCCCCGTCCCCCTTCTTCCCGGGCAGCTGGAATGCACTCTTAACCCTGCCCTTCCCGGAGGGCCTGCGTCCCTGCAGCCTGCCTGCAAACGGCCTGGCACACCTGGGCTGAAGCCATCACGCACCAAGGATACTCCCGTCCCCCAGCGTCTTGGTACTGGGATGCTAGATCACTTGTGCGGGAGGAGAGTGGTGTCCCAAGCCAGCGGCCTTGGGCTATGGAGTCGGTGGATGAGAGATCAAAGCACATTTTAATCTAATTACTCCACCCCGCAAGTTCAAAAACTTGAGTGGGGGGTCATTTTGGTGCGGAGAACAAGTGTGTCATGAGACCCACGCAGCTGCCAACTGGTGGGAAGTTCTTTCCCTCCAAGTGGAGAGGACAATGGGGGGTTTCTCCCAGGGATCAAACCCACGTTCTTAAACCGGGGTGTAACCCAGGATTCTTGGGTGGAGTTCCAGAGGACGTGCCTATGCATTTCTCTGAGAAGGGATTTATAGTAACTTGGCTTTCAAAACATTAAGTACCATTGGCTCCTGGCATTTTCCTAGTATTTTCATCAGTGTGCTCCTTAACCTAGGCACAAATGCCCATAACTCGAGTGTGGGGGTGTCAGTGCTGGAAGACCAATGGGCTCTCCTTTGTTTCTTCAAAAGAGGATTGAGGGCCTTGAATCTGTAGAAGCCTTTAAAAAAGAAAAAGAAAAAAAAAAATTTTTTTTCCCAAATAACTCTGCACGTTGACAAAACAATTAACACCCAGGCTAGGCCAGGCTCCTAAACCCTTGGCTGTAGGGAGCCGAGTAGAGGCATTAAGAGGCTATGCCTCATAAACTTTAAATTCTTGCACATGAGTTTATTACTGGCTGGCTAACAAACTGCAACTGAGCCAACCTGTAAAAAACGTTAACTTGGGCAGGGCCCCAAATCCAATTCCGGCTCCCTGAGGAAGCTTTATTGCTAACCAGACCTCTGCCAAATCCACACCCCTCCCCCTCCATTGTCAAGTTCTCTGCTCTAGTCTGAAAGCGGGCTATGGTTTTGAGTGTTGTCAGTGCCTTATCTTTTTTACTGAAGCAAGAAATATCAGATTAGCCGTCACTTCACCAGGCTTGAGTTTGCTGGGGGGAAGCAGTGATCAGGTTTTCCATTTCATGGTTGAGTTGGCCAGTGCTTCCCAGTGACGTAAGGCATTTTAAACCTTTTGAGGAAATTCAGCTTTCTCGGATGTCTGGTTTATGGTTGTGAAAATGGTGGGCTTGTGACAGGAACACACCTGGGTTTTAAAACAAAGAGTATGATAATGTGCTTGGCTCACCTTGCCTCTCTGCTAACATGGGGCAGGCTTCCTATGAAATGGGCTACCACCTTTTCTTTAAAGGCAATTTTCTGGGCCCAATTGGTCTCAGTAAGTTGAGATTTCCCAAGCCAGGTGCAGGGGTGTGCTTTTATAAATCCCAACTACTTGGGAAGTTGAGGTAGGAGGATCTGTTGTTCACGAGATCAACAGCAGCCTGGGCAACATAAGGAGATTGCCATCTCTTATTTATTCATTTATTTTGGTACCAGGGATTGAACCCAGGACACTTCACCCCTGAACCACATCCTCAGCCCTTTTTATATTTTATTTTGCTAAGTTACTTAGGACCTCACTAAATTGCTGAGGCTGACTGAACTCACAATCCTCCTGCCTTAGCCTTGTGGTTGCTGGGGTTACAGGCATGTGCCATTGGCCACCATCTCTTAAAAAATAAATAAAAATTTAAAATTTAAATTCTAAACAGAGACTCCCCAACAAAAATTATGGGTATTTTTACCCCTGGTCTTCAATGACCATTGCACCCACCCCACCACCCCACTCTTAAAACATGAGCACTCTAGCCTGAATCCAGCCAGTTGAAAGGGTTATCCTGCAGGCACATACAAACTCTCAAGATTGGCCAAGCTGACAACAGTTTCCATATTGCTAAGAAACAATTGCCCCTGTTGTTTGCCCCTGGGTTATGAATATTATGGGTGTCTATGAAGTTGAGCTCAAAGAAATTATCTGATATAATTAATGCCTTGTTTGCATGTGTTTCTTCCCCTTCAAAGTCCTTCTACAACTCTGAGCTTGCTTTATCCTCCTAACATTCCCTTGAAGCAGGTAAGGTAAATATTAAGTAACTTGAGCTTTTAATCTCAGAGTTGGAACTTCAGAAACTCTGAAACCTAGCCCTGCCAGAGGTTTTAAAGGTGGGGAAACAGAGGCACACTGTGTATTCAGTTCTCCAGGCTGAACAGCTTGCAGATTCCTTTGAAGCTCCCAGGCATGGCTTTTACCTCTTGGTATGTGTCCAGGACATGGTACTTAATAGGATGCCCGGTAGGTATTTGCACAAATCATGATGACCTTGTGAAGCTCAGCCCATTTTGCAGAAGAAATCTGACTGGTTGTGGTTTCACTGAAGTCATTGTTGCAGGGACCAGCGGGGATTTGAATGGAAGTTTCTGATTCCTGAGTTCCTGGCATTTTTTTAAATACTAAAAAGTAAGAAGTGGAATGCTGGAATCCTCAGTCCCACAACCACCAATAACACCTGTAGTCATGTATTCCTTTCTATTTTAGGTTTTCCAGAAACATTTCTGTAGAGGGAGCTGGCTTAGATACAGTCTCGAAGGATGTGGGGGCATGACTAGACTAAGAGCAAGAGATTAATATGGAGAAGTTGAGCAGGAATGTTCCCCTACCCTGACCCCTACAAGTCTAGGCTCCACAGTCCTTCAGGTGTGGTCTGGAAAAAAAGAGATGGGACTTGGGAACTTGGAACTTGTGTGGTATTAGTGCAGTGATTAGGAGTGAAAGACCTACCTTTATCTACCCATCCTTAATGATGAGCAATTAAGAGAGGTAGCTTAATGACAGTCATCCAGGACATCATCATGGCCGCTCAGCAGGTACAATGGACCCTTAGTCAGCCTTTGGGTATGATTGAAAGCTAACCATAGGAAATGTCAAAGTTTGGTAATGAATCTGAGCATGAGTTAATTTGAGGATGATTATTTCAGTGTTTGGTGTAAAATTGCTTTTTAGTTCAAAGTCCCTCCTCTGGGCTCTGCCTTTTTCATCCTTTCAATAAACATGTGTTTAGCGTCCATGTATATCAGACCCTCATCTAGAAGTGCACCTAAAGCAATGAACCAAACAAAGTCCTTGCCTTTGGGGAACTTAGTCTAATGTTAGTTATTTTCTGTTTATGGCTATATTGCAAAGCAGGTGGTGATAACTTCCCCTTAGTAGTGAAATGGGGTCACTGGGGCGATCGGCAGTAAGGACAGGTTTTAAATCCTGGTTGGCTGCCTCCACAGCCTCTGAGGAATGAAGGTTGGGGAACTGGGCCTTTGAGCCCAGCTGGCTGCCTTCCTGGCTCCACAGCAGAATAGGGTTGATTGCAGAAGACTCTGCGCTAATCGCCATCAGCGGTACCTGGGGAGCAGGTCTCAAACCTCTAGTCTCCCTTCTACCTCCTCCACGGCACTCTGTTCCTAGGCTACCATGCAGGTGTCCTCTCCTTCCTGCTGCATAAGGAGGGCATTGTTCACAATGAGCATGGAGTTCCTGAGGTCGCAAACTATCTCTCTGCAAAGCATTTTGAGGATGATGGGAAGGGAGGGAGAGAAGGACACACGACAGCATTGCCAGCCCTTCAGATGCCCCTTCCCTCCAGATGGCCACCATTCTTCCTTTTGTGTGTGCGGCAGGGGGTAGGTACTGGGGACTGGACCAACGAGTGCTACTACTGAGCTATATGCCCCCAGTCCTTTTTTAAAATTTTGAGACAGGGTCTCACTAAGTGGCTGAGACTGGCCTTGAACTTGGAATCCTCCTGCCTAATCCTCCCAAGTTGCTGGCATTATGGGCCTGTGCCACTGCACCCACTTCAAATACCATAGATTAATTTTTGCCTATATTTGAATTTTATGTAAGAATCATACATGTGTCCTCTTGGATCTGGCTTCTTTCACTGTACATCATGAGATTCTTGCATAATTCTGGGTACATCTGTAGTTGATTCTCATTGTTCTATAGTATCCTCCTATTTGACCATATATGTTCTGTTGATGGACATGTGAGTAATGTTGTTGGCTATTACTAATATTGTTCCATCAACTTTTTTTTTTGCAATGTTGGGGATTGAACCCAGGGCTTTCTGCTTGCGAGGCAAGCACTCTACCAACTGAGCTATCTCCCCATCCCTCCGCCAACTCTTTTTTTTCTTTTTCTCTTATTTATCTTTGGTGGTGCTGGGAATCAAACCCAGGCCCTTACCTATGCTAGGTTAGGCACTCTTCCACTGAGCTATAGCCCAGCCCTTGTTATATTTATTTATTTAAATTTTGACACAGCTAAGTTGCTGAGGCTGACCTTGAACTTGCAATCTCTCTACCTTGTCCTCCTGGGTAACCAGGATTACAAGTGTGTACCACGTCTGAATGTACACATTTTTTTTTTTTTTTTTTTTTTTTTGCGGTGCTGGGGATTGAACCCAGGGCCTTATGCTTGCAAGGCAAGCACTCTACCAACTGAGCTATCTCCCCAGCCCTGAATGTACACATCTTTTGATAAACCTGTATACCCACATCTGTTAGGTACATACCAGGGAGCACAATTGCTGGGTTAAATGAGGGTTACCTGAGGATCCTAGCACTGTGTCTTACACTGAGATGTCAGCTTTTCTCTGTCCTGAAGTAACTGGATCTCTTCTGGGTTCTCCAGCCCCAACAAGTCTTCTTATCAGACCCACCCTTTCTGGACTCCTGCTTCTCATCTGGTCCTATGCTAAGAGACAGCAGGTCTTTATTATGTACTTGGTCCTTTGTGTTGGAAGAAAATATTTTTCCCGTTATTTGCCTAATGCTTCTTTACCCTAAAGCAGGAAGGAAATCTGGAAAGGGCTGTGAATTCCTCAGGTGAAAACATCTTCCTGGGTGAGATTTTAATCCTGGCCAGTGTGGAGGAGGAGGGCAGCAACCTTCTCATTTGGCTGGTGTAGTCAAGTTCAGCTTCTCCCTTATTATAGAGAAGTGAAGTGTCTGAGATCCAAGGCCAAGTTGAAATGGTCATTCAGCCAACAAGTGTTTTTGCATATCTCCTGGGTGCTGGATATTCAGAGGTAAGCAAGGCCCACTGCTCTTGACCTCAGTGAGCTCCTGATTAGAGGAAACAGTCCTCCCTAGGCAATGCTTTTTTCCTTTTTCTTTCTTTCTTTCTTTTTTGTTTTGTTTTGTTTTGTTTCATTCTGGGGATTGAACCCAGGGCCTTATGCATGCTGGGCAAACTCTCCACCACTGAGCTACATCCCCGGCCCATAAGACAATTTTGATAAAGAATCCCTCATTCAACAACTATTTAGTTGAATACCTACTAAGTGTCAGGTACAACAGTACCTGGTCCTGGGGATACATAAGTAAACAAAATGTGCAAAAACCTCTCAAAGGTCACTTAGATGCTAGTGGAGAAACAGACAAAATAAATACTGGTGTGTGTGAGAGAGATTGAATGTGGGATGAAAGGGAATAATAGAGTCCTGTAGCAAGGGTTGCTGACATGTTTTTGGAGGGACCTATAGGAAATGATGTCTGAATTGGAGGCAGAGGAAGAACTGGGGCAGTAGAGGTGGCAGAGAATGTGCTGGCAGGGGAACAGCAAGCACGATGGGTTCCAGGAACTGAAATCATTCAATCTGGCTGGAGCATGGAGCGCGAGGCGGAGGAGCCGGTGAGCAGCAGGCAGTGTGGAAGCAGCTTGAATGGTCTCGCCCCTCCACGGAGGAGGCAGCGCGGCAAAGTCAGGAGAGACAACTGAGGGCCCTGTTGTAGTCCTATGGAGTCCAGCGTTCCCAAAGTCTCTTCTGAACTGGGCCACCAGGTCCCACCTCCAGCTCCCTTCTTGACTCCCTTGACGTTTCTCAGACTAGAGGATGCTGTCTGTCCATGGACTTCCCCCATCTTTTCATTTAGTTACCCACCATCACCAGTGCTGGCAGCAGAACTGGCTTGGAAGGGTTAACAAAATATCAACCTAAATACCATTTATTGAGAGCTTACTGCATTCCAGAATCACACTATGTACTTTATGTAATAAGCCCCTTTAATCCTCCCAAAAGCCTCCTGGGGTGGGTGGAATGGGCCCCATTTAACTGACTTGGAAACCTAGGCTTGTAGTTGTGTAATTTAGCCGTGGTCACCCACCTAGCAAGTTGTAGAGACAGGCTTTGAACCCAGGTCTGACCCCTTAAGTGTGAGCTACCAACCATTTGGGAATCTGGGTGGGAGTAGGAAAGATAGTGAACCCAGCCAAACTGGAGGAAGATGGGAAATAGTTAACTTCTGACCCAAGAGCTTTGAATTCCTGTTCCCTCCCAAGGCCTCTGTTAATCACCAGAAGCTGGAGTGTGGGGGCACTTCTGTCCAGTGAGCTCTGGCCTCCTTTTAGGTTGGGGAGAGTGGGGAGGGTTCAGATACCAGGCCCATATCACTCACACTGACAGTTCTCAGCAGGCCCTGCTTCTGTTTGTTCCTCTTCTGTCTTTCCTCACCCGTCCCACCCCAACCCGGACTCTGAGTTGAGGAGTTCTATGGTCTCTGTCTCCCTTCCTCCCACTCCCCCAGCCAAATCCTGCACCCCTGTTCCGATTCTGGGTCACCTGGAGTGTCAGTGGTCTGCAGATTCCCCCAGCTACTGAAATCCCTGCCGGCTGCGGCTGCCTTGAAGCTGCTGAACTTCAAGAAGCTGGGGTCTTGCTGCTTGGGCAACGAACCCAAGTGCCTGACCCTCGGAAAGCAAGCCCAGCGGACAGATTCCTTCCCACTCCGTGCCAGCTTTGAGCTCACAACTCTGGGTCTGTCACAGTCTAACATCTGAGAAGAGGGCTCAGGGCCAGGGCCACGCAGAGAGGAGGTGGGAGGACTGGTGGGCTGCCTCCCTCACGAGGCCGTAAAGAGCCCTAACGAGGAGAGGTCTGTTTTCTCCTAGGACTGTGGTAACTTAGGGGTTAAATGGGGCGATTGGGGCTAAGACGGTGCAGTTCCAGCCTCTTCTCTTTCCCCTTAATCTCAGTGACTCCGCTTTTGCTGATTGAAGACTACATAAGAGGGCTGGGGTATAGCTCAGTTGGTAGAGTGCTTACCTCACAAGCACAATTGCCCTGGGTTCTAATCCCCAGTACCGTAAAGACTACAGCAGAGGGCTGGGAGCATAGCTCAGTGGTATCAGTGGTTTCCCATGCCCCAGGCCTTGGGTTCAATCCCCAGCAACAAAAAGAAAAAGAACCACTTAAGATTAGTTTAGAATGATATTTCTGTTACCAAGAAACCTTGAAAACCTGCACTGAATACTTGGGAAAGTAGGTTTATTTTGCCCAGGGTTCTGACCTGTGGGTCTCATTTGCTTCAGGAAGCCTCTGATTCCCTGGAATGCATCATGTACAGGAAAGCTCATACATTTCTCTAGGAAGGTTCCTCCCCCAAATTTGAGGACTGTGGCAAGGCAAGGGCCAGTCATTCTATAGATAAGCAGGAACTACCATCAGGAATTCTTCAGACTCTTGTCAACCCAGCGAGCAGCAGGGACAGGACTATGGTGTGCGTTGGGGCACTGGTAAGGCCAGAGGGGATTATAGGCCTGGCTTCTCACCCCAAACTGGCTGACCAGAGGCCTTGAGGCTTTAACTGTCCTGAGTGGGAAATGTCTCCAAGGCCCGGGAGCTCTGAGGAGGCGGGGTTCTGCTCACAGGGGCCCAGGTAGAGGACCCAGCAGCCAAGGCTGGCGGCTTGCTGACTACCTTTGCCCAGCGCGCCCCATCTTGTCATAGATTCAGGCAGGGGGAAAATAGCTGCTTGTGGGCTCTCCCACACAAGCCAGGGCAGGACTCCAGGCCCACTCCCTGCCCTCTCCCCGCGGAGTCCCTCCAGCCTGCGCTTCCCACCCGGCCTTCAGACCTGCAGTTTTCTTGTCTTTTATGGTCTTTTTCCGCTTCCAGAATTCTCCTGCATTCCCCAGCTGGGACTCAACCTCATTCCCACTGGCTTAGCCCTGCCTTTGGCTTCTGAGTCAATAGCAAGTTTAGCTGATGATCAAAATTGCCTGGGGCTTTTTATTTTTTTATCACCCCACCCCCAGACATAATATTTCCTTTTTATTAGTTGTTGATGAACCTTTATTTGTTTGTATGCGTGCTGAGAATCGAACCCAGTGCCTCACACAGGCTAGGCTAGCACTCTACCACTGAACCACAACCCTAGCCCCAATATATATTATTTCATATTGTTTATGCAGGGCTGGTTGGTGGGGATTTTCAGTTAATCTATAAAATTTGCAGTAAAATATGTGGCACTTACTATGTGAGAGGTATAGTTCTTAGCACTTTACATGTATTTAACTCATGTTATATGTGTATATAATTATGCTCATTTAATTCTCAGACACCCCTTGAGGGAGATACTATTGTTACAGTTGAGGAAACTGAGATCAGAGAGGTTAAGTCACCTACCCAAGATCCCACAGCTAAATAAGTAATAGAGTTTGGATTCAAATCTCAGCAGCCTGAGCTCTAATCACCGGATCCTGCTGCCTGTTCATAGAAGCAAATCAGAAAACGTACAATGGTTCTTCTTTTCTCCCATTCTGCTCCCTAAGGGCAAGCACAGTTAATGGTTTAATGTGAATTCTTCTAGACCTTTTTCTGCTCAAAAGACTGAAGTATGCATACAAGAATTTTAAAAGCAATTGGACTAAGTCATGCATACAAATGTTATTCTACAACTTAGTCTTTTGGGGGCAAAGGGTAAGTATGGGGGGGTACTCTTCCACTGAGTTACAACCCCAGCCCTTCTTGTTTTATTTATTTTTTATTTTTTTAATTATTTTTTTATTTTTACAGACTGCATTTTGATTCATTGTACACAAATGGAGTACATCTTTTCATTTCTATGGTTGGGCACAATGTAGATTCATACCATTTGTGTAATCATACATGTACATAGGGTAATGATGTCTGTCTCATTCCACCATCTTTCATACCCTGCACCTCCCTGAGTTTCAAAGGCTGGCCTTGAGCTTGTGATCCTCCTACCTCAGCCTCTCCAGTAACCAGGATTTTAGGTGTGCGCCAACATGCCATGGTACAACTTGCTTTTCTAACTTTGTTACAGGCATCTTTCCAGACCATGCAATACAAATCTATCTTGGTTTTAACAACTCAGCAGTCTCCTATGTAGTGAATGGACGATTATATATTTGGCCAATCCTCTATTTTTATCTTTCACAGATGTGGTGGTAGGGAGGAGTTAGCATAAAAATTGTAAAGTGTTTGGGTTTGGATTTTTAGAAATCCAACTATCGGGAATCACCTTATTAGGAAAGACTGTCATAGAAAGAAGATAGAATGAATTGTGCATCTTAACCCCGTCCAGATAAATTGAGCTTTTCTGGAGGAACAAGGCCCTTAACCAGACTGTGCTGTGAGCTTCAGATAAGGTAACTATTTCATTAAAAATCATTAGTTTCGGAGCTGGGGAGATAGCTCAGTCGGTAGAGTGCTTGCCTTGTAAGCACAAGACCCTGGGCTCGATCCCCAGCACCCAAAAAAAAAAAAAAAAAAAAAAAAAAAATCATTAGTTTTCACAGTAACCATTGTTTTATGATTTAATTATCTGTATAATGTTTCAAAAGCATTTGAAATCACCAAAAAAGATCTTTAAAATTTTCAAATTGTATTACTACAAGTAAACTACCAACTTTACTCACACTAGCATTATTTTTGTTGGTGTTAAGAGCTTGAAAACACGGCATTTAGATTTCCAAATCTAGTTAGCAAGAATTTTGCTGAACAAAAGTTGATTTCCATTCTTAAGGCAGACATTCATTTCTGATCTCATTTTCCCCCAAGAGTGACTGATGAGTTTTTCCTTAATCCCAAAGATTGCTGCTGTAGGAAACGGTCTCATACAGGCAATTGCACTGATGTGAAGGATGCATTCTGCAAAACCTCAAATAGTTCCTAAATCCCATGACTCGAGGCTTGCATTCTCATATGACCATATGTGAAGTGTAGGTGCAGGGGGTGGGGAAGCCAGGGGGTGTTTACAATTCAGTAGTCTCTCCAGTTTTGTAATTATGTGACTTTGTAAAAAAATTTTTTTTTAATTTGGGGGATTTGTATTTCTTCAAACTTCCCATATAAAACGAAGCTTGAATATTTACGGTACTATTTTATTGATTTCTTTTTTATGTGGTGCTGAGGATTGAACCCAGTGCCTCACACATGTTAGGCAAGAGCTCTACCCCTGAGCCACAACCCCAACCCATATGGCATAATTTTAAATTTCATCAGTTGCGGTTTATATAAAATATATCTATTATAATGTATAAGGTACATAATGTATAGAGTGCTTGAGCTAGGGTCTAGAGCCAGGAGACCTGGTTGAATCTGCCTACTTCCTAGCTGTGCCTCCTTGGGCAAGTTACTTAACCCCTTATGCCTCAGTTTTTCTCATCTGTAAAATGGGGGTAATAACAGGGATCTCATATAGCTGAAGTGAGGGTTAAATGAATTAGTATATGAGACAGCATTAGTGAGTAGATCAATGTCAGGAGTTAATGGTAGTAGCAATAGTAGTACTTTAACAGCCGGAATAGTTTGTATGCATATTTCTTTTGACTGAATTCCTAGAAGTGAAACTGCTGGATCAAAGAACTTTCATTCAACACTTATCGAATACCTACTTTGTACCAGGCACTGTGCTAGGTGTTGGGATACAGTGATAAGCAAATTCTAACAGTCTTTGTACATTATACAGACTCGTGGGGGAGATGGACAATTAGATAATCATCAGTAGGCATATAATCATAAGTTGTACCTAATTCCATGGGGGAAAGTTACACATGGCTTTTCAACAGGGAATACTGATCCACTTTGCAAGGGCAGAGGGAGAGTTCCCCTGAGAAAGTAACTTTTGGATCCAGAGCTGAGAGATACTAAGAGTTAACTGGGTAAAACTGTAGTGGGAATACAAGAAGACACTGTTCCAGACAAGGAATAATGTGTGCAAAAGCTCTATGATAGGGTGTTCGTGGTACATTTAAGAAGAGGACAGCTAGCTCAGCCATTTGGGAAGCTAAGGCAGGAGTATCACAAGTTCAAGGTCAGCAACTTAGTGAGACCCTGCCTCAAAATGAAAAATAAAAGGACTGGGGTTGGAGCTCAGTGGTTAAAGTGCCCTGGGGAGAAAAAAAGAAGAGGAGGAAGAAGAAGAGCAGGAGTAGCAGCAGCAGGAGCAATGTGGCCAGGAACTGGAGATTGGAATTGCATAGTAAAGGTTTTTGTTGTTATCCTAAGAACAATGGCACGCCATTGGTGAGTTTCAAACAATGTACTACACTAATGCATTTTTTTTTAATCTTTCTAAATGGAGATTTTTGCATTTAGACTGGTGATGTCATATGTACTGGGGCGGTGGGGATAGAAGTAGAAAAGTCTAAGTCTTGATGGTTGACTGGTAAGAGGAGATGTAAGGGAGGAATGGTCAACTAACCAAATGCCAGGCATTGTGCTAAATATTAACTCATTTAACTGAGGTAGATATTATCATCATCATTACCATTTCATAGCTGTGCAAATAGGTCCAGAGAGATCAGCAAACTTACTTGTCCAAAGTCAGTGTGGAACTGAAATTTGAGCCCAGACATTCTGACTCCAACTCTGGGCTGCTTCCGATGCCCAGATTTTAGGCTTGAGCAGCTGAGTGCATGATATACTGTTGGAGGGTGGGGGAAATGTTAGAAAAAGACCATATTTGTGCTAAGGTTAAAAAAGTTCAAGAGTTTGGTTTTTGACATATTGATTTCAAGAGATCTTTAAAGCAGCCAAAGGGAGATATTGAACAGACAGAAACATGTGTTAGAGGAAAGATCTGGACATTTGAAATTTTGATATTTCTGTAATTTAAAGTGCCACCAAAGAGCCATAACCAATTTACCTATGAGAAATAAATGACAGAATCAAGAATGTAAAACAAATTGCCTTCACAAGACTGATTCCTAGAAACTGCTGCAGTGGACATGATGGGTAGATTGGAAGTAAGGAATGTAGATTTTTTAGTTCACCAGGTGATTTTGTCAGCTATGTTCGTGAATCATTACTCGGTGACAGCATTAAGTCATTGTGAAGAGCTAGACGTACAGAAAGGAATAGACTTGGGTACGGGAATGTAGCTGTTTTGCTTTTTAAATCACTGTCCCTAGGTTTTGTTTTTGTTTTTGTTTTGTGTTGGGAATGAACCAAGGGGTACTTAACCACTGAGCCACATTCTTAGCCCTTTTTATCTGTTATTTTGAGACAGGGTCTCACTAAGTTGCTGAGGCTGGATTTGAACTTGCAATTCTCAGCCTCCTGAGTCACTGGGATTACAGGTGTGTCCCACCGTGCCCAACCCTAGTTTTTAGTACTTCACTTCAGCACATCTTGGCTCATTTTAGAGACTGGACATTGCCAGACATGGGGGCACACACCTGTAATCCCAACAACTCCAGAGGCTGAGGCAGAAGGATTGCAAGTTCAAGGCCAGCCTCAGCAACTTAGCAACTTAGTGAGACCCTGTCCCAAAGTAAAAAATAAAAAGATCTGGGTATGTGGGGATATGGCTCGGTGGTTAAGTGCCACTACGTTTAATCCCTAGTACCAAAAAAGAAGAAGAAGAAGAAGAAGAAGAAGAAGAAGAAGAAGAAGGGAGACTAGACATTAACAAGGGCTTACATTTATTGATAAAGTGCTTACTGTTAAACAGTTGAAAAATAAAGTGACTTACCCAAGGCTGCAGGGGTAATGTGCAACATTTTAACCCATCAAACCCTTTATTGCTATCCCTGATGCCCCAGGTTGATCACTAGGATCTCTCTGATGAGGATGGGAGGCAGGGAGGCAGACAACAAACCTCAGGCTGAGCTTTGACTCAGTTGTGTTCCAAAGAGTGCTGTGGAGTGTAGCCTGTCCTTGGCTTATCTATGAGGATTAAAGGGGAGGAGCCAGCCTCCAAGGGTAAGGAAGAACCTGAGCCATATAGCTCTTTCCAGAGAGCTTTGCCAAGTCCCACTCCTTCACAGGTGGACCTGTGGCATTGCTTCCTAGTAATGCAGCTACCTCCTCTTCTTGGGCGGGTTGTAGAAGTGCTCCAAATTTGAGGGTCTCAAACACCTCATCGGCCCTATTTGCGAAATTAGGTCAGTGCAGAGATGGGGGGCCCACTGTCCTGGAGCTTGTCCTCTTTGTGAAGTCACTGCTGCAGGGGCAGCTACTGCTTCAACTCCAGCAGGTACTCTACTCTTTAACCTCCCTTCATGAGGGAGATCTGGTGGTGAGGAACCCTGGTGAAAGCTCCAGAAGCCTTGCCCCCTCTGAAGTGCACCCACGACTCTTATCAGGCGCTTGTGGAGCTGCCTCTCCACAAACTAGATGGCTGAAGAAATGGGCCTCCCGGCATGCCCTGGGGTGACTCGGGAGCCAATCAAAAGGCATTGAGCCCCTGGAGGTCCCAGCATGCATTACGCCGGCAGGCGCCCCCAGCATGCTTTGCTGCCCTGTGGCCTCTTCCTATTGGTCCCCAGAGATCGGTCCTGCTCCCCGCCAGCCCTCTTCGCCTTCCTTTGCCCAGAAGATGCTTGGTGGTCGGGGAGAGCCATCCTGCCTTTCTGGTACCAGAGCTTAGCCCCATTTCTTCTCATTTGTACAAGTATAAAACTATTAATATTTTATGTTATAATTGTCAGGCTCATCCTAAAAAATGGCTGCTTTATGGACTGGGGTTGTGGCTCAGTGGTAGAGTGCTTGCCTAGCACGTGTGAGGCACTGGGTTGGATCCTCAGCACCACATAAAAAATAGAGGCATTGTGTCCATTTACAGCTAAAAATAAATATTTTTTAAAAATGGCTGTTTTATGACCTGTTTTTTTCCCCCGCTACACAGCATTATTTTTCCCGGGTAGGTTTTCTTTTACGACATTTAGAGCTATAGATTAGACGTTTGAATGACTGTAGCATGGCATGATTTCGGTATTCTGTTGAAAGGTTATTGAGACTTTTTTTCCCCTTCTAATTAAGCAGTAGTAATGAAGATCTTTCAGGTATGATTTTGTCCCATCTGGGATGATTTCAGGTGCGCTGTCTGGATCAGAGGACTTATTTAAAGCTTCTTACTTGCCAAGAATGCCAATTTGCATTCTTCCCTGCTCCTGACAATATATAGCAGCGACTGGTTCCCAACTATTCCATAGCACTTGACCTTTTAATTAGTATTTATTAGTAAGTTAATTTTTCCCTCTATATAGTTTTACTTAGGAAAGTGCCAGCATCATCATTTTTGTTGTTGTTTTGTTTTGCTTGTATTTTCGTATTTTGGTACTAGGAATTGAACCTGGTGGCACTTAACCACTGAACCACATCCCAGTCCTGTTTTTGTATTTTATTTAGAATCAGAGTCTTACTGAGTTGCTTATGGCCTCCCTAGGTTGCTGACACTGACTTTGAACTTATGATCCCCCTGCCTCAGCCTCTTAAGCCACTGGAATTACAGGTGTGCGCCACCAGCCCAACCAGAATATTGAGTCAATCCCTATACTTTCCCTCTGTGCCTTCTTATACCAGTCCATTAACAGACGGTAGTAACAGCTATAAGGAAATGTTTGTTTGCTTTATAAGCTGGATATGTCTCTAAACCAAGTTAGAATAGAGATATCTTAGGCAATCTCTCCTTCCAGTTTCTAAATTGCCTTTGACCACGATGTGGTCGAGCTGATGTCACTTTTTTCCTTCTAGTCTGAATGCCCAGGGGTCAGCAAGGAAACTGGTCAAGACTATCCACTTGATGGACATTTTATCCCCCAAAAGATAGATTGTTTTATTTTGCCAGGATATCCAATAGGGTTGGACATTGGAACTATATAGCACCTTCATATTGTGACTAAGACAAATTTCTGGCTTTCAAGGAGTTTCTTTGGGAGTTTAGAGGGATTCAGGAAATTCCAACCTAAAAGCAGACATAGAACATAAGAGGATGAGTTCTCAGTTCAGTGTCCATCAATTCTTATAAATCTGTCTTTAGGAAAAAAAAAAAAAAAAAACTTTATATTTTCAACAGCTCGAATATCCCAGAGCCTGGACTCTTGCCCTAGTTTTATAGTGGCATCCTGTTCAGGATGCAAGGCTACCCTTAATAGGATGGGCTTTGGAGAGGAGCTTTGAGCCTAATCAGGGACTACTGGTTCCACTGGATGTCTTCTTTATAGTGCAGATACACAGAGCTCTGATTTGTTAGTTAATTTCTCTTGAATCAGACTTGGGCATTACTGATTTATTTTCCCCCTTTCCCACCAGTATTCTTTCAGCTCAGTCCTGAAAGTTGCCAGTTTATATTGGTAAAGCAGGTACCTCTTCCTCAGGTTCATTGACTTGGTGATTCACAATCCCTGTGGGGGAAACAGACTAAGGCGGTAAAACGACTTTGTCTGAGGGCCCAGGTGGGTATGAAGTAAGAGCTGTGTTTAGGTCTTTGTTTTCCAGACTTGAAGTCTGAACTGTTGCCCACATGCTCATCAGTGGCCATCAACTCACCTCAGAAAGAGTTTGACACAAGCCCATTCATGCTCCCATGACTTGGCCAAGATGCGTGGCCTTGGGAAGCTGCAGTCAGGAACAGGAATCAGCTTACTTCACTGGCTATTAGAAGATGAGGCAGAGGAAGGATGAGTGATGATGAGACCTGGTTTCGGATCAATTTCATTTTGAAAGCATTACAAAGCCAGTGGTGCCAGGAAGCATCTAGGAAGTTGTAATGATCTGCCCCAGGGCTTAGCTGTTCACCAACCCATCTCTCCTGCACAGCTTACAGAGAAAACTACTCATGTTCCTACAGGTGCCCCAGCAAGTTTCCTTAGAAAGGTCAGCATTTCTGTGAGATCTCCATTTTCTGCCTCCCCCAGTAAACCACAGAGCACCCTACAGAATAGCCCTTTCTAGCTGCAGACTGAGCAGGCTCCTTGCTATTTTGTTTGGTCCTGTGCATCTGTCTCTTCTTTTGATGCTTCATCCATCAGGCAAAGTTAATTCCTGTAACTATAGCTAATTCCTTCCCAGACTAGGAGAGTTTCTCTGTGGTGTAGAAAGAGGCCACAACTTGAACTCAGAAACCTAGGATAATTGTGCATAAACTAATGGTAACTTGGGTTAATGGTTTACTCTGGAACAGGCACAGTGCTTAATGCTATGCAAACACTGTCTTGTTACCCCAGTAACCTTATGCGGTGTGTATTACTATTCCCATTTTCCAGATGACAAAACAGAGCTTCCATAAGCTTACACAATTTGACCAACCATATAGTAGGTAAGTAGCATTCTGTGGATTGGAACCCAAGTTTTTGGACTCTAGATCCCTGCCTTCAGAATTGAAGCCTGGTCCTGCTATAGGGCCTTATATACTTTGCTTCTCTGAGGCGACTTCCTGAGGCTGTTCAATCCCTGGCAGCTTCTTGTTTCCTAAATTGTCAGATTGAAAACAGTAATATCTACTTTGCAGGTTATTTCATGAGGATTCAGGCAGGAAAACACTTAGCTGGGTGTCTTGGGCAGAGTGGGTGTTTGAAACTTGTTTTTGCCTGCCTGGACTGTGCCCTTTGGTTGTGTTCTGTATCTAACCAAATGCAGGTTAAAGATGATAGGACCAACCACCTGGCACGCCTGGAATACACAGCCTGTGTGGGAGGCACCGACATCCACAATCATAGTACGTGACTACTGGATTCTCCTTGATACTGGCATTTTCCCTTCTAAGAATAGATGGAGAGCCCAGATACTATGCTACAGATGCTTGGAACGATATAATAGTGGAAATGTGCCGAGAGACAAGGTAGTGGGGTATATTTTACACTCCTGGGGAGCAGATTTTATAGACAGCAGGAAGAGGATTTCTGAGTTACCGGCATCTTGAGGAAGTTGCAGCTCCTAGAGTTTTGGGGTTTAGGGCTTCTGAGTAATAGGGGAGTCATTAGCCTCCTGCGGGGTAACTCAGTAGGAGAGGATTGGAGAGCTCAGGAGAGTTGACAGAATCATCTGGCTAGTCTTCTGCTGACTAGAGACCTTCCCTTAGGAAAAGGACTGTTTTAAAGATGGAAAAAGAGTTAATTTGTTATCAGTGTTTGAATAGCTAATGCAGTCACAATGGTCATATTTGAAAGGGTGCATGGTAAAAGGTCTCATCCCTGTCTGTCATCGGTCACTTTGGTTCATCCACCCACAAGTTCAGTTTCTTGGGTTGCCTTTCAGAGGTATTTTTTTGAATACTGTTTAAAATACAAATGTTAACATATTAGCATAGAATACATTGCTGTACACCTTTACGTTTTTTTTTTTTTCAGTACTGGGGATTGAACCCGGGAGCACTCAACCACCTAGTCACATCCTGAACCCATTCTATTTTTTATTTTGAGTTAGGGTCTTGCTAAGTTGCTTAGGGCTTCACTAAGTTGCTGAGGCTGGTCTTGAGCATGTGATCTTCCTGCCTCAACCTCCTAAGTTGCTAGAATTACAGATGTGTAATCTACATCTTTAAAAAAAAATAATAATTGCCATAGAGATCTTTTTTTTTCCCCTGCTTTACAAAAAGACTTTATTTGCAAAAACAGCTACCAGCCCACAGACCAGTTTATTGACCATTGCTCTAAAAAGATAAAAACTCCTGTCCCTTGAAGAACACTTACACAAATGTTTATAGCACCTCCGTTCATTGTAATCCCAAATTAGTAACAGCTCAAATTCTTACGACTGGTAAATGGATAAGCCAGTGGCGCATTTGTCTGAATTATAGAACATTACTCAGCAATGAAAAAGAATAAACTATTGCTATATAAAACAACTTGGCATAATTTCCAAGGCATTATGCTGCAAAAAAAGAAAAAAAAAGCCTATGTCAAAAGATTATAGACTTTATGATACAATATTCTTGAAAAGAACAATTACAGTGTGAAGTGATCAGTAGTCCAGGGTGAGTAGGGAGTATGATGGCAATACACGAATGAGCTTTGGGGGATGATGGGATTGTTCTGTGTCCTGATTGTGGCAGTGGTTGTATGAATCTGTAGCTGTCTTAACATTTATAGAACTATACACCCCCCAAACAGGCAATTTTTTAATATGATTATTTACCAAAAATATCCATTTTATTTTAAAAATATCACCACTTTGTGCCTCTTTCTTTACTACCTAATCTCTCCTTTTGTTATAGAGATCTTTTCATGTCAGTAGGGAATAGGACCTACCTCATCTTTTATAGCACTTTTTTAAAATGACTGCTTAGTATTTCTTTGCATAGATGACATAACACAAGCTAAACAGTTCCTTGTTGATGGGCATTTAGGTTTCCTCTGAATTGTTGCTTTTACTATAGAGGTTGATTAGTGTGGTAGAAACCTGTGGGAAAGCGATTTTGGAGTATCTTATAAGACTTGAGAGATACTTGAGGGTAGATCTTTTTGTTCCCAACCTGTCCCTGGCATCTTGGAGAATGTTATAGGGCCCCAGGAACCACTGGCCTCAGAGCCGCAGTTTCCTCACATGACAGGTAGATGATGCTGCATGAGTCTGGGGTTTGCAAGTTCATGCTTTTAGGTTTCCTCTTGTGTGATACTGATGATAGCTTTGTGAAATCTTATTTCCATCTTTCAAATGTGAGACTGTAACTTCCTCATAGGTTAATCCCAGCCACTTGGAAGGCTGAGGCAAGAAGATTGCAAGTCTGAGGCCTGCCTGGGTGACTTAGTGAGACCCTGTATCAAAGTGAAAGAGAAAGGGTAGGGGTGGAGCCTGGCGGTGGAGTGTAGCATGTGCAAAGCTGATTGCAATCCCCAGTACTGCAGGGAAAACTGAGTTCCACGTCAACATGTCAGTGCTTTCAACTAACAGAGTTTTTAAAATATAGGGAAAAGAACACCTCAAGTTTATCACATGCCTAAGGCATGGAAGTATTAGACTCCCTAACACATTTTTGAGGTGCATTTTACATGGTTTCTTTTTTTTTTTTTTTTTTTTGCTTTGTTTACATTTTTTATTTTGAGACAGGGTCTCGCTGAGTTACTGAAGACCTTGCTAAATTGCTGAGGCTGGCCTTGAATTTATGATCCTCCTGTCTCAGCCTCCTGAGTCCCTGGGATTAAACCAGTGTGCCACCATGCCCAAAGTTTACATGGTTTCTTAGCATAGCTTTAAGTAACACTGAAGCACCTAGTGAATGTAGGTGTTTCCTTTATTCTTCTCTTAATCTTTTTATTACATCAAGAAGAAAGTGTGTGTGTTCCTACTACATCTTGAACAAATTCTCAATAACTTTTTAATAACATGTTTTTCTTTCTTTCAAGACAAGGAAAAACAGATCTCAGTTTCAAAGCTTCAGCAAACAATTGATTCTGGAGCCCAGAGAATTCAAGTACCTTACCTAGGATCACCCATCAGTGCCTGCATAAGACTGGGGGTCCCTGTCTCCCTGAGTCATACCAACAGGAGACCCTTCCAAAATGCTGTTCATATACCAGTCACTTCACATCAGCCTTTTATGTTTATTCTAACAACCCTACAAGGAGGTATTATTATTATTACCCCCAAGTTTAGTGCTTTTTTCCAGATATCACACTGCCTTACTTGGCATCTAAACAACAGTCTGTTAGCCAGGCTTGGTGATATATGCCTGTAATCCCAGCAGTTCAGGAGGCTGAGGCAGGAGGATCACAAGTTCAAAGCCAGCCTCAGCAATTTAGCAAGGCCCTAAGCATCTTAGAACCTGTCTCTGAATAAAATATAAAAAAGGGGTAGGAATGTGGTTCAGTGGTTAAGCATCCCTGGTTCAATCCCAGTACCAAAACAAAACAAAAAGAAATAAGTAGAGAATGGGAACAAGTGATGGGAAGTGGAGGGAAGATTAAAATCCCTTAGACACATCAGAAAGACAGTGTGACCATAGTGGTTAAGGAAATGACTCAGGTTTCATTGTCTAGCTATGTACCTTTAATGAACTTGTTTAGCCTCTCAGTTTCCTAATCTAGAAAATACACATTCAAATATTTCTCATAGTCAGGTATGGTGGCACACGACTATAATCTCATGAATCTGGAGGCTGAGGCAGGAGGATCACAAGTAACTTAGACTCTGTCTCAAAAAGGAAAAAAAAAAAAAAAAAAAAACGGTTTGGGGGCATAACTCAGTGGTCGGGTGCTCCAGGTTCAATCCCTAATACAACACACACAAAAAAACAAAATTGTCTTTGTAGATGGGCGCAGTGGACAGCACTACCTATAATCCCAGTGATTTAGGAGGCTGACACAGGATGATCACAAGTTTGAGTAACTTAGTGAGACCCTGTCTCAACATAAAAAAGACTGGGGATGCAACTCATTGGTAAAGTGACCCTGGGTTCAATCACCAGCACACACAAAAAATCATTTATATAGTTATATGTGTGTGTGTGTGTGTGTGTGTGTGTGTGTGTGTGTGTGTACATGCATACACATACCTTTCAGATGTGTTTTTCAGTATATATGTGTGTTTTCGATATATATGTTTTCCTTCATAGGTTGCTTGGTAAAGATTGAATAAGTGTGTATGTTACCTATTGGTAGTTCATGAGGGAAGGAATTCTTGACTCTTGAGTCTGTGACATATTTTCTAGGGCTGCCATATCAAAGTACCTGGGTGAGTGGCTTAAACAGAAATTTATTTCTCACAATTTTAGAAGCTAAAAGTCTAAAATCATGGGAAGGTTGGTTTCTTTTGAGGGCCCCTCCTTTGTTTGAATATGGCCACTTTTTATGTTTTGACTTGGTCTTTCCCTTGTACTATCTGTGTCCCCGTTTCCTCTCCTAAGGACACCAGGCATAGTAAATTAGGGCCCACTCTGAAGACCTCCTTTTAGCTTCATTACCTCTTTAAAAACAAACCCTATCTATTTTCAACCAGGCACCATGGTACATGCCTGGAATGCCAGCTGCCAGGGAGACTAAGACAGGAGGATTGTAACTTTGTGGCCAGCCTTGGCAAATTAGTGAGATGCGGTCTCAAAATAAAAGGGTGGGAGATGTAGCTCAGTGGTAGAGCAACCAGCGTTCTTCAATCCCCGGTACCAGGAGTGGGGGAAGACCCTATCTTCATATATAGTCATGTGTAAGGTACTGGGAGTTAGGACCTCAACATGTGGATGTGGGAGGTGGAGATCATGAGAGTTTATGATAAGAGAAAACTTGGGCCTATTCAAAAATTAAGAAAATTTTTCGCAGGTAGTCACAGTCAAGCAGTTAGGGTGCCAGACTTAGAAATAAGTTGTAATCTGGGCTGGGCTTGTAGCTCAGTGGTGGAGAGTTTGTCTTGCACATGTGAGCCCTTGGGTTCTATCTTCAGGACCACATAAAAATGTTAATAAATAAAATAAAGGTATTGTGTCTATCTACTACTAAAGATATTTTTTAAAAATACTTTTAAAAGTTTTTTTTTTTTTTTTTTTTTTTGGTGCTGGGGATCGAACCCAGGCCTTGTGCTTACAAGGCAAGCACTCTACCAACTGAGCTATCTCCCCAGCCCCTAAAAAGTATTTTTTTAAAAATAAATAAGTTGTAATCATTGGGAAGGTTCATTTTCCTCTAGTCTCTTTTCTGAGCCTTTGTTACACATACTATATACGTAGCTCTGCATCCTTTGTTTTTCACTTTACAGCATAAGAACTTCCCTTTGCATAACTGGGTAAGTCCATGTAGTGAGCACCCCTTTGATATTTAACTTTTGCCCTGTATTTAAGATGGTTTAACCTTTGTCACTTATTATTCCTGGTCTTTCTAGATTTAAGGCCAAACAAGATTCCTCAGATGAGACTACAGAGGTGTGTCTCAAGGTAAAGACATGGCTGCACTGGGGATCTCATGGCTCCTGGGACTCTCTGAAGTGGAATCAGGGCTAGATCCCTTTTTCCCTTCTTCCCACTGGCCAAGCATGTCACAACCTAGGACTCCTCACTGGGGACGTCGTCAAGGAGGCAGGGCTGGTCTCTAAGCAATCTTCCCTTTCGCACAGGCACATTCCAGCCTTCCCTCAGAGGATCCTGCCTGGGTGTGTGAGCTCGTGGGCTCTGGGGGCTGGCACTGAGCTCTAAGGAGCAGAAGGAAGCTCTTCATCGTCCTTAGGCACCTCTGTCAGCTCCATTCACAACCCTGCTCCAAAACACAGGCAGTGTCTGTCCTTCTTTTACCTAGATAAGTTTTGCCTCTTTATGAGCTATAAGTGGATGGAAATATACTAATGGATACCAGAACATATCACCTCAAAATATGCATCTTTGACATAAATATCAAGAAGTGCCTAACTGGAGAAGAGTTCTTTTCTACCCACCCACCCCCACCTTTCTACCTAGTGACAGGATATAAATTCTCCTTTACTAGAGACAGCTCTTATCAGCTGATAGACTGCTCCAGAGGATTCTGCAAATCTGGCTCCATTCATTTACTCTCATGTGTTTACTGTCCCATAATTTCCTCCCTCTGGAAGCCTGGAACTGCTTTCCTTTGTCTTGTCATCTCTGAAATTTATTGTTCTTCGTTGCCGGTGCTGTATAAACCAGAGTTCTAAACTACCTTTCACTGAGGCTCTGCCCATGTATTATATACTGCACACATGAATAACTTTTGTTTTTGTTGTTGCTCTTGTTAATCTGTCTTTTATTATAGGGGTCTGTCTTGACTGGGGCCCTCTGAGGGTTGAAGAGAAATGATATTTCTTTCTTTTCAAACAATACATATGTCCTCAATTGGATCTGGTTTCAATTATTCAACAATATATGTGTTAGAGTCACCCATATTTGGTGTTCTCATAGTTGATTTATTTCAAAATGCGATGATACCACAGTGTCTCTCTCCATCCTACCTTGATGAACATTTACTATTTACAGTTTTTAGCTGTTATGAATAGTGCTTCAATAAACATTGTCAGTCTTTTGGCACATGTACATGTACTTGGGTCTGTATCTCAGAGTAGAATTGCTAAATCTTCAGAAATGTACACACTTAATTTCGATACATATTAACAGAATTTTTTCAAAAGATTGTCCCATTTTACGCACCTGTGTCAGACTTGTACCCCTTTTGTGTGTGTGGTAAAATATCCAAAACATAAAATTTAGCATTTTATGCTGGGCACAGTGGTACATGCCTGTAATCCCAGCAATTTAGGAGGTCGAGGCAGAAAGATCTCAAGTTAAAAAGGCAATTTAGTGAGTCCCTGTCTCAAAAAATAAAAAGGGCTGAGGATGTAGCTCAGAGGTAAAGTGCCCCTGGGTTTAATCCCTAGCACTGCCGAGAGAGAGAGGTGGGTGGGTGGGGGACAAAACATGTTATACCCTTATTGGGGAATATAATCCAGACTTTAAGAGGAATGAAGTTCTGACATGCAAGAATATCAATAAATCTTGAAAACATTGTGCTGGGCCTGGGGATGTAGTCCATGTTGGAGAACATGCTTAGCAGGCACAGGGCCATGGGTTCAACCTCAGCACCAAAAACAAAACAAAATTATGCTGAGAATTTCTAGTCATGCTAACTCTCCATTGGACTTTTGTGTGTTGGGGGTGGGGGTGCCGGGGATTGAGCCCATGGCCTCACGCATGCTGGACAAATGCTGTCCCACCAGGCTACACCCCAAGCTCTACACTGACTTTTGGATGAAAGGCCAAACTGTTTTCCGCCTTGGCTGCACCATTTCACATTCCCACAAGCAATGTGTGAGGGTTCCAATTTCTCCACATTCTTGCCAAGACTTGTTATTTTCCTTCATTTTTTTTTAATAGCCATCCAAGAGGGTATGAAGTGGTATCTCATTATGACTTTGATTTGCATTTCCCTAGTGACTAATGATATTTAGTATCTTTTAATGTACTTGTTTATCTTGGAAGAAATGTCTTTTCAAGTCCTTCGTCTTTTTTTTTTTTTTAATTAGGTTGTTTTACGGTGTTGAGTTTTAGGAGTTCTTTATCTATTCTGGAATTAATCTTTTAAAATTCTACTTTTTATATTATATTTTTTAAAATACTTTGTCATGTTCAAATTACTTTTATAATTAAAATCTCAGCCATGTACAGTGGTACACACCTGTACTCCCAGCTACTTAGGAAGCAGAGGCAGGAGGATTGAAAGTTGAGAGACCGCCTGTTCAGTTTAGCGAGACCCTGTCTGAAAACAAAATTTAAAATGGGCTGGGGATGTAGCTCAGTGGTGGCGTGCCCCTGGTTCAATTCCCAGTACTGGGAGAGGGGGACCTTTCTCTTTTTTATTAGGAAAAATATTTTTAAGCTGGGCACAGTGGTACATGCCTGTGATCCTAGCTGCTTGGGAAGTCAAGACAGAAGGATCACAAGTTTGAGACAAGTTAGTGAGACCCTATCTCAAAATTAAAAGGGCTAGGATATAGCTCAGTGATAGAGTGTCCCTGGGTTCAATGCCCAGTACAATTCTAATACTGAGGGAGGAAAAAAAAAAGATATTTAATCCAAATGATAAGTTTTCCAAACAGGACATTTGAATGACCCAGGGACAGTAATATCCTTGTTATGCTGCAGCCTAGCAAAACTATGAGTACTGGGCAAGATCTGGGTTCCTATGAGGCCCAGGGTGGGTACCCTGGCAGTTTCCCTGATTTTTTTGGCTCCAAGGAAGGGCAGTTGCTCAGGTTACTATTGGCCAAAAGTCCTTGGTTGCTAAAGCCATTGTGAGTCAAGCTAACCCTACAGAGAAGGTGGCTTGATCATCAGCCACCCGCTGTGAGCATGAATTTTCTCATCTTTGAAAAGGGCTAATACCTACCTAGGTAGGGTTATTATAAGGATAAAACAGGCCCAGTCTCTGGTGACTGGTTAGTTGTTTTTCTTTTTAAATTGTGGTACTGGGGATTGAACCCAGGGCCCCAAGCATGCTAGGCAAGTGCTCTACCACCAAGCAACATCCCCAGCCCTTTCTTGTATTTATATTTTTAAATTTCGAGACAGGGTCTTGCTAAACTGCCCAGGCTGGCCTCAAACTTGTGATCCTCCTGTCCCAGCCTCCAGAGTCACTGATTATAGGCATGAGCCACCATACCTGGCTCAGTGTTTCAAGGATGGTCTAGTAGGGGAAATTCAGAAGGGGTATGACAAACTGAAACAATCAGAGGTTGACCAGAGTGATCTGTGGGCAACAGCATGATGATGTGTATTGTGTGTAGAGAGAAAATCTTCTACCTCTAACTATGACTTCCAGTCACCCCTATGTTTCACAGGCCTGTCCAGGACTAATATCACTCAATGTCTATAATCTTGGTTCTCTGGCCTCGTGATCAAAGAGGGATTTGACCCACAAACTGACCATGAAAGGCCCTCCCTCTTGAGACCTAACACGGAAGCCCTATCTGGAGTTGACATTAGTCACACTGCTGGTCAGAGAAAGTAAGGCAAGTCCCCACCTGCAGCACTTGGTAACAGTCCTTGATCCAGTCAGGCGACCCTTGTCAGGTCTCGTTTCCCTCGAGTGGCTTCTAGGGTTGTTCTAATGCCTTCTTTTTCCTTCCCCTCTGTAGCTTTCCCGGGCTGCCCTGAGGAAGAACTGGCCTTGCTCGGCACTGATGACGACGTCACTGTGCTGAACAGGGGAGCAGTCCAGGTAAAGCGCCAGTCCTCCTGCAGGACAAAGGGGAGTTCTCCACGGAGGCCCAGATGGCTGCTAGTCAGGAGTCCTCGGCTGCTACGGCTGCTATGAGCATTAGGACAGAGCTGAGCGGGGAAGTGATTGCAGCTGCCCATTAGGGACACCAGAGAGTCGGGCCAGGGGCCCTTGAAAAGCTACCTACACAGTGAATACAGTGCCGTGGGATTCCTCTCCCCGCTCCCTTCCCTTCTTTCCTGTATCATCCAGGTTAACCCCAAGTAAAGGTTATTCCATGCACCATTGCAAGCCCATGAGTCTCTAGGAAGGTGGACCTGAGGTGCCTGGCCACACTTCTTAGTTTCTTTTTTTTTTTTTTTTTTTTTTTTTTGCGGTGCTGGGGATTGAACCCAGGGCCTTGTGCTTGCAAGGCAAGCACTCTACCAACTGAGCTACATCCCCAGCCCCTTCTTAGTTTCTTTTAACCTTTTGATTAGCTAATATAACCCCATGATTAAAATCTTTTAAAAATATTTTAAAACTAACATTGAACACTCTCACTTTGTCTCCATCTGTCCAAAGCAGCCCTCCCCCCAACACACACACACACACACACACACACACACACACAAACACAAACACACACACACACATCACAAGAGAAAACACGGATAACCACTGTGGGCAGGTTCTTACCCTCCAGAGTTTACTTCTGTATGTCATGTATTTCTTTTCAATATTATACTTAGATAGGTTATATGTTTGTGTATATACAGATACAAAATGTTTTTCTTTTTATGCAAAAATTAACATTATTCACACATCTGTACTTTCTTTTTGCATTCAACAGTATATTAAATCAGTACAATGCCAGTCCCTATCCCACAGATAACCACTGTTATTAGTTTCTTCTGTATCCTCCCAGACATTATCTGTATTGAGAAAATATGAACATCAGGTCTTATTTTCCTATCCCCTTACACAAAAGATAGAATGGTGTTTGGAACATATTTAGCATTCTGTTTGTTAAATAAAATAAAATTCTAAACCATATTAAGCTGTCTGTTCTTTAATCTTTTAACAGTATATATCAAAAAGTTTTCCTTGTCAGCTTAAAGAACATCTTCATTCCTCCTTTTTAGAGTTGTGTAATATTCCGCTGCATAGGTGTGTTGTAGTGTATGGTCACCTCTACAACTGGACGTTTAGATTATTTCCAAGTTTCCTTGTGCAGTAGTCCCATCTAGACCCCTCTCCTGGCTCGTAACTCCTATGGGTAAGAGGCTGTTGGGAGTGTTCCAGTTCTTTCCTCATCCAGGGGGCTTCTCTCCTTTCAGGAAAGGAAAGCATTGAAGATCTCCCAATCCAAACGCATCTTACGAAGACGCAAGAGAGAATGGGTGGTCCCACCAATATCTATCCCTGAGAATGGCAAGGGTCCCTTCCCCCAGAGGCTAAATCAGGTATGACTGTGTCTTCCCCCTTGAAGCCATTGGTGACTGCAGAGAGCTCCATCCAAAGGCCTGAATGTGAGGTTTCTTGCCACTGAGTTCTGGGACCTGCAGGGGAAAGTCCCTGTCTTGGAAGCAGATTCTAATGAGGCTGTGCCCCTCCCCAACCTTGCCACAGAAGATCCTTTGCTATAGTCATGAGGTATTTGTCACTTTGTCAGCTGCCATTTTCTTTTGCTTCCAGCTCAAATCTAATAAAGACAGGGGCACCAAGATTTTCTACAGCATCACAGGGCCTGGAGCAGATAGCCCCCCTGAGGGTGTCTTCACCATAGAGAAGGAGACAGGCTGGTTGTTATTGAATAAGCCACTGGACCGGGAAAAGATCGCCAAGTATGAGGCAAGTAGCCTTTAGTGTCCTGTCAGAAGGAGAGCCCAGAGCCCCGGCGGGCAGGGTGGGATCAGGTTGATCGTTGATCTCTGTACCCACAGCTTTTTGGCCATGCTGTGTCAGAGAATGGTGCTTCAGTGGAAGAGCCCATGAACATCTCCATCATCGTGACCGACCAGAATGACCACAAGCCCAACTTCACCCAAGCTGTCTTCAGAGGGAACGTCTTGGAGGGCGTACTCCCTGGTAAGAGGATTGGGGAAGAAACTGCTGTGGGTTTGCTAGGCCCGGACCTAGCTTTGGGTCAACTTCTAGAACCATCTGGAAGTTAGTCCACACCCTCAAATATCAGAAGACCCCACCACTCCTGATTTCCTTGTTGGTGCATCAGAAAATAATATCAACCTTGAAGAATTATGAAAATTAGAAATAACACCTGCAGCTAGGAGTGTAGCTCAGTGGGGCTTAGCATACACAAAGTCCTGGGTTTCATCTCCAAAACTAAAGGAAAAGAAAAGAAAAATAACTTGTACTTGCTGTTATATTCAACAGAGCATCCGACATGAAATCCTTTTTTCATTTCCCCACTTGTACTAAGGATTGAATCCGGAGCCTCTACCACTGAGCCAGACCCTCAGCCCAACCCACCTTTTTTTTTTTATTTTTGAGACAGGGTCTTGCTGAGTTGCCTCAGCTGACCTCAAGCTTGTGATCCTCCTACTTCAGCCTTGACACTTGACATAAAGTTCTTTAGCCAAGGCAGCTACAAGGAAAGGAGCCAGGGTTGGAAGGTGTTAGCACGTGGCTTAGGGAGAACAAAAGTAAATTGCCAGGGCTGGAAAAGAGGGTGGTGGGGGACCAGGAAGAGGAAGTAGATGCCTTTTCATGTGTGTGTAGTGCTGGGGATTAAAGTGCTTGCATATTAATAACCCCAAGACAGGCACTCCCTGGGGGAGGGGGTTGTGAGTTGATTAGACAGACAATAACAAATTCCCAAAATAAAAAGCCTTGAACAAGGGGCTGGGGTTGTGGCTCAGTGGTAGAACGCTTGCCTAGCATGTGTGAGGCACTGGGTTCGATCCTTAGCACCACATAAAAATAAAGTTAAAAAAAAAAAAGTCTTAAACAAAATGAAATCTCTTTTTTTCCTTCCTCATACTTAAGACTTTTAGGAACACTCAATCTAAATTGGCATGGTGCTTCCAAAGGTTAGAGGCCTATGTTTTTTCTGTCTTATTCTGCTCTTTTGGCCTTTGTTCTCAAAGTTACTATAATGACTGCTGAAGTGTAGCCATTACATCTGGAAGGAGGTGAGAGGTAGGAAGAACAAGTCCATATTTGTAAAAACATTTCTCCCAAAGTTGTATGTCCCATTTTATCAAACTTAATTCTCTCGTTCACAGGAAGGTGCCCAAGGGATGGGAAATACCCTTTGTTCCATTTTTGTTTTTGTTTTTGTTTTTGTTTTTGTTTTTAAGACTGCCTATGCCCAGGCTAAAATGAGAATGGCATTTCCAAGACAGAAGGAAAGAATGGGAAAGGGGCGCCAGACTAACAGACTTGTCACCAAGTAGATAGGTCCAAGTCAGTGAGCACGGAGGAAACTCGAGTTCCGAAAGTGGGCAAGGCAGGAATTGGACCTGGGAGGAAAAGGTTCTCACTCATCCCTCCTCCTCTCCAGGTACTTCAGTGATGCAGGTGACAGCCACGGATGAGGATGATGCCATCAACACCTACAACGGGGTGGTCGCCTACTCCATCCATAGCCAGGAACCAAAGGACCCGCATGACCTCATGTTCACTGTCCACCGGAGCACAGGCACCATCAGTGTCATTTCCAGTGGCCTGGACCGTGAGGTGAAGAGCCCTGAGGGAAAGCGCTGCCAACCTAGGTGTGCCCAGGCTGGGCCCTCACTCTCAGAGCAGGCACTCCTGTCCCTGTCCCCGAGGTCAAGGCAGAACAGTGGGGACCCAAGTCGGCTGGCTGCCTGCTACGGTGTTCACACATTGATGTCCCAAGCTCCCTTGGGTCAGTGGCCTGCTGCCAAACAACCTCTTTGACTCTCCTCTGAGGATGAGGAGGTAGCTATAAAATGAAGACTTTTGATATTTTCTGAAGGTTTTCTCATTTCCTCTTGGAATGGTTCACTTAGCGTGCACATTGCCTAGATCTGTCCCTCGTGTGCCACAAAGTAGAATTAGCTCCGTGGATATTGGAGTTGCCTTCTGTTTCCTAATTAATATCTTTGCCCAAATCCCTGCTCAAAGCTCCCACAGTGGAGCAGCTGAGGGCTGGGGCTCAGGAGAACTGCTGCAGCCTCAGGCTCCTGCCCGGGCGCTGCCCTCTGCTTCTGTTCCTTCTGGTAAGTGAGGGTGGGACAAGGGGCCACGAGTACTGTGAGAGGAGCACGTCTCTCTTCATACCCGCTCAAGGCTTTGCCTCCGGAGCCCAGGTGAGGGACTCCTCAGACTAGACTAACGGTGGGCTCCTCTTCCCCTTCCTTTCTCCCCAGAAAGTCCCTGAATACACACTGACCATCCAGGCCACAGACATGGACGGGGACGGCTCCACCACCACAGCCGTGGCAATAGTGGAAATCCTTGATGCCAACGACAACGCTCCTGTGTTTGACCCCCAGAAGGTAACACCCATTCTTCTTTCTTCCTTCATCATAATACAGGACTAAGGTTTTTCCTCTCATAAAGCTTTGAAACCAGCCTACGTTGCTTCAAGTCCTTGCCTCACTTCCTGGCTGTGTGACCTTAGGCAAGCTACTAACCCTCTCTGCTCCCGTTTTTAGATCTGTGAAGTGGAGACAATGATCATACATGCTGCACTGTCCTGAGTTGCACATGAAATGATCTATGTACAGTTTTTAACACAGTCCTGGCAAAATAAGTGCTGCAGATGAAAATCTTTGTTGATATGAAAACTTACTTTCCTTTGAATCTACATCTCCTCACCTTCCCCCAGTGAAGAGTACATCTCCAGTGACAGAGGACTCAGGGCCATTCAGGGTGACATGCCCCACCCCTTCCATTTGTAGATAGCTGTGACTACTAACATTATTTAGACTGATTAAAAATTTGTTCTGGGGGCTGGGAGTGTAGTTTAGTGGTAGAGCACTTTCTTAGCATGCATAAGTTCCTGGGATTGATCCCAGCACCCCAAAAAACTTTTTTTGTTCTGAGGAGCTGATTTTCTAGTCTTTACCCGTCCTAGAACCTCCAAAAACCTTCTGTCCATTTCCCCAACACAAACAGGCTCCTACCCTTGTCATCTTTCTTCTAAACTATTGATCTCAGCTAGATAGGTGACTATACCCAGCAGGGACTTGGACACCCTGACCAGTGAGATTCTGGAGCATCAGGCTCCTGGGAGGAGAAAAAGCAGGCCAGCCCAAGGTTGGTGTGGTCTGTCCTGGCAGCTGTTAAGCTGATGCTTGGGAAATTCTGTGTGCCCTGGAAACCTGTTAAGGGTATTGGTGGCCCAGGAAAGGATAAGGGCCATGGGGCTCCCCAGAAGGAAGATGGAGGACACATGGCTGCTGAAGAGTAGAACAGCCTCTAAGTTTCCTTTCCTGCATCAGTCTCTGCTCATTGCTCTGTGCTTCCCACACTGACAGTATGAAGCCCGAGTGCCAGAAAATGCAGTGGGCCATGAGGTGCAGAAGTTGACAGTGACTGATCTGGACGTCCCCAACTCACCAGCATGGCATGC
Organism: Sciurus carolinensis; assembly: GCF_902686445.1. Lineage (NCBI taxonomy): Eukaryota > Metazoa > Chordata > Mammalia > Rodentia > Sciuridae > Sciurus > Sciurus carolinensis. Next base: position 16,476,414 of record NC_062228.1, on the reverse strand, counting down.
CAACTACCGCATTGTGGGAGGTGACAGTGGGGACCATTTTATCATCACCACCCACCCTGAGAGCAACCAGGGCATCTTGACAACCAGGAAGGTGAGTCTCTTTGGACTTTAAACAGAGGCCACACCCAGGGCAGCCAGGACTGCAGCCTCCAGGACAAGGGGGCACCGCCTACCTTGAGCCACAGGCGAGTCACTGATTCAACTGAAGCAGATCAGGGGCATTCTTTCCAGAACCCAGTGTCCAGAGGCCACCTACAGAGTCTTCTCTCACAGAGAAACTCGGTTTTATTAGAATCAGGCTAATTTTGCATTTACTCTGCAACACACATCTAGGTATTTACACAGTAAAAAGTTTCAAATTACTTAGTAGGCCAGGTGCAATAGTGCACACCTATAATCCAAGTGGCTTAGGAGGCTGAAGCCGGAGGATCACAAGTTCAAAGCCAGCCTCAACAACTTAGCAAGACCCTGTCTCAAAAAATAAAATAGGCTGGGAATGAAGCTCAGGGTTAAGCACACCTAGGTTCAATCCCTGGTACCAAGTAATAATAATAATAATAGAATAAATAAATAAATTACTTAGTAGGCACATTTTTGTCTCTCAAAACTCTTTTTTTTAAACTTTTGTGAAGTTTTATTTTTATCAGAGAATAGGACAAGATTTGGGTAAAAAAAAGCTTTGAATAAAATTGAAGCTTCAAGAAGATGGGACTGGGGTATAGCTCAGTTGGTACGGTGCTTATCTTGCAAGCACAAGGCCCTGGGTTCAACCCAGCACCACAAAAAAAAAAGAAGGTGGGTCCCGCTGGGCACATGCCTATAATCCGATACTTGGGAAGTTGAGGCAGAAGAATTACAAGTTCAAGGCCACCTGGGCAACTTAGTGAAACCCTGTCTCAAAATTTAAAAGAGACTGGAGAGGTAGCTGAGTGATAGAGCACCTGCCTAGCATACAATAGGCTCTGGGTTTGATCCCCAGTACTTCAAAAAATAAAAGACTATCTTGGGTTAAATGTCCCCTTCTTCTGATAAATGTCCCTTTTACACTGTGAAATGAAGTTCATTTATAATCTAACTTAGCTGAGTTATAGTTTTTAGAAAAACAGAATGCCCAACTATAAAATAAAGGAGAAATAGGAAAAATTACTGAATATAAAACATTTTGAATATAAGCTTTCGGGTTCAACTACACTAGAAAACAGTGAAATAGTTACTTGCATCATTTTGTAAATCATCCAAATATGGTAGGTACCGTGTGTCATTCTGGCAATGCAGAACACAAGTGGTATTGATGTCTTTTCAGAGCAGTGACCAAACTCTTGAAAAAGTCCTGAACAAATTAGGAGCTTCTCTCAGAAGTTGCATTCCTAGAGAATTAGTATATATTAAAACCACACCAAAAACTTGGTTTATATGTAAAACATATTCTAGACTCTAATTATGAACAGGTTTTTCACACCCACAAATGTATGAATGTCTAAGGGGATATTGGCAAATGGCATAGGACAAGGGGTCAGTTCTTTGTGTCTGTAACTTTGTGGGGCCTGGCATCCCCACCCCAGCCTATAAATGACAGTGGCACACTTAGTCAGGCTTCCATAAGTTTCTAAACTCCCTAGAGGGGTGTCACCACCCCATTGGATACCAGTATTCTAGGTCTTACTAAGCTTGTTGCCTTTGGGGTGATCCGAGAGACCCCACTAGATGTCTATTCAGGAAACAGAGGAGACTTTGGGGACAGGGAGGGCTCCACGTGAGGGATGTTGCTGTGGAGGGGCCTCATCCCCTCACTATGGGCCCTTTCCTTCTGATGCCCACAGGCCTCCTCACAAAATGGTGGTTCACGTTCTTCTCTCCTAGGGTTTGGATTTTGAGGCCCAAAACCAGCACACCCTATATGTAGAAGTGACCAATGAGGATCCCTTTGTGGTGAAGCTCCCAACCTCCACAGCCACCGTAGTGGTCCATGTGGAAGATGTGAACGAGGCCCCTGTGTTTGTCCCACCCTCCAAAGTCGTCGAGGCCCAGGAGGGTATCTCCATTGGGGAGCCTATCTGCATCTACACTGCACAGGACCCAGACAAGGAGGATCAAAAGATCAGGTACTCCTCGGGAACTGACTCCCGTCAGCCAAATGTACCAGTACGGTTGGGTGGGTTGTTCTGTAACCGTAAAGATTGTTCAGCTTGGTCAGGTATAGAGCATATGCCTATAATCCCAGTGGTTCAGGAAGCTGAGGCAGGAGGATCATAAATTCAAAGCCAGCCTCAGCAACTAAGTGAGGCTCTAAGCAACTTTACCCTGTCTCAAAATAAAAAGGGCTGGAGATGTGACTCAGAGGTTAGCACCCCTCAGTTTAATCCCCAGTACCAAAAAAAAAAAAAAAAAATGTGCAATATTTTGAGTATCACTCTTGCACTGGACCTCTGCTTCCTGCCGTGCTGAAGACAAAAAACCCTGAGTCAGGGCTGGGGATATGACTCAGTTGGTAGAGTGCTTACCTAGCATGCACAAGGCCCTGGGTTCAATTGAGTCGAGGTTCAGGGGGAAGGTGTGTCCTCTCTCACTCACATATCCCTGCTGGGTCCCTACCTGCTGTTTTAGTCTCCATTTCAATGAGATACATTTCCTGTGTGATCCTGCTTAGGAGGCAAGAGACCATCTGCATTTGGCCTAAGGAGGTTTGAATGATGACACTAGAATTCATGTGACCCTCCTCAATTCTTTCCAGCTACCACATCTTGAGAGACCCAGCAGGATGGCTAGCAATGGACCCAGACAGTGGGCAGGTCACTGCTGCAGGCGTCCTAGATCGTGAGGATGAGCGGTTTGTGAGGAACAATGTCTACGAAGTCATGGTCTTGGCCACAGACAATGGTGAGAGCTTCCTCCCAGGTCTTCCACATGGGATGCAGGTCCCATTGGTCCCCAGGTCACATGACATAGCCTATTCCCTCAATACAGAGGATGGTGGTGGGAACAGGTACCACCAAACCAGTCAGGAGGGTTGAAGGGGGTCTTTCAGGGGAGTCTCCTAAAGACTGTTCCCAGGGAGATTGGCTATGATTATGATTATGATTTTTCTCATACCCAGGAGTCAGGAGAGGTCCTGAAGACTCCATTCAGCCTAAGTTTTTGGTTCACTGAACCCTAAATTGACCTTTAGTTTCCCCTTATATTTGAATAATGGAATACCTAGAAAATACCATGATTGATTAGTGATATCATACCACAGTCAGTGGGGGAGTATGATATAATTGCCATCTCTACTTAGCACATAGGTTCCCTGAAGCTGATCTGCAAACACCAGACTAGCTCTGAGGCAATCAATAGGTTTCACTCTGTGATAGATTATAATGACTGTTTGGGTAAAGTGACTGCAGCTGTTCTATGATAGGTTGATAATGTCTGCATTGGCACATGAGATGACTTGATTTCCATGTATTTGTCGTCATTGGCTTAATCTATAATAAAGCTTGGACATGGAGGGACTTGAGAGGTTAGGGCAGGAGTCTCTCTGAAATGGATTCAGTCAGTTTTAGGGTAGTTTAACATCAGTTCATCCACCAACCAAGGGCACATGCTGAAAAGACATCATATGTGTAATTATAAACAGGAAACCCTCCCACCACTGGAACAGGAACCCTTCTCCTAACCCTTACTGACATCAACGACCATGGCCCGATTCCTGAGCCCCGTGAGATCACCATCTGCAACCAAAGCCCTGTGCCTCAAGTGCTGAACATCACGGACAAGGACCTGTCCCCCCATTCTTCCCCTTTCCAGGCCCAGCTCACACATGACTCAGACATCTACTGGATGGCAGAAGTCAATGAAAAAGGTAACTGAGTGATAGTACCTGGTGGATACCAGCTCTGCTGGGTGGGTGTCTGCCCCACGCACACATTCTTATTCTAGCATCTTGTGGGTCACAGATAATGATCTCCACAAGAACATCAATCATATGCTGTCTGTAGGCTAGGGTTGTAGCTCGGTGACATATTGCTTTCTTAGCATGTACAAGGCCATGGATTTGATATCCAGCACCACACACAAAAAAAGCAATTGGGCCTAGTGGCACAGGCCTGTAATCCCAAATACTCAGGATGCTGAAACAGGAGGATAGCAAGTTTGAGGCCAACCTGAGCAATTTATCAAAACCTTGTCTCAAAATAAAAACCATTTTAAATGGGCTAGGAATGTATCTCCGTAGTAGAGAACTTGCCTGGCATATGTGAGACCTGGGTTCAATCCCGAGTACCACCAAAAAAAAAAAAAAAAAAAAAAAAAAAAAAAAAAATCCAGGCATGGTGGTGTGCTCCTGTAATCTCAGCATCTTGGGAGGCTGAGGCAGGAGGATCACATATTCAAGGCCAGCCTCAGCACCTTAGTGAGACCCTAAACAACTTAGCGAGACTCTGTCTCAAAAATTTTTAAAAAAGAAAGGCTAAGAAAGAAGGCTCAGTGTAAAGGGCTCTAATGCAAGCCTTTGGAATCTCATAGAAACCCTGAAAGATGTTTCTAGCACATCCAACCTTTCTATACAAATGGGAAAAACAAGGCCCAGTGAGAGAGGGAATGACTTGTCCAATATTACTTAACAAGAGTTAGGACTCCAAGCCTGTCGTGGTACTTGCCAGTAATCCCAGCAACTCAGGAGGCTCAGGCAGGAGAATCGCAAGTTTGAGGGCAGCCTCAGAAACTTAGTGAGCCCTCCAAAAAAATAAAAGAACTGGGAATGTAGCTCAGTGACAGAATGCCCATGGATCCCCAGTACAGGCTGGGAATGTAGTTCAGTGACAGAGCACATGCTTGGCATGCTCACAGCCTTTGGTTGGATCCTCAGTACTGCAGAAAGTAAAAGGACTCGGCACAGCAATCGTGGCTAACGCTCTCTGAGCAGCTCAGTGGGCCAGACACCACTGCACATGCCTCACCCTGGACTCTTATCCCCACATCAGTGTTATGAAGAAGGTACTGTTGTCTCCATCTCACACATGTATTTTACAAGTGAGGAAACCAAAGCCTACAGAAGCTTAAACATCTTGCCAGGCATTATGGCTAGAAAATAATTGCATCAAGGTTTTAGTCCAGGTATCTGATGTATGATATTCTGCTTCCTACCACTGATTGAACCCTGGCAATATGCAAAAATTTTTTCTTTTTTTCCTTATTTTATCTTTTTTTTTTTTTTTCTTTCTTTGGTGCTGGGGATTGAACCCCCAGACCTTATGCTTGCAAGGCAAGCACTCTACCAACTGAGCTACCTCCCCAGCTCCTTATTTTATCTTTTTAACAAACTCTGGTCAGCATTTTCATCCCCACATCGAGATGAGGATGAGACTTGGGGAGGTTAAATAGCACGCCCAAAGGCAGAGCATGGGTGGTAATTAGGAGTCGAAGCCAGGCTTTGAATCTAGAGCCCTGGCCCTCCTGTTCCCACCTACCTCCCTGTCCTGCCTCTCTCTAGGCCACCAGTTTGGAAGTTCTTAGCCTTCAGGATTTTTCAGTTGTTGTATAGACTGGAGAGGAGTGAGTCTGACCCTGAGTGCCAGTAAGGCTACAAGAAAAACTGCCTTACCTTGGCTTAAGGTGCTCCAAGAGAGAAATGGAGAATCAGTACATTCAGTTTCTACCCCAAAGAAACCAAATAACCCAGTTTCTGTTACTGCTGCTAAACCCAGCTCAGCAAGAACTCAGGAGACCTGCTTCAAACACCCAATCATCTAATTTTTTGATTCCTGTGATTTGAATGTATATATCCACCTTTCCTTTGGGGAGTCCAAATTGGTCTCCTGTCACCCCCTTGTGGCCTAGAAGCCATGTTTTCCTCCCTGAGTATATCATGGAAGAGCTCAAACCTTGGAACCAGAATGCCTTGGTTCAACACTTGACTCCTCCATTGATTTTCACCAGCTTTGTGACTATGCAAGTTATTGAACCTGTGCCTCAACTTCCTTATCTGTGGGATGGGTCAGTACTTGTACCTACTTCCTTATTATGATGTAGTAAATTAAATATTATGAGGATTAATTAGGTGAATACATGAAAGTCCTTACTTAGTTCATGTGAGCAGTCATCTTCAGGGCCTGTGTTTCCCAGTAGCATTCTCAGATCTGGCTCTCTGGCAGTGGGAGCATCATGCCCAAATCCCCAAGAGACCAATCCTTGAAATTAGTATTGATATCTGGTTTTCAGTGTTAATTTACTTTTTTGCTTTGCCCTTGTCCTTGTTATCAGGGAAATATATCCACACTTTACATATGTAACTTTGGGCTAGTTACTTGACTCCCTCAGCCTCGATTTCTGCTTTTGTAAAATGAACTTAATTACATTACTTGCCTCTCAAAGTCATGGTGAGGGTTAGGGTAGGACCTGGCAAATGGTAAGCATCCATTTATTCACTGCCACCATCATCATCAACAGCAACTGAGAATCGGCCCTAGAGCATGGTGCCGATGTTTGGTGACATATCCCGTGTCAGCCTCTCCACATAGTAGACCAGACACTCGGTTTGCAGAAGTATCTCTGCTTCCCACTGCTAAGTGGGAACAGGGTGAATTCTACCTCTGGCCTTCTTACTTAGAGTGTACGAAGTCTTTTAACTAGAGGTGCCTTAAGGTCAGCGCTGAAATAGTCTGGTGAGCCTGAAGGGTGGGGTTAGAAACTCAGAGGTTGGTCGTGATTACCCCAGTGATTGGGGGGTGGGGAGTGCCATGATGTTGGATTTAGTTGTCATCGCATGCTTACTTGGAAATAGAGGTATTTCATATTTCATCGTGCCAGGCACAGTGGTGCACTCCTGAAGTCCCAGCGACTCTAGAGGCTGAGGCAGGAGGATCACAAGTTCAAGGCCAAACTAGGCCACTTAGTGAGACCCTGTTCCAAAATAAAAAATAAAAGGGTTGCATTGACTAAAAAAATAAATAAATAAATAAATAAAAGGGGCTGGGGATGTGGCTCAGTGGTTAAGTGCCCATGGGTTCAATCCCGGGTACCCCCCCCCACACACACACCCAAAAAATTCAGTTATGTAGTTGAGGTATAAATGTTTATTGTAAGAACAAAATAATAACTGGGCACAGCGGCGCACACCTGTAATCCCAGCCACACAGGAAGCTGAGGCAGGAGGTAGTACAAATTCAAGGCCAGCCTGGCAATTTAGCAAGACCCTTTGTGTTCGTCAGCTTTTTGTTACTGTGACCAAAACACCTGACAGGAACAATTTAGAGAAGGAAAAGTTAATTTGAGGCTAATGTTTCAAAGGTTCATTCCACGGTTGGCTAACTCCATTACGCTGGGCTCAAGGTGAGGCAGAACTTCATGGCAGAAGGGCATGGCAGAGGAAAGCTGCTCAGCTCATAGCATTGGGAAGCCGAGAGAGAGCATGCCAGGGGTGCAGCCAGATATAATCCCCCGGAGCACACTTCCAGTGACCTACTTCTAGTCACGCCCCACCTGCCTGTAGTTATCACCAATAGTCCATTCAAATTATTTTTTTAAATATTTTTTCAGATGTTGCTAGACCTTTATTTTACTCATTTATTTATATGTGGTGCTAAGAAACAAACCCAGTGCCTCACACATGCTAGGCAAGCACTCTACCACTGAGCCACAACTCCAGCCCAGTCCATTCAAATTATTAATCCATCAAATGGAGTAATGTACCATTAATCCAGGTTGTAGCTCTCACAATCACTTCACTTTTGAACATTACTACATTGCCTTACACATGAACTACAACCAAACTATGATACCCTATTTCAAAATTTGTTTTTTATCTTTCTTTTTTTATTTTTTTCTTTTTGGTGCTGGTGATTGAACCCATGGGTCCTCTACCACTGAGCCACATGCCCTATCCTTTTCATTTTTTATTTTGATACAGGGCCTCACTAAGTTGCTGAGGCTAGCCTCAAACTTGGGATCCTCCTGCCTCAAACCTCCTGAGTCACTGGGATTGTAGGACTGTTCCACCATGTCCAGCTTCAAATTTTTTTTATAAGGGCTGGGAGTGTGGCTCAGTGATGGAGCACTTGCCCAGCATGAACAAAGCACTGGATTCAGTCCCCAGGGTCCAGTCCCCATTACCACGAAAAAAAAAAGGCAAAATGATGCACTAATAAGAGCTGGGAATGCAGCTCAAGGGTAGAGCAATTGCCTGCCATGCACAAGGCCTGGATTCAATCCCCAGCACTACAAGAACAATAAAACAAAATAATTCAATAACAAATGATGGTGAACAGTCAAATAAGAAAACAAGTGACTGATTAATATGAATATTAAATGATTTAGGTCAATTAGGAAGAATGATATATTCTTTTGTGGCAAAGAACAGTCTAGGAGCTGATGTGTTGATAAATGATTGGGTCTATAGCACATAACTGTTAGAGCTCTCATTTTAAAAATACTGTCATTTTATTTTATTCATTTATTTTTGCAGTGTTGGGGGTTGAACCCAGGGCCATATACTAGGCAAATGCTCTGCTACTGACTTACATCTGCAGCCCTTTCTTAAATTTTATTTTGAGACAGGGTTACTAAGTTACTCAGTCTGGCCTCATATTTACAACCCTCAGGCTCCTGAGTAGCTGGGATTACAGGCATGTGTGCTACTGTGCTTGGCAGTTGTTGATTTTTTTTTTTAATTGAATGACAAATTAATTTTTATATCCTAATAATTCTTTCTGAGACAATGAATTTTGCTTTAACCAAGTATTAATTATTTTTTTTTTTTTTGGCGCTGGGGATAGATTCCAGGATCTTGCATATACTAAGCATGTACTCTACTGCTAAGCTACAGTACCAACCCCAAATATTAATTTTTGATACTTGGCCAAAGGCTGTTTTCAGGATATTTCTCTCTTGCTCAAATGCAAACCTCCATCATAATGTATTCAGTTCTCATCATTTATGGCATCCCCAGACTAATAAATGATCTATCCATCCAGGAGATACAGTGGCCTTGTCCCTAAAGAAGTTCCTAAAGCAAGACACGTACAATGTACACCTTTCTCTATCTGACCATGGCAACAAGGAGCAGCTAACAGTGATCAGTGCCACCGTGTGCGACTGCCATGGCCATGTGAAGACCTGCCCCCAACCCTGGAAAGGCAACTTCATCTTTCCCGTCTTGGGGGCTGTCCTGTTTCTGCTACGTGAGTACCACACACCTTCCCACTCTGATGTTGGAATAGTTAAGAGACCTGATTCTATTTTGAACTGTGACCAAAAAGCCACCAACATTGCCCATCCATTCCTTAAACTTTAAATTCCAGGAATGTCATTCCGTAGACATACTTCTGGAGCTTCTGGGTTGTGCCAGGCATTAGAGATACAGTGGTGAGCAAATAGATGTGGTCCCGCCGTCATGTCCTCTCAGGCTTGTGGTTTCTTGTGCATTAGTCATACCAGGAATTTGTTACAAAGGCAGATTCTCAGGTCCCACTTCAGACCACCAGAAAATTAGGGGTAGGACTCAGTACTCTGTTTCAACAAACTCTCAGGGAAGCCGGACATGGTGGCACTTGCCTGTGATCCCAGCTACTCCTGAGGCTGAGATAGGAGGATTGCCAAGTTTGAGGTTAGTCTCAGCAATTTAGACTCTGTCTCAAAATAAAAATAGAAATAGCTAGAGATATAGTACAGCCATAGAGTATTCCCTGGGTTTAATCTCCAGCACCATTAAAAAAAAAAAAAAAAAAAAAAAAAACCCAGTATGGGAAGTCTGACAGTAACTGACACAGAATTATAGTGGGAAATGGGAAGGAAGGGATTATGTGAAACCTAAAGGTAAAGCCGTGTATATGCATGGAGAGTGGGTCCTGTGAGGAGAGAGTCCATGGAAGTTTCCAAAGTGGGAAACCGCTGGGTATATTTGAGAAACACAGAAGAGGCCAATGTGGTTAGACTTTAGTAGGGGGAGGGGGACATATGCCAGGGCCAGGTCACGTAAGCTTTGGTAAGTAGTTGGGTTTTTCCTAGGTGCAGGGAGAGCCACTGCAGTGTGTTAAGCTTTGGCTGTTGAGTGAGGCCTCGAAGGCTGAATGGGGCTCTAAGGGCTTGAAATCTTGGCTGGCCATGTGGTTGGGGGTAAATATTCACTTTTCCCAATTCTTCAGTCCTCCTGCTGGTGCTCCTCTTATTGGCGAGAAGGAAGCGGAAGGTCAAAGAGCCCCTTCTGCTCCCAGAAGATGACACGCGTGACAATGTTTTCTATTATGGTGAAGAGGGTGGTGGTGAAGAGGACCAGGTGAGCCATTGGGGTCTGGGGTTTTGGAGGTGGAGGCCCTCAAGGCAACTGGCAGGGGTTGTTAGGTCAACTAACTAACCACATTAACTACGTTGACCAGTCCTGAAAGAAACTTCAAGCAGGATTGACTATTAGCTCCTCTTCTGAGGGGATATGGTCCATCACTGGTCTCTGTGGCACAGCCAAGTGGACCTCAGTCAAATCTGTGCTTATAGTAATTTCTGACATTATCAGTCTTCCAAGACCTACCCATGAACCACAGCATTCAGGGTGAAGTGTAACTGGTAGAGAGGTCTCACTCCTGTGTTCTCATTTGTTTTCCTGAAGGATTATGATATCACCCAACTCCACCGGGGTCTAGAAGCCAGGCCTGAGGTAGTTCTTCGCAATGATGTTGCACCAACCTTCATCCCCACACCCATGTACCGGCCCCGGCCAGCCAACCCAGATGAAATCGGCAACTTCATCATTGAGGTAAGACATGGCCGACCAGCCTAGCATAGCCCTTTAATCAAGTCTAGCACCAGCCACTCAGGAAAACAAGCATGGCCCTGGAGTCTTGGCTCTGGGTTTGAATCCTGGCTCCACCACCAATCAGCTGTATGATGCTTGAGTATTTCTGGGCTTCTGTTTCTTACTCCATAAAATCTAGTTTTGCAGACTACCTAAGAATGGATTAGAAATCATTTGTTCATTTATTCAAACATAGCAGTTGTTAGGAAAGACTAGCTGGGTTTGAATTCTAAAGATCCTAGGTGATTCCAAGTAGAGGAAAATTTGGAATCTCTTGTGAATTACTTCATGATTGAACGAGGAAGCTGATCTGGCTAGGATCTGGGCTTTAATTCTGGAAGTAAATCAAATATGCAGAACCAGCAAACTAGACATATGGGAGGTCTGTGATATGAGCCCAGCATAGCAGTCAATGATTGGCAGTCCTTAGTGGCAGAAAATGAGAAAGAAAAAATTCGGTTGAAATTCACAACTGGGTGGGGCACATTCATCTGAGGCAGTGAACAAAAGCCTGGGTGGGAGGTCAGGCGGCTTTACATATATTCGTTTATTCCTCTAAAGCTGTGGGGTATTGCCATTCTATAGACAGGAAACAGAAGCAGAGAGCAGTTAAGAGATGCCCAAAGTCCCAAAACCAGTGTGTGGAGACTGAGTTCAGGCAGAATGTCAGAGTCCCTGCCCTTCACCACTGATGTGTGCAGTCCTGAGCTGCCATGCTGAGTCCCTGGACTAAGCGCTTTCTAGGCACTGTTTCATTTCAACCTTCAAAGCCTTGAAGGAGAGGAAAGCTGACCTGGCGCTGAGGACAGGGAGGCTCCGCAAGGTCCTCTGATGACCTGAGCCCTCGAAGCTGACTCCTGCTCTCTTTTGCCACAGAACCTGAAGGCAGCCAACACGGACCCTGCAGCCCCACCCTACGACTCCCTACTAGTGTTTGACTACGAGGGCAGCGGCTCTGACGCGGCCTCCCTGAGCTCCCTTACGTCCTCGGCCTCTGACCAAGACCAGGATTACGATTATCTGAACGAGTGGGGCAGTCGCTTCAAGAAGCTGGCGGACATGTACGGAGGTGGTGAGGATGACTAGGCTGCCCTGCCAGGAACAAAATGTCAGGCCATAGCAGCCTCTCGAAGGGGTCTCAGTCCCCACTTAAGCCAAGGACTTCAGAGCTTGTCAAGAAGAGACCTGAGCAACTTGGAAGGAAGAGGATGCAAGTCCGCCGTGAACAGGTTGGATCTAAGCCCTTCAGTGTGGAAGGATGTGGCAGACGGACTTCACTCCTGACCACCTCGCAGCCTGGGTCAGGGTTGCCTCAAGCTGAATTTCCAGATGTTTCTTTTCTGCCATAAAGTGCTCAGCCCAGCGTCCTGGGCCTGGACCTACTCTGATCTCCACGATGTCTTTCTCTCTGGAATGGACCCTTATCTTAGAAAGAGGCCTCTTATTGCACCCCATTTTTTGTTTTATTTTCGTGGTGCTTGGAATTGAACCCAAGGCCTTGAGCATGCTGGGCAAGAGCTCTCCTGCTGAGCTACACCCCCAGCCCCTGGGGTTTTGTTTTTGTTTTGTTTTAATGCTGTTTTCAAGTCTTCCCAGTGTCCTCTCAGCCCTCCAGAAGAGCAGCCTGCCAGGTTTACTGCCCTCGTGTATCCCTGAGGCCTCCCACTTGGATGGATCATTGCATTTTTATACTGTGTGTGTCTAGGTTGTCCTGTATTTTTTACTTTCCCTATTGTGTGCTGTAGAAGGTGATGACAATCGTATAAATGTACTAGAACTGTTTTTTATTAAAGGAACTTTTCCCAGAGATGCCAGGGGAGTGAAATTTTTTTATAACTTCTTTACTGAAATCTAAGTCCCTCACCACACCATTTCCCCATGCTGAAGGTTCCTGTCAATGGTCATTACCATTTTCAGCACTGGGCAAAGGGAGTGAGCTCTTCCTCCCAGGAAGCTCCGGATTCACCTGCATACTCAGGTGGGCCCAGTGAGGTTAGTATGGTGGAGGGGTACAGACCTGTCTCCTCCCCTGCAAATTCAGAGCTGCTCCTCTATGGCAGAACCATTCACCTCCTTCCCCTTGGGCTGAGTGCCACCAGAGCCCAGGTGAGGATGTGTAACCTCCGTCTGCCTCAGATTTTCATTTATAAAGTGGGGAGTTTTATAGTGATTAAATGAATTAAGATCTGGTGCTGGGGCTGGGGAGATAGCTCAGTCGGTAGAGTGCTTGCCTTGTGAGCACAAGGCCCTGGGTTCGAACCCCAGCACCCAAAAAAAAAAAAAAAAAAAAGATCTGGTGCAAGGATTGTGCCATTTGTTAAGTGGAAACCACTGCTACTTAGAACTTTTAGATCCAGATGGCACTTTACTTCCATTATTTCCTTTAAACATACCCTCATACTCAGTCTCTGAGGAGGTTTCTCTGCTTTAAAGAATGGCCTCATGGTGGGGTTTTTGTTTTTCTTAATACCTGGTTACTATCAAAAGCAGGCAAAACAAACAAATAATAGTAATAATACAAAGTGAGAACCCACCCAGAATGTCAGGGAAATTGGAACATTTCTGATAAGACCCAGGCTCAAATGCAGGAGTAAGGATGAGGCAGTAAGGATAGAACGATTCCATTTGTGCCTCTGTTAAAGGGAAGTTCAAATTTTTCAGCTAACCAAAAGAATCTGAAGTAGAGCTAAAGGAATTTCGAGGGTTGAAATAAGTATTTCCTTCTCCAAGAGTAATCAATTCTTTTTTTTTTTTTTTTAATTAATACTATTTATTTAGGTACTGGGGATGAATCCAAGGGTGATTTACCACTGAGATACATCCCTAGCCCTTTTGTTTTTGAGATGGTCTCACTAAGTGGGACTGGCCTTGAACTTGTGATTCTCCTTGTCTTAGCCTCCTGAGAAGCTGGGATTCCACTGTGCCCAGTAAGAGTCACTGATTCTTCAAAGCAGTACTACTCAAAAGTCCAGTTTCTGACCCAACAACATTAGCCCCACCTACTGAATCGGGCCTGCAGTGTGGTTTAACCAGCCTCCCGGTGATTCTAACACAAAGGTTTTTCACTAAGGTTCTGACAGTTGAGGTCCTTGGATGGAGAAATCAACAGGGACTCTAGTGCCTTAGCCTTCTGCCAAGTCTGCTTCCTGCCTTTCCTACCAAGCCACAGCTCCTGCTTCCCACTGACTCGGATTCCCCACTGTCAGGGACCTGCTTTGGCTGATAATCCCCCTCCACCAGGGCCCTGCTACTCTTGCTGATAAGGGGGTACGGGAGGATTGGGTGTCCCAGCCAGCTGCCTCTGCTGCTCTTATCTTCAACTCCCTTCACAGAAGCCTGAATGAAGCAGGAAACCCTATCTTAAGCTACAGTGAATCCTAAAACCAAACAGCCACTGTTCACCTGGACTATTTTCCGGAGACTTTTGGAGAGAGTCGAGGAGGAAAAGCAGCCTTCCCCACCTAAGCCTGGCCTCTGTGGATGCACCTAGATTCTCCCAGTGATGGAGCCAGTCACCAACCTCTGATTTGGAAAGAATGGGCCTGAAGCTGAGCACTGTGGTGTATACATGTAATCCCAGCAACTTGGGAGGCTAAGGCAGGAGGATCGCAAGTTCAAGGTCAGCTGCAGTACTTAGCAAGGCCCTAAGCAACTTAGCAAGACCCTGTCCCAAGACGAAACATAAAAAGGGTTGGGGACGTAGTTCAGTGGTAAGCCTGGGTTCAATTTCCAGTACCAAAAATTTTAAAAAGTAGAACTTTACTAGAAGAAGGGACTGGGTGTCCAGAGACCTGCTGCCTCAGCCCCATCCTTCCAGTGTGTCTCCTTACAAACCCCAAATGCAGAACATTTTGAAAACTGCCCCAATCTGCTGTCATTTTGCAGGAGGAAACACTCCAAAGAAGGGACTCCTCAGTCCCCTCCAGCAGAGCCTGAGACCAGCCAGGCCCGGTCACACCAACAATCCTTTTTCCTTCTCAAAGGGGTGTAGATAATTTCCCTTTGCCCAGGCCCTTGAGAGGCACCAGCAGGGTGGCTCTTGTCCCTGGAAGGTCAGCAGACACCAAGAAGACCCAAATTCCTGTTCCCACCCATGCTAAGCTTCCTTAACCAACAGGGCAAAGACCCAGCCAGGGAACTGCTAAGGGATGGCCAGTTAGGGAGGGTCCCTGAAGTCAGTTGGGTCATGAGGCTGGCACTGACAGGATGGAGGGCAGTTCCCTGGGAAGCCCCTTAGCAGCACATGCCTTGTGTGTCCAGTTCAACTCCGTGAGCCAACTCCCCTCAGATTAAAGGAGACGCCTACCTCCCACTGAAATAGCCCACCAGAGCCCATTACAGTGTCTCATGTCTATGATCCCAGCAACTTGGGAGGCTGAGGAAGGATTGCAAGTTCCAAGGTTAGGCTCAGCAACTTAGTGAGGCCCTAAGCAACTCAGTGAAATCCCTTTTCTTTTTTTTTTTTTTTTTTGTGGTGCTGGGGATCGAACTCAGAGACTTGTGCTTGCAAAGCAAGCACTCTATTGACTGAGCTATCTCCCCAGCCCCCTTTTCAAATTTTTAAAAATGGACTGGGGGATGTAACTCAGTGATAAAGTCCCTCTGGGTTAAATCACCAGTACTCCAAAATTTTTAAAAACGATTAAAAGCGACTGGGGATGTAGCTCAGTGGTAAAGCACCCATGGGTTCAATCCCAGTCCAAAAGAAAAGCCCACCCGGGAGGCATGGCTCAGAGCACAGGAGCGGAGCCTGGCACTCCCATGCCCAGGCCTTGGACAAATCACTGCTCTCTGCCTCACTCGCCTCCTGCTCGAGAGATCCGCCATTCTTGCCATCGCTACTAATGTGGTCGTCGAGGGACTGACAGGACCAGTTATTGCTCCTTTTCTCCACATTCACACCCTGAGTGGAGACTGCATTCCAGGAGGAATTCTCAGAAATTCCCAGACGTGGGGAAGTTCAGTGCTCAGGCGGCTGTGGTTTCCTGAAAGGCCCTTCTCTTTGTGCCCAGCAGAGGGCATCACGCACCCGGACCACAGCCGCAGCCAGCACCTCCCAGCCTGGCCCGCCAAGAACCACATCTGTGGGAAGAGAACAGTCGCACCGGCTGCTACGGACCTCGGAAGGGAGTCCGCTGTGTGGCAGGAACTGCCATGGGCACGCGGAGGAGGGCGGCGATGGTGGTGGCGGGTGTTATTGGGCTATGACTGCCAAAGCCTTCGCACACGCGGAGTCCTTGCCCCCGCCATTGGGAATTTAATTGGGAATTAAACTCAGGATTGCCTTACCACTAGCTACATCCTCAGCCCTTTTTTAAAATTTTATTTTGAGACGGGCTCTTGCTAAGTTGCCCAGGCTGACCTTGCATTTGCCTCCCAGTAATCCTTCCGCGTCACTGAGATCACAGGTATGCGCCACCATGCCTGGTACCTTCTCCCACTTCTTAACCAGGCAGAGAGGATTTACAGTTAGGCTTTTAAAAGGAAATTGGGAGTCTCAGGTCTGTAAGCCCAGCAATTCAGAAAGCTGAGGCAGGAGGATCACGGGTTCCCCAGGCAGCCTGGGCAAATTAGCAAGACCCTAAAAAATAAAAAGGGCTGAGGATACAGCTCAGTGGTAGAGAGTTCCAATGTTTTATCCCCAGTGCCAAAAACAAAACAAACAAACAAACAAAAAAAAAAAAAACAGCCAGGGCTTTTGTATCTGTTTAATGAGTTTGTGTTCTGTGCCTGGCACTTTCTAGGTTAAAAAACAAAAACAACAGTCCCATGTGGGACAAAATATGTGTAGGGCCCACACCATGTGCCAGGGATGCAGGTTAAAACCTATTTTGAGTTAGGCGTGGTGGCACACAACCATAATCCCAGAGACCAAGGAGGCTGAGATGGGAGGATTGCAAATTCCAGGCCAGCCTCAGCAACTTAGCAAGACCCTGTATCAAAATACAAAATTTTTAAAAGGGCTGGGGATGTGACTCCATGGTCAAGCACCCCTGGGTTCAACTGCTGGTACCAAAACAAAAAAAAAAAGAGCCTGTTCTGAGTTCCTTTGTGGAGGAGCTTATCCTCACAGGGATCAGGAAGCCAGGTTTGTATCTGGATTCTGGTACACAAGGGACTGGGGGGACTGGGGGAATCCCACCCCAGGAAGCATGGCCGCTCCCTCCTCTTCCCACCCAAGCTCCACCCTGCACTTTGAGGGTCCTTATGCACACGTGTGTGGACACCCCAGCCCATGCATCCCAGCTCTGTCCACTAGTCACCCAAAACAGCTTCCACTGACCACTCCTTGGACCTAGGAGTACGCAGGTGGGCTATGCTGGCTGTTCCCTCAGGACAGGCCTGGGGAAGACCTGGGGCCATTTGGGCAGGAATGATCTAGAAGGTAGTGGGCAGGGGTAGGTTCTAGTAGTCACAACTCCTTAACTTTATGGAGAGGGGCATAGGGACCAGAGCAGAGCCCTCTAATGCTCAGGGCAGAGGCCCTTCCTGCGTAACCTAAGGAAATTCTCAATGGGAGGCAGACCATTAACAAGACAAATCAATGAAACACACCATGTGGTAAAAGATAAGGCCAAGGAAGACGGGCATGGGGAAGAAGGAGCTGGAGTGGGGGAATCACGTCCCCAGTAGCCAGGGAAGGCCTTGTTGAGAACGTGGCATTGGATGGAACACCTGTAAGCCCCGCTACTTGGAGGCTAAGGCAGGAGGATCGAAAGTTCAAGGTCAGCCTGGTCAACTGGGCGAACCCCGCCTCAAAATTTAAAATGAAAAGTACTAGGGATGTGGTACAGTGTTTGCCTAAATGCCTGAGGCCCTGGGTTCAGTCCCCAGCACCATAAGCAAATAAGTGACTGAAAATAAAAAGACCCACATTCGGTAGGAGGTGAGGTTAGAGAAGTAAGGACACTGGGCCGGAGGCATGGGCAAGGGCCAGGCCCAGTCCCACAAAGCCTGGGAAAAGACCTGACTCAGCTCGACCCTGGAGCTGGCAAAACCTGATTCTTCCTCTGAGCCATCCTCAGTCACTCAAAGGGAGTCTGGGGCCTGTCTGGGCCTGTGGGCAGCTCCAGCGTTGGCAGGCAGGAGCAGCAAGATTCCTTTCTCTCTCTCTCTCTCTCTCTTTCTCTCAGCCCCACGGCTGAATAGGGACCCTGTCTGAAAGGACCACTAATCTAAGGGGGCAGTCCTTGAGGTGGTAGAGGTGGGGGCGACTCAGCCTGACCTCTCCCAAGGGACTGAAAGGAGGCCCCAAAAGGGATATCAGAAGAACACCCAGTGTTCAGCGCCAGGCCTGACGTGCACTTGTGTACTTTGGAGCCAGAAGTGCCAGCCGCTGTTATTGCTGCTGCTGGTTCTTAGGCCCTCTCCACGTTAGCGGGAGTTCGAGCTGCCACCCCTCAGCTGCCCAGCACTCCTGTGCCCTCTGCCTGGCGAGCTGCAGGGCTCGGCAGCCCAAGAGGAATCTGAGCAGAGATGGGTGGGTCAGGAATGTGGGGCTCGGTTCCAACCATTTCTTGTCCCCATTGCCTTCCAGGAAGTCAGTCCTGGTGGCTGATAGGGCAGGGCAGAGAAGGCCTCAGTGTGTCACCCCAGGGAATCTGAAGTCCAAGGCACTCTGGGAAACCAATGCTAACTGATTACAAAGTTAATTATTCTTTGAACATCATGAATTAACACCATGTGCCAGACTGTATGCTAAAGTTTCTCTATAAATCAAAACCAGATTTCCTCAGGGTCTTTATATTTGTCCTCCACCAGGTATGCCATTCCTCCAGCCACCTCTTCGTCCCTGTCCCTCTTTCAGACATCATGCAAATGCCAACTTGTCAGACTTGCCATCCCTGGATTTACCCCCGACTCTTTTCTTAAGGCAAGGTCTTCTTAAGTTGCTCAGGCAGGGCTCACGTAATCCTCCTGCCTCAGCCTCCCAAGTAACTGGGACTACAGGTGCATGCCACCATGCTTGGCTGGATAACCTTTTGAAATGTACAACGCTGCACCACCAGACTTTACTTTTTTCATAGCATTGATTCACCATATTGTACTTTTCTTCTTCTTTTTTTGCAATGCTGTGGATTGAACCCAGGGCCTTGTGCATGCTACTCAAGGACTCTACCATTGAGTAGAGTCCTTGGGACTCTACTACATTTCCAGCCCTTGTTAAAATTTTTGAGATAGGGTCTGACCTTGAACTTGCAATCTTCCTGTCTCAGCCTCCTGAGTCGCTGGAATTACAGGCAGGTGTGTACCACTGCACCTGGCTACCACACTCTATTTTGTCTAATTGTCCTGCTATGTGCCTTCTTCCTCTCTCTGAACATAAGCTCTGTGAGGACATAGATTTTTTATTTTCTTCACTGCTGTGTCCCCAACTCATAAAATGGTACCTAGTACTTAGTAGATACTCAATAAATATTTGCTGAAAAAAGGTTTCTTACAGCCTTCCCAAGAAGAGATGAGAAAGCCAAGGCCCCAGGCTTGAGGGTATAACTAAGTGGTGGGCTCACCTCCCATGTGTGAGGCCCTAAGTTCAATCCCCAGCAGGCAAGAAAAGAGAAAAGGAAACCATGTCACCCAGGCTTGTACCCAGATGGTAAACTACAGAGCTAAAAGAATCCAGGGACACCATATACAGCATCTTGTTTCATTACAGCAGCAGAAATTGGCATGGCTATCATTATTCCACTTTACAGAGGGGCAAACAGAGGCTAGAGAGTGGCAGAGGTGGGAGCTGGCACCGATTCTGTGTGTCCTGACCAAGCCATTGTGTCTTAGGCTTTGTGCTGGCAGTGGAATGTGGGACAATGTTAGGTGATAGATGAGCAAGGTATTAAAATATTGAATGCCACTGAATCTCACAGAAACTGATTTCCTTTTCAGGCTTCTTCAGTCCTGCTTGCATTGAGGAGAGTTCCTTTTTACACTTTGCACTTAGCAAGACTTTTTTTCCCCCCATTTTATCTTACAGGTTCTTCCAAAAAGAATGTTCATTTTCTTTGGAAAGAGATTATTTATATCCATAAAAGAATAACTAAATGCTAACCCGAGTGTTCAAAATTGCCTGTAGTTGGAGAAAGAGTGGGAGGTAATTTCAGGGGCTACAGAAATCTAGGAAGGTGCCTGACAGAGGAAGCCAACTAAGTTGGTCTTGAAGGAGTTGGATAAGGCACTGAAAGGAGCCAGGGAAAGAATGGATTAGAATTTTACATGAGACCCTTAGAGAGTCTCATGTGGTATAGGTAAGAAAACTGAGGGCCACAGAGCAGCTATACCAAATAAATACGAGTGTCCCAACTGGCTCCTGGCCAGGATCTTGTTCCAGGGGGAACTCAATCGTTACAGTGTTTTGGTTAGCTTTTGCATTGCTGTGACCAAAATACATGACAAGAACAACTTAGAGGAGGCAAAGCTCATGGTTTCAGAGATCTCAGTCCATAGACGACCATCTCCATTGTCTGGGCCCAAGGTGAAGTCACATCATGGGGGAAGGGCGTGGCAGAAGAAAGCTCTCAGCTCAGGGCAGGGCCAGGAGGAAAGGGTAGGGAAGCTGCACCCTTCCAGGGCATGCCCCCAGTGACCCAGTTTGTCCAGCCACACCCCACCTGCTTAGAGTTACCTCCTAATTAGTCCATTCGAACTAGGATGGACTGACTAGTTAGAGCACTCATGATCAAGTCATTTCATCTCTGCATATTCCTGCACAGACAGGAGCTTTGCTGGGGACACTTCATGTCCAACCCATAACATATAGTTTGGATCTTGAATATCCCCAAAGGCCTATGTGTTGAAGGCTTGGCACAGGGTGCTACTGGGAGGTGGCAGAACCTTTAGTAGTGGGGCCTCATAGCAGGAGGTTAGGCCTTGGGTATATACCTTTGAAGTGGATATTGAGATTCTGGTCCCTTTCTGTCTCTTTGCTTCCTGGCTGAGGTGAACAGGCCTCCTCTGCCATGTGCTATTGCTGCCATGATGTACTGTTCCATCATAGGCCCAAAGCAACCAGAACAAGTGATCATGGACTGAAACTTCTGAAACTGTGAACTAAAATAAATCTTTTCCTCCTATAATCTCAGGTTGTTAATCTCAGGTGTTTTGTCACAGTGACTGAAAGCTGACTAGAATACCAATAGAGTAGAAAATAAATCAATTCAAGTTGGTGCCATGGCACACGCCTATAATCCCAGAGGCTCAGGAGGCTGATACAGGAGAATCACAAATTCAAGACCAGTCTCAGGAATTTAGAAAGGCCCTAAGTAACTTAGCAAGATCCTGTCTCAAAATAAAAAATAAAAAAAGGCTGGGGATGTGGCTCAGTAGTAAAGTGCCCCAGGTTCACCCCAGTACCAAAAGAAAGAAAAAAAATTAAGTCAAACCCAAAGAGATGGTACAGGACAGGGAGGGGCAACAAGAGACGAGGCCTTGGTCTTAAAGGCAGGAAATTACCACAGCAGCCTCTGGAAGAGGGGAGAATCAGCAGATAGCGCTGCGAGAGAGGGTTTAAATGTGGACTCTAAATTGACTACCTGGATTCAGATCATTCTCTGCCATTTGTGACAACTTCAAATACCCTGGCATATCAATTTCTCTGCTGGTAAGATGGGTCCAATGAGAGGGGCTGGGGACATAGGTCAGTGGGAGAGCACCCAGCTAACATGCACAAAGTCCTGGGTTGTATCCCCAGCACCAGGAAGAAAAAAAAAAAGGTGAGATCGATGAGAGCCGCTACTCCAATCAAGTACCTGGAACACACTTAGAGCAGAGCTCAACCTAATACTTGTCCCAGGAGGTGCTTTGGGGCCTTTTTTGGCAGGGGGCAGGGTACTGGGGATTGAAACTCAGAGACACTTTACTACCAAGCTATATCTCCAACCCTTTTTATATTTTACTTTGAGACAGGTCTCACTAAGTTGTCAAGGCTGGCCTCAAACTTGTAATCCTCCTGCCTCAGCCTCCCCAATTGCTCAGGTTACAGGTGTGCACCACTGTGCCCCTGAATTTTTGTTTTTATTGGAAAAGAAGAGGTTGGGAGTCAAAGAAATGGGTCAAAAGGCTGCCATCTCTGTGCCTCAATGTCCCCATATGAGTGAGCTGCTCTCTAGGGGTGCTCCTTTCCAGCTCTGTGAAGTGTGGGAGCCCAGGGAGTGCTAGAAAGAACAAACAGAACCTGGCCTTGACCCATCATTCCACAAACATTGTTCGAAGCCCCCCTGAGTATGAGGCCCAAGGCTGGGCCCCCCGGATACAGCCAGGAACAGAATAGCCCCCCCGAGTCTCCCTCACGGAGCTCCAGCCTGGGGAGGGGAAAGCGAGAACCAGGCGACCGCCATGATCCCAGTGTGGAGTCAGAGCGGGCTTCCCAGAAGACAGGACGCTGATCTGAGCTCAGATGGACAGCTACGGAGGAGTTTTGCAGGAATTGGAGGAGATCAGGGTCAGTGTGAGCTTGACAGGGGAGGGCTGTGATGGAGTTAGTGCTCGAGAATCGGTCCCTCTGCTTGTCCGAGAGGTACATCTGCACATGTGCAGGATTCCAGGTGGCAACTGGGCATGTGGCACACGCGTTCAGTCCCAGCTACTCAAGAGGCTGAGGTAGGTGGATCCCAAGTTCCAGGTCAGCCTGAGCAACTTCGAGAGACTCTGTCTCAAGATAAAAAAAAATTTTTTTTTTTTTTTTTTTTTTTTTTTTTTTTGCGGTGCTGGGGATCGAACCCAGGGCCTTGTGCTTGCAAGGCAAGCACTCTACCAACTGAGCTATCTCCCCAGCCCAAAAAAAATTTTTTTAAAGAAGTAGCCCTGTGTGAGGCCCTGATTTGGGATGAACTAGCAGGTGGCAGCCTGGTGGGGAGAGACGCTTAGATACTTTATACCTCTTCTGTATTCTGATATTTCTGAACCAAATGAATGTCTCACCCATCCCAAAGTTAGATTTGAAAAAGGAAAAGGAAAGAGGGTAAGAGGGAGGAAGGCAGAGCCCTCTGGCTTCTGTGGAGAGAATGGATGGAGAGAGGAAATGATGGAGAGGAGATGTATCCGCGGGAGTGCTGTCAAGCGCAGGCAAGCTCAAGACCACCTGGGGAGCGCTAAGGGGATACCATTTCCTGTGTGTCCAGCGGGGCTGTTTCTCAGTCCAAGTCCTCTGTTGTCTGGGAGGACTGATTCTTAGTTGGGAGACTGTTCTATGTGTTGTAGGATGTTTGGCAACATCTCTGGCCTCTGCTCACTAGATGCCACTAGCACCCCACCTTGGTGACAACCAACGATGTCTCCAGACATTACCAAATGTCCCTCAGGGAGGAGGACAAAATCGTCCCTGGTTGAGAACAATTTGTCAAGGGTGACCAACGGGGATGGCAAGACATCCTCAGGCTAGCAAAGGAAACCATTGCCTTCCAAATGCACCCAAATGGGGCAAAGGGAGGAGACAGTCTTTCGGTCCCCTGTGAGAGCTAAAGCCATGGGAGGGTGTCCCCGCCGCAGGGGCTGTGGCCACAGGTGGCAGCAGGCAGCCACTGCCAAATGGCCTGGTCAGGATGGAGCAGGGAGAGATGCTTCGACTTCACCTCCTCCCGCCCCATCTCTGTGGGTTCAGTCACTCAGTTTGACCAACCAAAGGCCAGAATGCAGGGAGCCAGCGGGGGTGCAATGCACAGTGGTCAGCAGCCTAGGGCACAGGGCAGGGGCAAGAGGAAGGAACACGGGTGGAGTGGGGGAGGGACTTGAGCAGCACAGAAGCCACCTTGGTCATCCCCGCAGGGTGACGGTCGGTCACTGGGATGAAGAGGGGGAGGGGAGGGGACAGAGACGGTGGATTCCGTGGCTGATCAACATGGCAGTAGATGAGAGGAAAGAGTTAAGGACAAGGGATTCAGGTTCCTGGCCTGGGCAGCTGGGCTGCAATGACAGTGCCATTTTCCTGAAATGAAGGTAGAAAGAGGAGCAGATTGGAGATGGGCAACGACGAGTTGGATTTTGAACCTTTTGCGGCGTCTGAGGGACGTGGCAGCAGAGGTGTTTGGGGTGCAGCAAACTTCCACACGGTGCCAGGTGTAGAGGCCTGCGCGGCTCGCCAGCCAGGGCACCCTGGAGGGAAGGGGCACCGGTGCCGGCTTCCTCCAAACTCTGTCCAGCTTCCCACTAGAGTTTGGAGAGGGAAGTCACCTCCAGCCACAGAGGAAGGAAGAGGAAGAGCGAAGGGGAAGTGTGGCCCCAGGGAACCCACATCCTTATTTCATTCCCTCCTCTTCTCCTGGGGGTGGCTTCCCAGGGACAGAAGTAAAAGCCAGGGCTGAGGCCTGCCCACAGGGCACAGACCAACCAGCCAACAAGACAGCAGCAGGGACGCTACTATGTCGGCTGTGGGGTCAGCCAGGGGAGGAGGGGAACGAGGCTGCCTGGTGCCTTTCCTGGCTCGGCCCCATGAAGATGGAGGAAGCAGGCCTGGGAAAGGAGGCCCGCCCAGTGCCCAGTGCCACCCCACTTCCCCAC
Source organism: Sciurus carolinensis (assembly GCF_902686445.1). Taxonomy (NCBI): domain Eukaryota; kingdom Metazoa; phylum Chordata; class Mammalia; order Rodentia; family Sciuridae; genus Sciurus; species Sciurus carolinensis. Next base: position 16,452,164 of record NC_062228.1, on the reverse strand, counting down.
CCCAGGAAGCAGCAAGCCCAAAGGGTTTCACAGAGGCCAGCTGTAGAGCTGCAACAGGTGGCCAATCAGAGTCTCCAACTGAAATCACCCTCGTTAAAACTAATCATGGTAACATCACAATGATAAGCCAACAGCCCCCTGGTTGAAGAGGTTGCTCAGCACCAGCTGGTCTGCAGTACGCTCTCTTTTATCCACTCCAATCTTTCTAAGATGCAGACCCAATAGCATTCAATGAGCTACATGGAAAGGACCTTATGACCCCACTTGACCAACAAGGCAACCGAGGCTAAGAAGGGTGCAGGGACTCAGCCAAGAAACGAACCTGGGACTGCCAATTCCAAAGTCCTCTTTTTAAAAATTTTTTTGTGGTCCTGGGGATTGAACACAGGAGAACCCATCCCCAGTCCTTTTTATTTTTAGTTTTAAGACATGATCTCACTAAGTTGCTGAGATTGGCCTTGAACTTGTGAGTCTTCTGCCTGAGCCTCCTGAGTAGCTGGGATTTCAGGTCTTCACCACTGCAGAGGGCTCCAAGATTTTTTTTTTTTTTCCCCTTTGTGGTGCTGCGGCCTGAACCCAGGGTCTTGTGCATGCGAGGCAAGCACTCTACCAACTGAGCTGTATCCCCAGTCCTCCAAGATTCTTAAGCAATCCCCTTTGCTCTGGGCCGCAGCCTCCCTCCCTGAATAACATCCCTAGCCATCACCCTTTTTATAAATTTTATTTCATTAAACTTCCCAGGCTGGTCTAGAACTTAAAATTCTCCAACCTCAACCTCCCAAGTAGTTGTGAAGTTGGGATTCTAGCATTCACCACTGCGCCTGACTTGAAAAACGTGTGTGTGTGTGTGTGTGTGTGTGTGTGTATACTTGTTATTTTGTACTGGGGATTGAACACCAGGGACACTTAACCACTAAGTCACATCCCAGTCCTTTTTTTACATTTTATTTTGAGACAGGGTCTTGCTAAGTTGCTTAGGGCCTCACCCAGTTGCTGAGGCTGGCTTTGAACTTGCGATCCTCCTGCCTCAGCCTCCCCAGCTGCTACAGGGGAAAGTCACCACACCCAGCCTGAAAAACATTTTTAGACGTTGATTAATTTCATGTATTTTTTTCTGTTAAGGAAAAACAATAAAACTAAGTCATTTCACTTGTATATACCTCTCTCTTTTCACTCCTTCTGATAATTCAGTGGACCTTCAATAAAGGGGTCAGGGGCAGGAAGCTAACCCTAATCAGCCAGCATATCAAGTTACTCTCGCCCCTGCTGGCTGATGTCAGGAACAGATTTACTTTTCCAGGAATATTAGACATCTTGACTCACGAGGCACTAGGAAATAATTCCAGGGTTTTGATTTTGGTCTACTGACAAACCCTCCACCTCTTTGCTCCATGCCCACCTCACCTGGGCCAGACCGGACCCCAGATTCCTCACCAAGATGACTGCAGCATCCTTATCTATGCTCCTGTCCCCACAGGAGTCCTCCGAAAGGATAATTCCCAAAGATCTTCCCCAAGGACTTCTCCCCATCTGTGCCAGAGTGACCTTTGGAGACACAGAACTCATTGGACCCTTCTTTTCTCAGACACTTCAGTTCCATTCCCATGACCTACTAGAAGAAGTCCAAGCAGCAGATCATGTGCAGCTCTTCAAATTTGAGCCCAGCACCCCAGCTCCCGGCCACCCGTCCCTCTCCCAGGCACATGCCAGGCAGCCACACTGGACATTTTTTCTGCCCGTAATACAGCCTTTGCTTCTGCCAGGCTTTTGCTCACATTGTTCCCCACGTGGGTGTTTTTCCTTCTTACCCTCCTGTTCCCCTCGGCTAATTAGTTCTTACGCATTTCCTGGGCACAACCTCCTCAGTCCTGGGTCTGCCAGAATTAGTGGCTCCCTGCGTATTTTGCAGGCCTCACCAGGGCCTGCTTCTTGTGCATTTCAGATACATCTCCCCTGTTAGTCTTAGGGCGATGTCTTTTTTTTTTTTTTTTTTTTTTTTGGCGGTACTGGGGATCAAACTCAGGGCCTTATGCTTGTGAAGCAAGCACTCTACCAGTTGAGCTATCTCCCCAGCCCAGTCTTAGGGCGATGTCTTATCTCCAGCATCCACTCTCACCCCGCCAAGCACGGTACCCAGAACCCAGACAGGGGCTGAGAAATTGCTGAATTAAAGTCTGACATTGAAAACTGTCTCCAAGTCTCATGGTCATATATTCAGTAAAGGCAGTTAACAGAGCTGGAGATGTAACTCAGTGGTAGAGCGCTCGCAGGCCCTGCGTCAGTCCCCAGCACTACGGAAAAATAGGGAGGGTGGAGTTAAAGGCTGGTCTCGCCAAGCTACTTTACTTTAAGCTACAAGTGACGCGGTTCCTGCCAGGATGACACTTCTTCCAGGAAGCTCTCTGGATTTGTCATCTCTTCAGACAGTGTCCACAGCGCCTGTATTCATGCAGTGATCATGCCACATGGTAACGGCAATTGCCTCTTTACCCGTTCATCTCCCAGTCAGGACCAGTTTGAGGACGCCTCTTGGGGGCAGGAGCTGTGGATCCAGTCCAAGGAAGGCACCAAGCAGTGGTGATTGGTGTGGAGAAATGTCAGGATGCCAGGTTTGTTCTGAGCACTCTGTGTCCTGACTCATTTGAGCAAAGACAACCCTGTGAGGAGGGTGATATTAGCCCCATTTGGTGGAGGGGCAAACTGAAGCCAGAGAAGTTCTAAACTTGACCAGTCACACAGCTGGGAAGCGGAGGAACAAGGACTCGAGTCTAGCCCTCGCCTGCACCATCTGAACTGTATCACTGGGTGAAGGGAATGGGAGCCAGTGCCCCCCCTTTCCAGGAGCCCAGGTCCTCCCGGGACTCCTGCTCATCTTCCCGCAGGAGACAGAGTCCCAGGTCAGTGTGCAGGGAATTGCTCAAGAGCAAAGCTGAGGTCTGCACTAATAAAGTGCTCTTGGTGAACAACATGTTAATAAAGACTCCTTGTTCTTCTCTGCCCATTTCCTGCCACTGCATGGGGAGGTCCTGGGAATGGTTAGCATTGCTTTGCTGAGTGAATAACCTCTGGGGCAGTTTTAGAGACAAAGGACCTCACAGGATTAGGTCTAATGCCAGACCTCTCACAGAGGGCCACCTCTGTCCTTGTTGGTGAGCACAATAGAAGGCTCGAAATGCCAAAACAGGCCTCTCATCTTTGACCCAGTAACTCCAATTGGAGAAATTTATACTAAAGACCTCTCAAAATAAATCCCAAAGCTGAATATATGAAGGAATGCCTTAAGACTGGGGGGGGGGGGGGGCAGATCCATCAAAAAGGAATTAATTAATTAGTTAATTAATTTTTTATGGTATTGGGGAGTTAGCCCAGGGGCATGCTACCACTGAGCTATATTGCAAGCCCCCCCCCAATAGCTTTTTTTGGGTAAAAGGGATTGAATCCAGGGCTACTTAAACACTGAACCACATTCTCAGCCTTTTAAAAATATTTTATTTAGAGAAAAAGTCTCGCTGAGTTGCTTAGGGCCTTGCTAAATTGCTGAGGCTGACTTTGAACTGGCAATCCTCCTGTCTCAACCTCTTGAGCTGCTGGGATTATAGGCACGTGCCACTGCACATGGCCCCTAATAGAATTTTAATGGCTACTTTTCCTCTGTTTGAATAACTATTGAATAACTACACTTTATTAATTTCTTTTTAAACACTCCAGACAAGCATTCTACCTCTTTTTATATTTTGAGACTGGGCCTCACTAAGTTGCTGAAGTCATCCTCAAACTTGGAATCCCCCTGCCTCAGTCTCCCAAACCCGGGATTATTAGCATGCACCATTACGCCAGGCTGTTGGTTACTCTTTGAATTCTGTGCCCATTTTCACCTCTCCATTGAACTCAAAGAATAGAAATAATGACATCTTGCATCTACCTAGGGATCCCTCCCTGTCTTGCTTCCCTGAATCCCCCTAAAGCTAATCAGTCTTCAGATGATTGCACTTTTCCTTCCCTTGCTTCTTTGGTATAGCTTAACACATAAACACATATGGTTTAAATATACTATGGTTTACTTTTAGTTGTTCCTAATCTTTATAAAAATACTAAAGTGATAGGGTACAGCTCAGTGGTAAAGCATATGCTTAGTCTGCATGAGGTTGGGGATCAATCCCCAGCACTAAGGAAGGAAAGAAAGGGGTACCCTGTTTGGAATGTCTCGAAGCTAGTTTTCCCATTCCACATGACATTACTCAGATTCATTCATGCTGGGTGTGTAGCTACGGTTGATTCATTTTTTTTTTTTTTAATCTATTCTCCTGTCAATGGATTTGGGTTTCTCCAGATTTTTGCTATTACAAATAAAGCATCTATGAACATTCTTGTGCAAGATTCCCTGCTATCTGTGTTTATGGTGTTTTCTCTGATTAAATGAAAGCCCTGGGGTGTAGGATTTGTGGATGTTCAATTTTTCTAAAATCCCACCAGTTTACACTTGGGGCAGCGGGTTAAGGAAACGCTGCTGATCCACACCCTCCGCTGCCTGGGGCTTCATTCGGCTTCTTCATTTCGGCAACTGAAACACAGACCTGCACCACACTTACTGTTTCGCCCTTTCCAAACTTTGTACCAGGTGTGTTTATTATCTACGCCGATAAATAAAATGTAATCATAGTTTGGTCTGAAAAAAAAAAAAAAAATCAAGGTTGGATAGAGGGGTTGGAGGTATAGTTCAGTGCTTGCCTACCATCCACCAAGGTCTGGGTTCAACCCCAGCACCCCACCCCTCAAAAAAAAAGAAAAGGTTGGATACAGCTCAAAACATCATTTTTCTTTTTATTTTTCTTTCTTTCTTTTTTTTTTTTTTCTTTCCAGTGCTGGGAATCAAACTCAGGGCCTTATAATTGCTCTACTGCTGAGCTACATCCCCAGCCCTCAAAATGTCATTTGTGGTCATTTCTAGAATAACAGGTGACTTTCATTTGTATTTTTCTTCTTTTTTCTTATCCTTGCATTTAAATATTTTTCTATTGTGGATATTTATTACTTGTATATATATATTTTTTAAATAAAGAGAGAAGGGGCATGGCATGTGTGAGCCCTGGATTCAATTCCTAGCACTGAAAGAAGGGAGGCGGAGAATATACAGTGGCTAGCATTAGTCATTAGATAAATGCAAATTAAGACCACGATGAGATACTACTACACTAGAATGAAAAGACTGACCAAGTAGCCAAATGCTGGCAAAGATTGGCTCCATGGGAACTTTCATACATTACTGATGGCATTATAAAAGCGGCATAGCCACTTTGAAAAGCAGTTTGCTAATCTCCTATAAACATACGCTAACCATATGATTCAGCAATTCTACTCCTAAGTATTTATCCAAGATGAAAGGAAATGTTCATATAAAGACTCACGAATGCTCCTAAGCAACTTTATTCATAATAGCCCCAAACTGGAAGTAGCCCCAAGCCCCATAACTAGTAAATGGAGAAGCGATTACACAATTTTTGGTATATCCACACAATGGAATACTGTTAAGCCAGAAAGAATGATATCACTACAGATATGATATGGATGCATCTCCAAAGCATTTTGCTAAGTGGAAGAAACCATGTGCCTACATACTATGTGGTTTCATTTATATGACAATCTAGAACATAAAAATCTGTGGAGACAGAAAAAGGTTCAGAGGGGCCAGGTTGTCTACACCACCTGGTTGATCTGATCTATTTGACAGAGGCCAAGACTGAGGCTCCGAGGGGCGAAGCCAGCTGCTGAAGATCACACAGCCAGTCAGAGTCTAGTTGTCCTGTCTGTAGGTTCTGTGTCCTACAGCACTGCCCAACACCCCATTCTGGATTTTGGGTACCAGCTCTCACCAGAGATGGGATGAGGTAAGTGAGTCTCACAAATGGAGAGAAATTATTGAACTTGGCCCCAGCATCCATTCAAGTCAGGCTATTTTGAGTTCTTGACTTTTTTTTATTTTTAATACATAATTAGATTGTTAGTTCACACTATGATTAATTATGTCCAAGAGGAACATCTTCAGGAAAACCAGTCTCCCCAAACTAACCCCCAAAGGAAAAGACCCAAGATTGACATTTTTTAAAAGGGAAGAGGGCCAGGCTTGGTGGCACATGCCTGTAATCCCAGCAACACAGGAGACAGGCACAAGGATCACAAGTTCAAGGCCAGCCTTAACAATTTAGCAATGCCCTAAGTAACTTAGCAAGACCCTGTCTCAAAAGAAAAAATAAAAAGGACTGCGGATGTAGCTCAGTGGTAAAGGGCTCCTGGGTCCAATCCCAGTACCAAAAGCAAAAGGGAAGAAAAACCAAACTCAATGGTGCACACCTGTAATTTCAGCTCCTGGGAAGGCTGTGAGGTAGGAGGATCTCAAGTTTGAGGTCAGTCTCAGCAATTTGGTTAAACCCTATTTGAGAATAAAAAAAAATTTTTAGGGGCTGGGGAGATAGCTCAGTCGGTAGAGTGCTTGCCTTGTAAGCACAAGGCTCTGGGTTCGATCCCCAGCACCCAAAAAAAAAAAAAAAAAAAAAAAAAAATTTTAAAGGGATGGGGATGTAGCCAGTTGTAGAGTACCCCTGCTTTATATCCCCAGTACTACAAAAAATTAAAAATAAATTTAAAATAAAAAAGAAAGAAAAGGAGGAGAGGAAGAAGAAGAAAAAGGAAAGAAAGAAAGAAAGAAAAAAAAAAAAAATAGAGGCTTGTGGGACTCCAAGCTGGACTGGGACTTCCTGGTCAATCTGTAAGTGTGAAGATCTACATGTGGCAAGGGCTTTTACCCCAAGGGGACAGATCCAGGCAGGTCATGTCTGCTACCATTGAGTTTCTCAGTCAGAGAGAATACCCTTCCCAACCCCCAAGGAGAGCAGCCTCCTCCTGGCAACTGGGGATTATGCTGGGGCTTGAATGTTAGTCTGTCTTTCTTTTTCTTGGTACTGGGGATTGAACTCAGGGGTGCTTTACCTGTGAGCTACATCCCAACCCTTTTTATTTTTTTATTTTAAGACAGGGTCTTGCTAGCTTTTGCTTAGGGCCTCACTAAGTTGCTGATGTTGGTCTCAAACTTGCCATCCTCCTGCCTCAGCCTCCAAAATTGCTGGGATTACAGGTGTGCGCCACCACATCTTCCCTAGTCCGGGAGCCTGGATCCTCTTGTCTCACTTCATGACTGGGTTCATGACCTTAGCTTATCAAAACCCTGGAGGTATCTCTCTGGTCAAAGGGAGTTGGTGCAGAGGTGTGTATATAAGCTAAGTAGCCAGTCCATAAAAGTGAAACCTGAGCTGGGTACAGTAGCAAGTGCCTATTGAGGCTGAGGTAGGAGGATTGCAAGTTTGAGGCCAACCTCAGCAAGGAAGGGAGGCCCTAAGGACTTAGCAAAACCCTGTCTCAAAATAAAACATAAAAAAAAGGCTGGGGATGTGACTCAGTGGTTAAGCAATCCTGGGTTTGATCCCAAGTACCAAAAAAAGAAAAGTAGGTATAGTTCCCTATGGCTGGGATTCTGGGATTGCTGAACTGGTAGGTGGGTGCCTGTTTCTGCCTTTCTAGGAGAACCTAAACATGAAGTCAGATTAGAGGAAAGCAAAGACAGTTCCCTGATGATAACACTTGACTACCTGGAGCCATGCCTGAAGTTCATCTCTTCCTGGACATTTTGGTATGTAAGCCCCCAAATTACACCCCTCCTTTTTTTTTTTTTTTTTTTTTTTTCTGCATAGATATTTGTGTTTCTTGACATTTATAACCCAAAGTGATGAGTCCACAATGCCAAGACACGAGACAAAAGAGAGAACACTGGACCAGGAGTTTTAAGACTTGAATTTGAATTAAGATTTAACTGTGTAGTAGGTATTGAAACAGCTCTGTACCTCGGTCCCTTCAACCATGTAAAGGGAACAGAGTTGTGCCAGGAAATAAAAGGAGTGTAGATGGGAAAGTGCTTCGTAATCTGTACTGCACTTTGCAAACTGTAAGGCAACATACACAAGAGGCCAGCTTTTGCTGCAATTGTGTCCAATGGAAAGGTGATCTAGAAGCGAATGGTTCCATTTACCCCATGTTTATCTCACTGCGTAACAACTGACAGACGTTTTAACCTTTTTTTTTTTTTTTTTGGTACTGGGGATTGAACTCAGGGGCACTCGACCACTGAGCCACAGCCCCAGCCCTATTTTGTGTTTTATTTAGAGACAGGTTCTCACCGAGTTGCTCAGTGCCTTGCTTTTGCTGAGGCTGACTTTGAACTCACAATCCTCCTGCCTCAGTCTTCCGAGCCGCTGGGATTATAGGAGCATGCCACCACGTCCAGCCCTTTTTATTTTTTATTTTGAGACAGAGTCTCACTAAATTGCTTAGGACATCACTAAATTGCCAAGGCTGGCCTTGAACTTGTGATCCTCCTGCCGCAGTTTCCTGAGTCACTGGGATTACAGGCGTGCAGCACTGCCCTTGGCTAGATGTTTTAACCTTTCTGAGCCTACGTTCTTGCTTTGAAAAAATTAATCCTTTGGTGTCTCTCTGGGGAGATTTGCAGTGGATATTCCACCCCTTGCAATAGGGGTGGAATATGCTTAGTGGTAGAGTATGTGCTGAGCCTGTGTGAAGCCCTGGGTTTCATTCCAGCACCAAAACTAAATAAAATGAAATCCTGCAATGGCTCCCTATTGATTTTAGGACATAGTGCAAGCTACTGACTCTGATAACAGAGTTCCCGCCCCTGACTATTCTGTACCTGTCTCTTGTGTATGATCTCTTGCTTCTTTTCTCCAGCTAGACTGAATGCTCCTCCCCTCTGGGCTTTTTGCCAGGTGGTGACCTTTGCCAGGAACACTATGGTTAACTCAACTTAGTTGTCTGTCATCCATCTTCCTTCCTTCCTTCCTTCCTTTCTTCCTTCCTTCCTTCCTATCTTTTTTTCTACTGGGGATTAAACCCAGGGGTGCTTAACCACTGAGCCACCTCCCCAGCCCTTTTTCATATTTTGTTTAGAGACAGGGTCTCAACAAGATGCTCAGGACCTCACTAAGTTGCTGAGGCTGGCTTTGAACTTGCAATTTTCCTGCCTCGGCCTCCTGGGTAGATTCATTTTTCTCTGCAGGTCTTCCCTGAGTCCCTGTGCCTCTCCATCATACCCACTGGTTAATCACAAATCACTCATCACCAGTCTAGTCCTCAACCAGAACCACTGATATGGCTATCCCAGTTGCTAAAATACTCTATTAAATTTTTCCATATCCGTTGGTAAGCAGCTGCTTCCTGGTGTCCCTCAAGACCCCTGCTCCTCCCACAGCCCCCACCTCCTCACTCTCCAGCAACCTGGACCTGGGACCGTGTCCCGGTGCTAGTGGCTGGTGTTCATTCTGATCGGACTGGTGCCTGGGCTCTCCCAGCTGTTAAATATTGTTCATATCATCCTTGACTATCGCTCTGGAATGCAAATCCCTGGGTTGTAAATCCCTTGCCTGTTTATTCAACCAGATCATAAGCTCCTTGAGGGCAGGGCGGCGCCTCCCTCACCAGCTAAGCATCTGGTATGTGCTAGGTGCCCTGGAGCCTTCGCTGAGTGAATGAGAAAACAGGAGTGAATAAAAGATCACGGCCTGCAAAATCGGAAGACCCTCTGGAAAATGATGGCCCCTCATCCTCAATTTGGACTGGAGTTTTCTGGGCCTGCACTGGAAACCTTGCCCTTTGCCCACGCTTTATTGCCCACATTTTATTTTCTTATCCTGCCACCTGCCCTAGTCTGGTCCTAGCCTGGCCCTAACCAGGCCAACTCCACCCTCCCCTCCTACAAAACCTGGGTGGACCAAGTCACAGTCCTTCTACCCACACAGGCATAGGTGAGCACCTGTGTGCCCGCAGACACGCATGCGCACACAGGAGCAGGGCTGGATGATCAACCTGTGGATGCTTACTGGTTCTAATGTTGTCCCCATTTACCTGGGACCTACAGCATGGGAACCTTGGTATCAGCCAAATGGGAACAATTGGTCACACTAGCCCTGCGTTGCTTGGGTTATTTGCAGACAGCAGGGAGGGTGGTATCTTTCAGGATGGATTTCTGTGTTGTTGATGCTCAGCACAGTATATGACCCAAGGTGGGTTTGCCCCAGTTCTGTCACTTACTGGCTGTGGAAAATCAGGCCACCTCTCAGTTTCCTCAAGTGGAAACAAAATAATATCTTTCTCTTTGAGGCACAGGCATTAATACAAAGTTAAAGTGCTTGGAGCATAACGCCTGGCATGTAATGAGTGTTACAGAAATGATGACCATTATTACTTTTATTGCTGTTATTACTATTGTTTATGTGCACAAAAGAAAGATTTCTAGGTTTTTCAGTTTGTGAAGCAAATAAAAGACAATTGGCAGTATAAGACTAAAAAAGTCACCCCTCTACTTAGTCTGCACCTGGGAAGACCCTCTTCCCCACATAAAACAAGCATCCCAGCACAGTGCTGCATGCCCATGATCACAGAGACTCGGGAAACTGAGGCAGGAGAACCACAAGTTTGAGGCCAGCCTCAACAATTTAGCAAGACCCTATCTGGAAATAAAAAATAAAAGGGGATGAGAGTGTAGCTCAGTGGTAGAGCAACCCTGGATTCAATCCCCAACAGTGCAAAAAACGATGACAAAAACAAAAAATAAGTAAGAAATACAAAAACAAAAAACCTAAAAAACACTAACAATAACAAGACCCAGGGCTGGGGATATAGCTCAGTTGGTAGAGTGCTTGCCTTGCAAGCACAAGGCCCTGGGTTCAATCCCCAGCACCGCAAAAAAAAAAAAAAAAAAACCAGAACCCAAAACAAGACCCAGCTCTATTGTGATATAATTCACATGCCATACAATCTACCCATGTGAGGCGATCAGTTGTGTGTTTTGCAGTATATTCACAAGGTTGTGTAAGTTCAGAACATGTTCGCTCCCCTAAAAGAAGCCCAGTTTCCATCCTGCCCCTATCCTTCACAGTCCCTGGCAACCGTGAATCTGCTTTCTCTCTCTCCATAGGTTTGTCTATTCCAGATATTTCAGAAAAGAAGGCATTGCGAACCTGGCACTGGAGCACACACTTGTAAGCCCAGAGATTCGGGAGGCTGAGGCTGGATTGCCAGTTCAAGCCTAGCCTCAGCAATTTAGCAGCTCTGTCTCAAAAATAAAGGGGTATGTGGTCAGGAAGGAGTATGTAGTCAGGGTTCAATCCCCAGTGCCAAAAATAATAATAATATTTTAATCATAAAAAATAAAAGCAGAGAATTGTCTCCACTTTTCTCATTCCTTTATTATTATTATTTTATGTGTGTGTGTACAGGGGTGGGGGTGGGGCAGTGGCACTGGAATGGAACCTAGGATCCAGATCATGTTGGGCAAGGGCTCTACCCTGGAGCAACACCCAGACTCAGGGGGTTGACTTTGGGGAGGGTCCTTATTGGACAGCATCTTTGTTGGCCTGATTTCCCTAACTCTGAGAGAAGGAGTGGAGCTTTCTTGGCTTAGAAGTGGGGGACAGGTAGTCATAGGTCTTTGGGGCCTTGACAATTATTCTGCAAGTGCCTTAGCTTTTTTTCTTTTTTGGCAGTACAGGGGTTGAACCTAGGGGCACATACCCAGACCCATTTTATTTTATTTATTTATTTATTTTTTTAATTTTGAGACAGGCTCTCTCACTAAGTTGCCAAGGCTGGTCTTGAACTTTGAATCCTCTTGCCTTAGCTTGCCTGTTTGCTGGGATTACAAGCCAGCGCCATGGCGCCTTACTTTGTCTTTTTTTTTTTTTAAATGGAATGCTTCATGAATTTGCGCGTCATCCGTATGTGGGAACCATGCTCCCCTGCTAATCTTTGTGTCATTCCAAATTTACTACATGTGTTGCCAAAGCCAGCACTGTCATTCTCAAATGACTAGGTGCAAAGGTGAGTCCTGTGAGAGGGAATCTACTGGTCCTGGAGCGCTGCAGACCATTTTTGGGGTTAGCTAAGGGGGTTGGAGGGGGCCTGCTGTCCAAGAGCTTGGCTCAGGGAAAACCCCCGCCCCTGAGCAATGTGCAGTATGGAACCCTATAGTTAATGTTTATTTTGCACTTCCTGTTTGCCCTGTTTACTTAGACTGTCTCACCTAATTCTTGAAACCATTCAGGGGGTAGATGCTATAATTATTCTCATTGGGAAGGTGGGGAGATTAGGAGTCCAGAGAGAGTTTTAGTGACTCATTTAAAGACTTATAATTAGCCGGTGCAAAAGCAGGATTCAGCCCAGGCATTTAGGAACCAAGTCTGCTGGGAACCACTCTGCCAGACTGGTCTTGAGCTGTACCACCAGTCTCAAGCCGCCTCTGCCCTCAAACTGACTGATCAGCCAGGCCCAGTTACACAAAGCTGGGGGACCGAGTGGCCAGATCCCCAGGGCCTGCCCCTCCCCAGTGTTTCTCCCTCATCTCACCATCCTAGAGGGACAAGAAGCACCTCAGACTCTTGCCTGCCTCTTTCTTTCCTGCTCTAGAGTCTGGAGTTTCAGGCCAATCTAACAGACCATTTCTTTTTTCTTTCTTGGTGGTACTGCGGATTGAACCCAGGGCCTTGTGCAGGTAAGGCAAGCATTCTATCAACTGAGCTATATCCCCAGCCCTCTTTTTTTCTGTTTCTGTACTGCTGGGATTGAACCCAGGACCTTGCATATTGTAGGCAAGCACTCTCTCACTGATCTATAAGCCCAGCACACAACAGACCATTTCTTGCTAAATTAAGATTTGCCACTCAGTTCAGATGGCACCTGGAAATAAAAACCTGTCTCAATCTTAGCAGTGTAGCATGGAGATTAAGAGGCTTTGGAGGTAAATGGCCAACAGTTTATATTCCAGCTTTGACCATTTTTCTGTGTGTGATGATTAATTTCAGCCATCTTCTTGACTCGATTAAGGGTTACCCAGTTAGCTGATGCAGCTTTATTTCTGAATATGTCTTTGAGGGTGTATCCAGAAGACAGTGGCATTTGAGTCAGAGGACTGAGTAAGGAAGATCCACCAAGTGTGGGTGAGCACCATCAATTGGCCCAGGGTGCCATTGTCCATTATCTTGGTTATGCCAATGGTTTCCGAGTCTATGCAAATACCAAGACTCATCAAATTGTATATTTTAAATACATGTAGTCAATTATACTAAAAAAAAAAAAAAAAAAAAAAAAAAAAAAGAAAGAAAGAAAGAAAGAAAAAAAGACAGAAAGAAAGAAAGAAAGAAAGAGGGAAATGCTGGGCTCAGTAGCACACATCGGTAATCCCAGTCACTCAGGAGGCTGAGGCAGGAGAATCGCAAGTTCAAAGCTAGCCTCAGCAACTGAGCGAGACCTTGTCTCAAAATTTAAAAAATTTAAAAAAATTTAAAAGGGCTGGGGATGTAACTCAGTGGTTGAGTGCCCTAGGTTCAATTCTTGGTACGAAAAAAAAAAAGAGGCGGGGAGGAATTTACAAAGAAACTTAAGGAACGCAACAGACAAATGTAAATTGTGGAAGAGAGGAAAGCTGAATTCATATTTTCTCTTTCTCCTTCTCCCTCTCTCCCCAGGAGCCAGGATGTCCTCCTGCCCTTGGATATCAGAAGTCTTGGTTCTTCTACCTTCAGACTCTGGGACTAGCACTAGTGGCCCCCCAATTTCTCAGGCCTTTGGACTTGAACTGAGCCACACTACAGACTTTTCTGGTTCTCCAGCTTGTAGATGGCACAGTGTAAAGCTCTGCAGTCTCCATAATCACTTGTTCCTCTCCTCTCTCTATATACAGTGTGCATCTCATTGGCTTCTGTTCTCTGGAGAATGCTGAACTTTCTCCAATCTCTTTATCTCTCTGTACACCTCTGCTTCCAAATCTTTAAAATGGATGTCTTGACTGTAAGGGTCTTGTAGGAAGACTGGTGAGAGATGTATATAGCATATGGTGAACTCCAATGAACAGTAGCTACCATTTTTATCACACACTTATAATGCAGTTACTGGCATCCAGCACAACGCCTGACACACGATTGGCATTCAATAGATATTTAATAAATAAATAAATGAATGTTTACTTGTCTGCACCCCGCCCCCCACTACCTTCTGAACTCCTTAAGGACAGGGACCATATTTTGTTTATTTCCTTCCTAGTGTTGAGCAGAATGCCTGGCACATGGGACTGCTTAATAAATGCTTGCTATTTGCTCTAATGAGATAATGGATCTGTACAGCCCTCATCTCTGGGGCTACCAAACACAAGGTGATAGAGAACTTGATAATGGAAAGATCAGATGATACCAATTGAATTAAGCATCTTAAAAGAGAACCAATTGGACAATTTCTTGCATCCTGATATTGAGCTGTGGGAAATGCCCTTCACCATTGATGAAATTTTTTTGCTTAAAAAAAAAAAAATGGATCTGGATCAAATCATTCCTTTGTAGTTTATGCTGCATATGGGAGAAAAGAACACATTTAATGACATCTCAAGGATGTACTGAACAAATTACAAAATGCTGAGTATTCTATGGTAAATGTCCCCCACACCCCGGTGGTACTGGGGATTGGATTCAGAAGGGCTCCATCACTGAGCTACATCTCCAGCTCTTTTTATTTTTCATTGCAAGACAGGGTCTTGATAAGTGACTCAGGTTGGCCTGGAACTTGTGCTCTTCCTGCAAAAGTTCCTGGAATCAGGTATATGCTAGTGCCACTGTGCCCTACCTCACTATGGACTTTGTTGTTGTTGTTTTGTTGTTTGTTTTTTAGACAGAGTGCTATGCTGCCCAGGCTGGCCAACTCCTGGTCTCAAGGAATTCTGTAGGGGCTCCTCTACCTCAGCAGTAGAGCACTTGCTTAGCACGTGTGAAGCACCAGGTTTGATCCTCAGCACTGCATAAAAATAAATAAATAAAATAAAGGTATTATGTCCATCTACAACTAAAAAAAAAAAAAAAAAAAAAAAAATACATTTTTTAAAAAAGAGAAATCCTTTGGTCTCAGCCTCCTGAGTGCTGGCTCTATAGATATACACGGCCACGCCTGAATGAACAATTATACTGGGGATTTAGCTCAGGGGCATTTTACTACTGAGCCACATCCCCGGTCCTTTTATTTTTTATTTTGGGACAGGGTTTCACTAAGTTGCTGAGGGTCTTGCTAAGTTGCCCAAACTGGCCTCAAAATTGCCATCATCCTGCCTCAGCCTTCCAAGTCACTGGGATTACAGTGACTGTTCCTGGTCATTGAATATTTTAAATATAGGTAAATTATACCTGAAAAAATTGAACAAGGCTTGCCTGGTGCCGTGGTGCAGGACTCTAAACCCAGGGACTCAAGAGGCTGAGGCAGGAGGATTGCAAGTTTGGGATCAGACTCAGCAATTTAGGGAAGGCCTAAGCAACTTAGAGACTCTGTCTCAAAATAAAAAAGGACTGAGGATGAGGCTCAGTGGTTGTGTCCCTGAGTTCAATCCCTGGTACCAGGAAAAAAAAAAAAAAAAAAAAAAAGTAGGCATAGTAGTATATGCTTATAATCCCAGCTACTATGGAGGCTAAGGCAAGAAGATTCCAATTTCAAGGCCAGCCTGAGGAACTTAGTGAGACTGTCTCAAAATAAAAAATAAAAGGTTCTCGGGTAGCCAGTCAGTTGGGGAGGCTGAGGCAGGAGGATTACAAGTTCAAAACCAGCCTTGGGACCCTACATCTAAATAAAATACAAAAAAAGGGCTGGGGCTGGGGATGTGGCTCAGTGGCTGAGTACGCCTAAGTTCAATCCCCAGTACCAAAAAAAAAAAAAAAAGTTGGGGGGTGGACTGGGGAAATAGCAGAGCCTGAGGCAGGAGGATCATGAGTTCCAGGCCAGCCTAAGCCATTTAGTGAGAACCTGTCTCAAACAAACAAACAAACAAACAAAATGATTTAAGGATGTGACTCAGTGGTTAAACACCCCTAGGTTGAACCTTGGTACCAAAAAGCAAAACAAAATAAAACATGTTCAGATCAGAGATGCAGACTGCAATACTTAAAGTAGAAGTGATATATGTTTTCTCAACTTGTTTTAAATTCTTTTAAAACAAAAATAAAAATACTGGTGTAGAATGATGAAAAAAGATTTGGTACAAAGTTTATATATTGCAAACTTTAAAAAATTAAGAAAATTTGGAGTTGGGTGATAGATACATGAGGTTTCATTATACAGTTGGCCTTACATATCTGACAATTCCATCAACAGTTTGAATTTTTTTTTAAATGCATCTGACCATGAGTAGTTTTCCCTGCCTGTAAGGGAAAGGATTCAAGGCCGCCCTGGGCCTATTTTTTATGTTACAAAATTCTTTTTACTGTGCTGGGATCCAAACCAGGACTTTGAATGTGCTATGCGAGCAGTCTACCACTGAGTTACATCCCCAGCCTTATTTTTTTATTTTGCTTTTGAAATGAAACTGCAGACCAGCAGCTACTAAGGGCAGGCCCCCTATCAGTTACCCTCAGCTCAACAGGAGGCTGGAGCAGTTTATCCAGTTCCTCCCCTGCATGCTGGCAGGTGGCCCAGCAGAGGTGTCAGGAGGGCCCCCTAGGGTAGCAGGAATGAATCCTGATCCTGCTACAATCCCTAGCAATTCCAGCTTCCCTGGTGATTCCTATCCAGTCAGATGGGGGTTGAGCTCCCCTAGCAGAGGGCAAGGAAGGGGCACCTCTCCCGGTCTGAACACCATTTTTACAGTCCCGTTGCCAGAGATAAAAGGCACAAGACTGCCTGGGGGATTAATCATTAGCCTCCTGCCTGACCAGTCACCAGGGCAGCTGGGAAATGGAAGTCCATCAGAGAAGCACTCTGCAATGAGGAAACCTGGAGTTTATAATCCACGGAGGGATGGATGCCAGTTGGCACCTGGTGGGAAGGTCTGTTATCTTCCTGGAGTGATCTCAAGGGCACCCGTAGGGCCTCTGGACCACATTTCTTTTCCCTGTTGGTGCCTGAAATTCCCAAGATCTCGACTCCTAGGTTTCGGTTTTTTTCCTTTCCTCTGGTTGAGAAGCTAAGGAAGGCAACACCTTCCCACCACATCGACAGGGTCGATACAAGCTCAAGGGGGTTCATGGGTCCCCCAGAAGCCCATTCATAGTCAGCAGGTTAAGTACCTGGGAAGGAGTTCACTAGCTCCAAGGCTTTCATTGCTTTGAAAAAAGCAAGGTCAGCCCCCAACACTCTCTTTAAAATGCAAATGACCCTGGAGGGTCAAAATGACTAACCCTCCCGTGTGAAAGGTTTTCCCAATGAGGACAGAGAGAGCCTACCAGGCTTTCCTGGTGGGGGTAGGGGAAAGGACAGCCTGGGGCTGGGGAGGCTCCCTGGGGACGTTTGATTTTTTTTCGTAGAACTGGGAAGGGAAAGTATTGGGCACGCTCAGAAAAAGATTGTGAATTCAGTGCTATAAAGGTCTCCATTTTGTGGAGGAGGAAACCAGGGCTGGGGGAGATTGATGTGACTTAGGCTACCCAGATAGTGGTCACATTGGAATCTGAACGATGCACCCGTCTGAGATCAATACCCTGAGCATAGTTCAATATCAACAGCACAGGCTCACCACACTGGCCATTTGATCCCCAAGGCGACATGTTCCTGTTTAATAGAAGAGGGGACAGAGGCAATTCCCTGTGTTGCCCACAGTCACGCTGTGCCCACCACCTCACGGAGCCCCTCTGTGTTCCCTCAGTCTGAACAGTCAAGGGGTGGCAACCCTTCCTGGAGGTTGAAGAAGGACTTGCCGAGAAGTCTGAAAAACGCATCAGGCCTGACCTGTCCTTGCTGCCCCTAATTGTTTTCTAAAATCCTTTTTATTGAATTATCCTAGTGTAATGGAGGAGTCAGAGTCACCGCAGAGTTTACAAGGTCAGGTCTTGCTGGGTAGAAGAAAGCAAAGCCCCAAAGGCTCCCTGGGTCCAGTGATGGTATGAAATATGTATTTTTACATAACTGGGAGAAAGAAAATAAACGGACAAGGCTGCCCCATGGGAGAAACGCCTCTTTCTGTATTTCCATTATCTTGTTTAATGCACAGTCCAGCAGGAGCCTCAGTGGGAAAGGAAATACCGGAGCCTTTTTCCTCTGAGCCTCCTGGCAGGTTAAGAAGCATGCAGAAATCCAAAATGTTGGGTGTGTGTTCGGAAACTCATTAAAACTGAAGGGTCAACCTGGGGGGAGTGGCTGCCAGGAAACTCTCTTGGTTTGAGACAACACCTCTCCTCTGCAGAGGAGAAAGTACTCCTACTCCATATGGGCTCAGATTCACTTTCAACTCTGGGTGAAATACTCAATATGGCCTTCCCCACGAGGGAGGCAAATAGGATTGAGCCTTTCCACACCGAACATTTATTGAGCGGTTGCTGCTACATGCCAAGTACCCTGCTTAGTGATTGTTTTTCCATTAGCCAGTGTCAACTCATTTATGCACATGAGAACACTGACTTGCTCAAGGTCACACAGTTGCAGAGTGGCAGAAACATACTGCTTCATGGTCCTGACTGTGTTTGGATGAAGGTAAGGAAGGTGTCTTTGTTAGTGGAGCCAAACCACGCAGACATGGCCAACCACAAGCAGACAGGGAAGCTATCTGACTTAAGTTTTGCCTGTCTATTCTGTTTTTGATCCTAAATTTATTTTACCAGGGACAGAATTCTCTAGAGAAGGTGATGGTGGCTGTGGTATTAAGATCCCAAATCTGCTGATCAGGAGATCTTGGGTTCTGGTCTTGAGTTTTCTTTTCTTTCTTTTTCTTTTGGGGGGTGGGGGTGGAGGTGGGGTGGTCTTGCCATGTTGCTGAGTTGGCCTTGTACTCAGGATCCTTCAGTCTCGGGCTCCCAAATGGCTGGGATTACAGGCATACGCCAACGTACTGGCTGCTCTTGGCTTTCACATTGACTTATTATGTGACACTGAATGAGTTATGTGCCAATAACAGGTTTGAGAGATCTCTTAAGGTTCTCTTCCAGGTCAGCATTAAGAAATGCAGCTTGACAACTGCAGTTCCAGCTGGGAGGGAGACTGTCTGGGGCCACATGAAGTGAAGATGATGGAGAAAGGGCCCTGGAATCAGTGGGAGGTGTGTTCCACCTCCCCCTGCACCAGCTCCTACTGGCTCCAGCCTCTTCATGCTCAGTTACGCATCTATTGAATGGGAATAGTAACACAGCTCTTAGGTGTTCTGTTTTTGTTTTGCAGTGGTGGGGATTTAATCTAGGGCTTTATGCATGGCTAACAAGTATTAACACCCCCCCAGCCCTTTATACAGTTTCCAGGTGAAAGTAAAGGAGACAGTCAGTGTCAAATACTTGGCACACAGCCTGGCAGATAAACCTTCAAGACCCTGCACCTACAGTTTCTATGATTGCCCCTCACATTTGGGCAGAACTTCTTTGGCTCAGAAACTTGGTCTTATTAGTTGTATGGGCATCTCATAACACCATATGGAAGCATTTGGGATCATTATTCCTACTTCAAGATAGAGGAACTAAGGCTTGAAGAGATGGTTCTCACACAGTGGATCAATTTGCTGACTCACTAACCCATGGAGGATTGCAGTTAGGGGCAGATTTTGCTGGGAGGGGTGGTGTATGTAATCACAGCTACTGGAGACGGAGGCAGGAAGATGGTAAGTTGGAGGCCTCTGCAATTTAGTGAACTCCTGTCTCAAATTAAAATTTAAAAGAGCTGGGGAGGTAGCTCAGTGGTACAGGGTCCTTGAGTTCAATCCTCAGTACCAAGATTGGGGGAAAATTTTTTAAAAGAGCTAGAACCTGGTGCAATGGCCTATGCGTGTAATCCTGGAGACTGGGGAGGTTGAGGCAGGAGGATCTCAAGTTCGAGACCAGTCTTAGTAATTTAGTGAGACTGTCTCAAAATAAAAATAAAAAGTACTGGGGATGTAGTTCAGTGGTAAGAGGCCCTGATTTAAACCACAGTACCAAAAAAAGGGGCAGGGAGCTGCTGGGGCAAGAGCTCAATGGTAGAGTGCTCCTCCTGGGTTCAATTCCCAGCACCGCAGAAACAAATAAACAAACAAATAAATCAACCAACCAACCTAAAGCCTGGGTGTGGTGGCGCATACCTGTAATCGCAATGACTGGGGAGGCTGAGGAAGAGGATGGCAAGTTCTCAACGTGGCAAAATAAAATAAAAATAGCTGGGGATGTAGCTTAGTGGTACAAAACCCTGGGTTCAATCCCGAGAAAGAGAGAGAGAGAGAGAGAGAGAGAGAGAGAGAGAGAGAGAGAGAGAGAGAGAGAGAGAGAGAGAGAGAGAAAGAGAGAGAGAGAGAGAGAGAGAGAGAGAGAAAGAAAGAAAGAAAGAAAGAAAGAAAGAAAGAAAGAAAGAAAGAAAGAAAGAAAGAAAGAAAAAGAGGAGGAGGAGGAGGAGGAGGAGGAATAATAATCATCATCATCATCAGATGCCAGAAAAAGGGTAAAGGGTAAAGCGCTTTCTCATCCCAGGTCTTAGAGGATCTCCCTCGGTGCTGGAATTCGAACGCCGTGGAATAAGGACCCTACAGACTACGATGTACAGACCAGTGGGTCACTAGTTCCGCGCTAGGCTGGGAGGCGGGGCTCGGAGCGGGCAGCGCCCTGCCCGCGGAGGAAGCTGAAAGCTCCGCCGCTCATTGGCTGAAGCCGGCAGGTGCGTCCTCAGCCAATCAGCGGCACCGGGGGTGGTGCCTTGAAGCTCACCTGGCGGCTTGCTGCGCTGCCCGGCTCAGTGGCGTCGGGAGCTTCCACGGCACCTGTGAGGTCGCGGAAATCCGGCTAGTCTCTAGCTTGGGCCATCCCCGCCCGACCCGACCGCGCCCGGCTCCCGCCTTCGCTCGGCACCTATCCGGCCCGCCATGGGCCCTCTGTGCCGCAGCCTCTCCGCGCTCCTGCTGCTGCTGCAGGTAAGTCGGGTGCCCTGACTTGGGGGAATACCTTCCGGTCCCAGGATGCGCGCCAGCCCGGAGTCCTTTCCTCTCCTGCTGCCCTACTTTCCCTTCTTCCAAGGAAGTTTGGGTCCAAAGGGCCAGAACTGCTTAGAAGCTGTGCGGAGCTCTGGATTGCGGCGAGATGGGACTGGGCGGGGGATGAGGGCGAGCGCTACTTTTCCCTCCCCCTCCGGCCAATACCCAGGTGGGGGGCGCGCCACGCTGCAAACTCCGGAACTCCGGGTTGGCCGCTGAATGGGCTGGGGGCGGGCATTGGGGGCGTGAAACACGATGGGGGTCGGCATGTGGACAAGGGGAGACACGGTGCAAGAAAACTAGAGTCAGATAAGAGGCATTAGTAGAAATAAAGGCACCTTCCATGTAAAGGAAGGATAGTAAACGGAACCAGGGCCCCTTGGGATAAGAAAGAGGGCCAAAGGTGTAGCGCCCCTGTGTGAGGCAGTAGGACCGAGAGCGCTCCAGGTCTAAGGAAGGTGGGGTCGCGAAGAGTGCAGACGTCTCCAATGAGATGAAAAAGGAGACGGGAAAGAAAGGTGGGCTGGAGTGTCAGAAGGTGACCCAGTGGCCTCCTCTCCCAGGAGTTCGTGGGGGCTTAGCTGCCGGTTTCGGAATGGGAGAGGATGACGTCGCTTCTGCCCCGGGGTGGGGGTTGGGGGTGGCCTCCCACAATCCCTACGCCGGGAGCCAGGGAGAGGCAGCCGCGTTGTTGGTTTCGGTGTGGGCGGGAGGGAACCCCCCAAGTCACCCCTGTTGGGTACCTTTTTTCACTCCAGGTTTCATCATGGCTCTGCCAGGAACCGAATTCCTGCCATCCCGGCTTTAGCGCTGAGAGCTACACGTTCACAGTGCCCCGGCGGCACCTGGAGAGAGGCCGCATTCTGGGCAGAGGTGAGGGCGCACTGCTGGTGTCCCTGGGCAGAATGAGGAGGGATAGGGAAGGTGCCTAGAAATTGCACTTCCACACCTCTGAGGTGGAGTGGACAACCCTCCCTCACTTTCTCAAGCACCCCCTTGGAATTTACACGAATGTAGGGGTCTAAACTTTTATCGCGGTTGAGCCCTGTCTGGTTAACTTTATAGGACTGGAGGTGGGCGGCCGCACTTAGAGGCCATTAGTATTTCTCATATCGTCCTGGCCACTGGAGACAGTCTTATCATTTCAGACTGCAAAAACCTGCCGGGTGGGACACGAGTATTACCGTTTTACAGATGAGCAAACTGAGGCTCAGAGGGTGGCTCCACTTGCCTAGGGTCAGCAGAGCAGGAATCTGAACCAGGCCCCATTATGCACCACCTGGGGGATGACTGAAGAGCCACCTCTTGGTTACCAGGGCTGTGACTTTTGTTCATAGTGATGAAAACATTTTGATACAGATACTATTTCCCCAAAGAATAAGGATTTTTTTCCTTTTTTTAAAATAAAAGCACAGTAGCTCTGACTCAGGATGGAAATGCATACAAACACCCAATGTATTTCAGGTCTTATCACTGTGATAATCTAGAGTTTGCTTCATTCCACTTCACTGTTGCTGCTGGGCTGGAAGCAAGGGAAGGGACTGGTTTCTCTTCTGGTTTCACAAATTCCCAGGTGCTTACTTTGTATCAAAAGCACATTCTCTCCTTCCTCATGATTGTTGTTGATTGGGCAGTAATAACAGTAAAATAAATACATTTTAAAGAGAAATCATCCACATTTCCTCCTAGAGGGAATACTTCCACTGTGTTTATTCTTCTAGTCTTTTTTAGTTTTGTTTTTTTTTTAGGGGCGGGGGATTCGAACCGTGGCCCTTGTGCATGCTAGGCGAGCACTCTCCAAAGAGAGCTATTTCTTAAGCTTCTTCTAGTTTTTGACCACTTGAAAAATCTACAGAAATCATGCTATTGTCTTAAATTTTGGAATTTGTTCCAACAGTGTGTGTTGTACAGAGAAACTGCAGCTTGATTGATTAACCATATTTGCTTTTCCCATCGGTGTCTGGAACTTTCTGTGGAATCAGAAAGGCTGTTTCTGTCTGATGTTTGGGTAGGTCAATGATTTACTTATTCACTCTCTACTGATGCCTTGGCTGCCCAAGGAGTAAATTGAGATGTAGGGTTAGGGACACTCCAGCCTTGCCCTCTGAACTGCACCTTCTAGCAGGTTCTTGAGTATTCCAAGATCCCTTTAGATGCACTGTGGGACCATGGACAGTGAGGTGTGAAAAGGGTATGGGTGGCCTGGGGTGTTCTGATAGGTGTTAGTGGGCGGTGAAAACTGGCTTCTAGGAGGAAGGAATCTTGACCCAGACTTGGAGAGCAGGGCAGGGGTTAGAAATGAAAAGCAGGAGTGTGTGTGAGCACATGTATGAGGTGTCCCAACACAAGTGCTGATTGCTTTGTACTCCTGTGCCAGTTCATTTGGTAGTGCCTGGGAGGGTTAGGCTGTTTTTGCCTTACCCCCAGGGATTGAACCCAGGAATGCTCTACTCCTGAGCTACATTCCCGGCCCTTTTTCTTCTTTCTTTTGAGATAGGGTCTTGCTAAGTCATTGAGGCTGGTCTTGAACTTGTGATCTGCTTGCCTCATCTCTGAGTAGCTGGGATTGTGTACCTCTGCACCCAGCTACTACTAGTCTTAAGAGAGTGGAAACCATTCTATTTTGCAAGTAAGGAAACTGAGGCAAAAACCAATTTAACCTGCTGAAGGATCCACAGTTGATCTTTCTCTCCTTCTTTCCCTTCCTCTTTCCCTCGAGAAACCAAGGGAAAGAGAGAGAGAGAGAAAAGAAATAAGAAGGAAGGTATTTGGGGAACTAGTGTCCTTTGTGAAGTAGACTGAGGACCGAGGTATTGACGCGGGGACTCCAGAGAGCAGGTAGTGATGAGGGAGATGAAGCTGATTAGGTGGGAGGTGGAGGGTGACCTGGGGCTGGTGGTTTTGTAGAAGCACATTCCACAAGCTTCTCGTGTGGCTGGTTCCTGGTCCTTTTGTGACTACAGAACCCACCCCACTCTACAATTTTCCTGCCTTTTAACTTTTTTGCCATTCTGTGCAGTGGGGTCTCTTTGCAGCAGTGGAATGTAGGATTGCTCCAGGACAGAAGTGCCCTTTTGTAAAATTACACTTCTGGCTTCCAGAACCGGCTCTGTGATTTTAAGATGTAGTCAGAATGGTGACCTTGCTCTCTTTGGACAGTCTGGGGAAATAAAGGGACAAGACATCGGCACCAGGTTTAGAAATGGACTTTGTGGAGAATTTGTTGCCTGGGAATTTCAAAATAAAGAACTGGTGACTGAAGTGTCACAAATAGGGTTTTGACTGAACTGAGGGGACTTCCGTATGTTCTATGGGGGGTCATTCTTGTGCCCATGAGATTAACTCCACAATCAAGTCTTGAGTTTATTCCTTTGGTTTTTCCTCTAGTTTCTAGAGTGGAGAATGTTTTAAAAAAACAAAACCAAAACCAAAAAACCTCAATTGATTTTTTTTTTTTTAATCTTTATTTGTTGTTAATGGACCTTTATTTTATTTACTTATTTATATATGGTGCTGAGAATCGAACCCAGTGCCTTACACATGCTAGGCAAGTGCTCTACCACTGGGCCATAACCCCAGCCCCAATAAATTGATTCTTTAGAGTTGCTATTTTCCTTTTTCTTAGGACAAACTGGTTTGAGAAACCCAGGATATTAGATGGTTTGGAATCTCAGTGCTATTAGCCTAGTGCACAGTTTTAAGTTGATGTGGGGTGGAATAAAGAAAAGCTGTCAGGCTTTTAAAGTGATGGTTTCCTTCTTTTGCTTTTACTACAATCTGGACAAACAGGGCCATGTTTTGGGTTTGAGCTTTGGCTGCTTGATAGATTGACAGGTACCCACCTGCATGGATTAAACAGGCCCATTTCCCCTCCTTTCTGAAAGATGTGCTGAAAGCTGGTACAAACCATAGCAGGTCCCTTCACCAAGTGGACTTTAAAAAGCAAACATGGAAACCTGCTTTGGGATCACTTCATCAGATACCCATTCCTCCACCCCTCCCACTCCTATAGTCACTTCCCCAATTAGTCATGTCTGTGACAAGGACTGATGCAGAGATTACAGGGAAAGGAGACCAGTGGGCCTCCTGCCCTTCCCTTTGTGTCTCCAAAAGCAGTGGAGGCGGAGAAGTCCCCAGGTCCTGCAGGGCCATTTAAGGAAGACTGACTGCCATTCCCTGCCCCACCCCTCTCCGCCAGGTGCTTGTGGAAATCCCTGTTTGTGCACTGGGGCTTTTTATTGGGCTGGGCAAACTATTTCTTCCGAAATGCTCACCTTGGTGTCTGTTACACAGTCCCTTCCAAGTATAGCCCCAGATAAGCCAGAGGCTGTGAAGCAATCAGCTCCCCATCTCCGAAAAGCTGCCAAAACCCTAAAATCCCCGAGAGGCACCTGTCACAGTCCAGACTTTGCCTTTTGGGGTGTCTACTGTGCCTCACTTTCCTCTCCTTTCAGGACAGGAGGCTTTCCAAGGAAAAGAATGGAGTTAGGATAATTCAGTGAAAAAGTATAGGAAAGATCCTGGTTTGAATTTCAGCTCCTGGCTATGTGAGTTCAGATGTCACTTCGTGAAACTCATTTCCTCATCTATGAAATGGGTGTAATGATACATATAGGTTTGTTGTATTCATTCTTTTTTTTTTTTCTTTTCTGGTACCGGGGATTGAACCCAGGGCCTCTTGCAGGCTAGGCAAGTACTCTACCACTGATCTACATCTCCAGCTCTCAATTCATATTTGGTAAATAATTAGTTGGCACCAGCTGGGTTGTGGTTATCTGGGTGTCCACATTTATTCATTTAGTCGACAAACGTGAATGCCTGTTTTATGCCAGTATTAGGTAGAACTTGAACCTAGGGTTCTAGTAATGAATAAAGCAGGTAAGACTGAACATAAATGCAGGTGAGAATGAATGTAAAGAAAAAACATACAACAACATGGCAGCTAATAATTTCTTAGGGACGTAGAAGGCACCCAGGTAACATTTTGAACAAATGAATGGACGGATGAATGAGTACTCACTACCTTGGCTTACGCTTTTCCTCTCAGACTCTAATCTGTGACCTCGGTTCAGCCCTGCAGGTTGCCTGTAGATGGGCAGGGAGGAGCTGGTCTGTTGGAACTCTTAAATATACTCGTGAGGGCTGCCCGCCTGGGCAGTCGGTCACTCACTTGCCTTGAGCGTGTCCTTGGGGAGCTGTACACCCAATACTTCCCTCTGAAAGCTGTGGAGGCCAGAGAAGAGAGGCCTCAAATCGGAATCCAGAAGTGGAAGGGCAGCTAGTCCTTTTTAAGTGTTTTTCATCTTGATCAGTTAAAAAGACGTCATTGTCCTCCCCATCCCCATCCACTGCTTTCCTTTTTATAAGTCTGCTTTTCCTAGGCCTCAGCCTATGCTAATTACAGTGTTTTCTGCCCTTTTCCTCTTCCCTTTCCTTCCTCCCATCTCCACTTCTTCCCAAGGTCCTTGTGGCATCTTCCCTAAAGCCTCTTGCCAGTGAGGGGCATTGGCCAAGACACTCCTCTGAGCCTTGGTTTCCTCATCTGTACAGTGGGAATCCCCACTCTTGTCCTAGGGTGGTGTGTCAAGTACCCTATGAATATTAAATATGAGAGTCCCTGGGGTGCCACGTGCTGTCTGAATTTGAGACTCTCCCATGTTTTATACCCTTAGTTCAAAAGTTCCCCTGAGCTCCCTCCTGCCCAGCAAACCAGCCAAACCAGTTTCCTTACCCTCCTGCTTCTGTGTTAAGCAAACACCGCTCTGCAAACAGTGACTCCACCAGAGTGCCTTTGCTGGGAAAGGGAATTCTGGGGCAGTTTTCTTATTTGCCACTGTGCAGTGTGCTTGGGGTGGGATGCAGGGGGTTTGCCACAGTTTAGAGTTGGGGCGAGAGGAGTGGGATAAGGAGTCTGGTGGTGGGGAAGTCAGGATGACCTTGAATCTGTCGGCCTGTCAGCTTCTGCTTGATTTATTTATTTATTTATTTATTTATTGTACTAGGGATACTGGGGATTGAACCCAGGGGTAACTTAACCACTGAGCCACATCCCAGCCCTATTTTTTATTTTGAGACAGGGTCTTGCTAAATTGCTGAGCCTGTCTTTGAACTTGTGATCTTCCTGCCTCAGCTTCCCGAGCCGCTGGGATTACAGGCATGTGTCACTGCGTCTGGTTCTACTTGATTTTTAAAAGTGGCTCATAGTACTCATGCTTAAGGATACCTGTCTGTTCTCCCATTGCTAAAAATGTGCTGTCCTAGCCCCTGAGACTGTGGTTCACTCCTGTGGGTAAGCATCTAGTCACCTGGAGCACCTGCAAATGCTGATTTTCCCTCTTGCAATTCACTTAGCTATGGTCTCCGTGGGGAGGGGAAATTGGGGGGTGGTCTGGACTTGGCATTTTTATAAAGCTCCCCAGATATCTGTGACCCATTCATTGCCCTGGGCAACCCTAGGGGCTAGGTCAGAGGTGTTGGATGAGTAAATACCTGGTGCCACCCAGGGTGTGGGCACTTGGCACGTGGTTGTCCAGTCTGAGGCCAAGGATCTCGGGGCACCTTTGAGGAGGTAGAGAGGGAGAGAGCTGACCACACCACGGAGTACTCTGGATGCCAAGTGGGTGAGCTAGGAATGGGGGACCCAGAGAAGCAGCCAGTGTACCAAACTAAAGAAACAGCTCCTTAGGAAGGTTCTGCAAAAATATCCACTTAAGAGACCCCTTTTTTTTTTAAAATTTAATTTAATTTTTTTTTATTGTAAACAAATGGGATACATGTTGTTTCTCTGTTTGTACATTTAAGAGACCCTTGGGTGGTCGTTTCAGTATACTCTGAGAAAGCTGCAGGTGGGGAAATGTTCAGAGGGAGGCAGGATGGTCAGTTTCACCCGCTAGGGCTCGTGAGTAAGAGGGCGTTGGCCAGACACAGAAAGGGAAAGGGATTCTAGGAAAAGGAAGTGGGGTGCCAAATGGCGTGTTGCTGGAGTCCGGAGCAGGAGCTGTGCCTTCCTGGACAAGAAGAGGAAGCCTGAGGATGAACCACAGGGGTTGCCTTGCCAGCCTGACAGTGTAGTTGATCCTCGTCATGGTCCAAGGTGGGAACTGTCCTTATTCTCCACTCTAGAAGAGGAACTAGGCTCAGAGAGGTTGGACCATGCTTCTGGTCACCCAGCCAGGTAGTGACAGAGCTGGGACTACAGCCCAGGACTTTTTATCTTCAGAAACTCTTATCCAACCCCTTTACGTCTTACTGCTAAATCCTGCATCTCCCATGGATCCTTAGGCAAGTTTTTGTTTGTTTGTTTTTTGAGAAATGATCTAAGTTTCCAGGGCTGGCCTTGAACTTACAGTCCTTCTCTTGCCTTGGTCTGTTTACCTCTTGACCTTCACCAGAAATGAATGCTAGGCGAACAGCACTTGTCTTCCTTTTTCTGTCTTACAACTTTCTGAGTCCCAGAAAAATCTACCAAAATTTGCACTCATGACTGGAGAAGTAGAGACAGGGAAGTTGTCTTAAACAAACTCATGTTCCAACTGGGACTTGCTCAAGGTTCTGAGCCAGGAAGAGGGTACCCCTCCCCAAAGAGTGGGAATATGTCAATTCCCCTGTGAGCTCCGTTGTTACTATTAGGTCTTAATGGGGCCTCCCTGGAAGGGTTGACTCTGTTCCCTGTGAGCAAGATCATAAACGGTGGCAGGCACAGGACCTCGAGGGATAATTGACCATGTCCTAGATAATAATTAGCTGGCTTTGCAATTGAGAGAGCTTGTAACAAGCTTAAAGCTTTTCAGATTTATTTTACCAGGGCAAGTTCAAGACCAAGAACATCTGTTTCTGTGGTTTGGCATTCAAACATGCATAGATATTGTCTCTGTTCCCAAAAGAGATGGTCCTAGCAGCCCCTTCCTGTTCTCTCTGCTTCCCTGGTCCCTCTTCTCCCCCAACACACAATCTATTCTCCACTCAGCAGTCAGAGTGATGGTTTAAAAATGAAGTTACAGCTCGTCCCACCCTGAAATCCTAATTATTTGGGAGGCTGAGGTAGGAGGATCACAAGTTTGAGGCTAGTCTCAACAACTTAGTGAGTCCCACCCTCAGAATGTAAAACAAAAAGTATAGCTCAATGATAAAGTGCCCCAGGTTCAT
Organism: Sciurus carolinensis; assembly: GCF_902686445.1. NCBI lineage: Eukaryota > Metazoa > Chordata > Mammalia > Rodentia > Sciuridae > Sciurus > Sciurus carolinensis. Next base: position 16,423,024 of record NC_062228.1, on the reverse strand, counting down.
TTGCTGGTGAATTCCCTATTTTACATGAATAAAAGTCCTCTCTTTGACTTTTGTGAGTCTTCTGCCATGTCCTCGCACCCCCAGCCTGGCTCCGTTACTCTGGCTCCTTCTTTCTTCTCATCCCCTACAAGTGTATTTATTTTGTCCAGCTGCTTTGCTTCCCGGCTGTACCTGGAACACACTGGCTACACATCTACTCAGCACCTTTGCACTGGTTATTACCTGTTTGTGATATCTGCAGAGCTCATTCTCTGTGTCCTGCAAGACACTACTCGGATGTCCCCATTCAGTGAGGCCTTTCTTTCACTCCCTTTTTGGGCGTTTTTCTCTAGTACTTTTCACCTTCTAACGTGCTGTGTATTTTGCTTATTTCTCCTGTTCCCTATCTCCTCTCACTAAAATGTGAGCTATGAGAGACCAGAGATTTTTGTGGTATAACAGTTCCTGGCACATAATAGGTGCTCAGTAAGCATCTATTGAATGAGTTAATGAGAATGTATACTCATGTCTATACAAAATGATCTTCTTCCTTTAGATGACATGTCACTCGCCATGGTGGGTCTCCTTTTGTTTTTTTTTTTTTTTTGTTTTGAGATGGGCTTTCTTATTGAGTCACACAAGGAGGAAGGGATGCTCTCAGAGCATGTGCTGCTTCTGCGTGGCACTCTGCAGTGTCTCCAAGCCCTGCACACCCCGGTGTAACCTTACCTAATTGTCTTGTCAGAAAACAGCTTGCAGTCTGCAGTCTAAAGGTCAGACGAGCCATTTCTACCCCTCACTTCTGGGTGTAAGGAAGCACCAGATCAAAATCTCAACAGACATCTGAGCCTGCCAGGTCACCTGTTCACTTCCCTGTTGTCAGGCAACACCTTTCTTGAATAAGGCTCCCAGGTATATCCAGAACCTTCCACCTGCTCTCTCCTGCAGCCCATTAATTGTTCAAGACCTGGTATACTTCTAGTTCTTGGCATTGCAGGTGAACCTAGAAGGACCTTGGTGAGAGATGCAGAAACTTTTTTGGGGGGTTCCTGGGATGCCTAAACTTTAAAGGTAAAAGTTTAAGGCTCACTTAATGAGATAGTAGCCAGGATAAAAATCTCATAGCTCCAAAACCCATCCACTGGATATTCATTGACTCATTGAGAGAGAGCTGTGGGGTAAACTTTTAAATCTTTATGTAAGATATGTCACCCTGCCTTCTGGAAGATCACTGCCTAATGGGTAGGGTCACCAGACTTAGCAAATAAAAATATAAGACACTCAGTTACTTTTGAATTTCAAATAAACAGTGGCTAAGTTTTAGTATAAGTACATCCCATGCTGGGTATAGGGGTGCACACAAGTTCAAGGCCAGTTTTGGCAATTTAGTGAGACCCTGTCTCAAAAGGAAAAAAAAAAAAAGACCTGAGGATGTAACTCAGCAGTAGAGTGCCCCCGGGTTCAATCCCCAGTTCCACTCCCCCACTCTGCCACACACAAAAGTACATCCTGTATGATATTTGAGGCATACTTAACCAGAAAAAAATTATCTGGTGGGGCTGGGAGTATGGCTCGGTGGTAGCGTAGAATAGAATGCTCTAGCAAGTGTGAGGCCCAGGTTTCCATTGCCCACGGCAGCAGGAAAAAAAGTGCTAGGTCTGTTCTGATTGTGAACAGCAACATCCTGACTAGCACTTATGTGTCGAGGTCTTCCCGTGCTCTGTCTCCTTCCTATCTCATGACCTCCCCATGAGAGCTGACAGTTGTGGACAGCACAGGTCACGCAGCCAGTAAGTGGGTCTGTGGTCAGTCAGTTGGAGAGATAGATGATTTCTGTTCTGAAGATCTCAGAGGGAGAGAAGTTCTTCCAGATGACAGGGGCATTCGCTTGTCTGTTCACTGAACAGATTGACATTGAGCACTGCCCCCGGTAGCTCTAGGCATTAGGAATCCAGAAGGGTCCAAGCAGATCAAAAGCCCTGCTGGAACATCACTTCCAGTGAAGAAGACAAGAGGAGACAGACAGACAGAGGGTGCTCTATGGAAGGAAGGGTGATCAAGACTGTGTGTGGTGGGGTGAAGAAATGTGGGAGATGTCATCCCCGAGAAGAATAACGTTCCTGTAAAGACCTGAAGAAGCGAGTCGTTTAGTCAATGTTAGACTGAGTCTTATGGGAACTGACTCCCACATTTTCCCAGTTCATCTTGGTAGCATTTGCTAGAGGAACAATCCTGAGGCTAATGCTACCACTTCTTTTAAGGGTATCAGATGCAAACCAGCATCTAATGCTCTTTTCAAGCCGGCCCGCCCCTTGGCATGTTGCCCCAGAGGAATGTGGCTCTCCTCTAGTTTTCCCAGGCTTCTCGTGGAGGAGGGGTGGGGGGTCCATCATGACCTCTTGGGCAGAGGTCGTCTTACTCCGGGCACTGATCTACCAGCGTCCTGGACCTGCTCCTCAGGAAGAAGCCAGGGTGAGCCCTCTGAAAGACTGCAGACTTCCTCCCCCACAGATTCCTCACCACAATTGTGTAGGAGTGTTTGAAAAGGGAACAAGATGACCAACTTGTTTGTGGGAAAAGTTGTGGCTTTCCTATCAGAAAACGTCACCCCTTGAGTCAGCGGTGGGACAAATAACCTGGGTGCTTCTTGACAGGTGGGGCAGGGCCCTGAGTCACCAATGTGGAGAGGCCTCACCTGGGAAGGTCATTCTGTTTCAAAGGTTGAATCAACCATGACATCACCCTTCAGAGTAACAGGTACTTCAGGTGCCAGCTCTTACTCATTTGTCCCAGGAGATACTGGCCCTAGGTCTCTTTCCTCCTAGCTTCTTCTACAGGTTTGGGGAGATGACCGAGTTCAGCAGTGGCTTGGTAAAGTTCACACAGAGGTTTCATTAAACATCTCAACAAACTTCCAGGCTTGCAGTGGTGACCTCTGGAGACGACAGGATTTGTGGGTATACTTCCTAGATCTTGTGCTTTCTTATTTTAAGTCTGCATTTACAAAGAAATCTTCCAGACCGAGCACAGTAGTGCAGGCCTATATAATCACGTGGACTCTAATCCCAGGAATTTGTGGAGGCTGAGGTGGCGAGAATGGCCAATTTGAGCCCAGCCTAGGCAATAGAGGGACCTTGTCTCAAAATAAAAAGCAGAACGGTGGGGATGTTGCTCAATGATAGTGGTCCTGGGTTGGTCAGTCCCCAGTACCCCACCCTCTAAAACAGAAATCCTCTAACTCAACTATAATAATCCCAGTTACTGTCTAATTGGAGCCCAGGCTCAGGTTGAGACTGAGATAGAAAGAAAGGAATCTTCTTCACCTTGAAAGTGGGAGTTTCAGGGCTTGTCACATGGTCTTTGATTTTGAAACTTAAATTGTGCTGATTTTTCTTTGGACTTTGAAATTTAGTTATGGTTTCTTGTTTTCATTTCTTCTTTCTGCTAATCCTCTCACCTGAACCATGGGAGTATTTAAGACTTAAGGAATCAAATACTTGGCAGGCTGTTCAACCAAAGAAACCACTGTCACTTGCCAGGCATGGGGTTTTATTTCTTGTTTCAAAGGAGATTTAATGTCAAGGTTGTGACTTTCAGGATGAGTCTCTGAGCCTGCTTCAGAGAGAGAGGATAAACTGGGAAGGGTGGTCTGAGAGGCTGAATTCTAGTCCCTAAATTTAACCCTCTTGTGCTTCAGTCCCCTCACCTGTAAACAGGGAATAAATATAATTCCTATATCAGGGTTGTGGGGAAGATCTGATGAGTTAGCATTCAGAAAGTGCTCCCTGTACATACAAACGTTCCTTAAAAATTTTTTTTTCTGGGGCTGGGGTTGTGGCTCGGTGGTAGAGCGCTTGCCTCACATGCGTGGGGCACTGGGTTCAATCCTCAGCACCATATAAATAAATAAAATAAATAAAAATAAATCTAAAAAGTCTTTTTTTTTTTTTTTCCTAGATTGGAGTTGTAGAGCACTTTCCTAGAATGTGTGAGACTGGGTTCGATTCTCAGCAACTCTTACAAATAAATAAAATAAAGGTCCATCAACAACTAAAACAAAATCATTTAAAAAAAAGTTTTTCTTCCTTTTGGTTCTGGGGATTGACACCAGGACAGAGCACTGAGTTATATTCCCAACCCTTTTTATTTTTTATTTTGAGACAAGATCTCACCAAGTTGCTGAGGCTGGCCTTGAACTTACAAGCCTCCTGCTTCATCCTCCCAAGTCACTGAGATTACAGGTGTGCAACCACTATGCCTGGCAAAAGCCCCAGGTTTTATTAGGTGCTTCTGCTTTTGATTTCTGTCGATGGAATGACAAATGTGTAAGTGATAAAAGACTGAAGGAGCCCGAGAGAAGGATTAAAGATGAAGGAGAGGTACCTCCCTTTGCTGCATGGCTTCCCCAAATCCCTTTTTTTTTAAACTTGGTTTATTTAGTTTTATGTGGTTCTGGGGATCGAACTCATTGCCTCACATGTGCTAGGCAAATATTCTACCACTGAGCCACAGCCCCAACCCCCAAATCCCTTTTGACCATCCCTTTGGACCCAGCACCCATTCAAGGGCAGATGGCGAGTTCACATCTCAAGTGCTGCCAGCTGTGCATGCCATCATGCAGCCAATCTGTGTCAACTGATCGTCACCACCTACGTAGCTGCACCATCCTATGAAATCGATTCTAGTGTTGCATACATTTTACAGAGGAGGATATCAAGTCTCAGAGAAAGTTATTGACTTGCCCTAGGCCACAGAGCAAGGATATGGCAGGCAGGGATTTGAACCCAGGTCTGCTGACCCCAAAGCTTATGCTACCAGCTATGTATCTGTATCTGGTGCTTTTCTGGAGAATTCCTGTTGCCCAAGTACCAGTGTTTCTTGAATGGGGATTATAGACTCTTATGCCCCCCGCACTGCAACTTATAACAAACGATAGCATATTATACACGGGTATGTACCTTATTTCTTCACTCAGTAGTATCTTAGAGATTGCCTGCAATGTTTTTCTTTTTTTCTTTGGGGCTGGGGTTAGAATCCAGGGCCTCTCACAAACTAGTCAAATATCCCCCCAGCTCTCAAGAGCATATTAGATCCTAAGGGCAGGAGGGTCTGCAGATATGGTGGTGTCTTAGTCTCTGGGGTGTGCAATGGCAGGGGACAGATTCCTCCCACAACCTGTGGGAGGGGTACTAGGTCTCAGAGTTTGCTGAAGTGTGAAATAGAGGATCAATATTAATCCCTCAGGCAGCTTCTCTCACCAAAGTTGAGAATTTGTTCTTGCAGGAGTCCCTGCTCAGACTCCCACTGTGCCTATCAACAGTTCAGTGACACTGTTCTTCCCCACCTCCCAGGATCCTTTAAGCCTTCCGGAGGCCAAGAGTTCTTTGGATGACAGATTCTCTAGCCACCTTTGCTGCTGGCCTTTTGAGAAAGCTGAGAGCCAATTAAGATGCTTTTAAATACTTGTAAAGGGTATCATGTGGTCCCAAGGAGAATGGAATGAAAGGAAATAGGGCAGAAATGGCAGCAGGAGGGACTGGGGTAAGACTCTGAGAGGAGGTGAAAGGATTCGGCCTGCATGTTCTGAATAGGCGCCTTTCCCAATTTTGACTTCTAAACTACTTGGGGTCACACCAGGGTCACTTCTCCTGCCCCTACCTTAGGGGCTGCAGCAACCAAAGAATAGATGCCAAGTTCTCTGCAGACCTCATAATCCTCCCTCTAGAGGAAGATCTAGAATTGTCTCAAACTAAGTTCATAGACAAAGTGAAAGTGTGTTTTTAAAAGTCCATTCTTTGGGGGCATGATTAGGAGAGGCCTTAAAAATTGCCTAGTTTTACTGGGTACAGTGGCTCATTCCTATAAATCCAGTGGCTCAGGAGGCTGAGGCAGGAGGATCTCCAGTTCAAAGCCAGTCAAAGCAATTTAGCGAGACCTGTCTAAATAAAATATAAAATGGGCTGGGGATGACCTCTCAGAGGTTAAGTGCCCCGGGATCAGTCCCCAGTACCAAAAAAAGAATTTCCTAGTTTCTGTGGGAATGTAGCTCAATGGTAGAGCAGTTGCCTGGCACCATAATGTTCGTTGCATCCACATATTGGTACTAAAATAAGTGTTCATGTATGATCTTGTTTCTTTAAAACCTTGCACCCACTGTTGAAGTAGGTGCTCTGTGGACAATTTCATTTTGAGATAATGAATAGAAGCTTCTAGAGGTTATTAACTACCCCAAGGTCTTGCAGCTAGTGAATCTGCCGTGGAAAATGTGTCTCCCAGAGGCTCCCGCTCAACTCCTCCCTGTGTCAGCGGCTCCCTTTCCGCATCGGAGCCTGGAAAGCAACCTCGAGCTCCGGTCACGCAGCACCCCACCCACCGTCCTCCTCCTCTTTTTGGTACTGGGGATTGAACCCAGGGGCACTTTACAGCCAGTGACCTCACCAGTCCTTCTTCTGTTTTATTTTTTTTGTTTTGTTTTGTTTTATTTTGAGGCAGGGTCTTGCCACGTTGCTGAGGCTGGCCTCAAACTTGGGGCCTTCCTCTCTCAGCCTCCCCAGTCCCTGGGATGGTAGTGTGTGCGCCACTCGCCCCCCCAGCAGCACTCAGCCCTTTCCCGGTTCTGGGCCTTTGGGTAAACGAAGGCTCAAGCTCCCGCCCCCTCTTCGGAAACCCTGAATTAAAGGGTGTGACTGGGCCCCTTGGGCCCAATTTTAAATCTGAATGGCTGACTGGGGACTTAAGTTTACAAGCAGTCATGCCAGAGTTTCTTTTAATTATTATTATTTTTCTTTTCCAAACTACCACCTAAGGATTTTCATAATCACTTTGGTGGGAGTGGGAGGTGGGGGAAGGATAGACCAGTTAACTCTAAAAGTGCCACAGACAGAATCGGAGGAAAGTTTGGTTTTTTTTTTTTTTTTTTTTTTTTGTACTGGAGATTGAACCCAGAGGTGCTTTACCACTGAGCTACATCGCCACCTCTTTTCATTTTTTATTTTGAGACAGGGTTTCCCTAAGTTGCTGCAGTTGGCCTCCAACTTGGGATCCTCCTGAGTCTCTGGGATTACAGGCAAGCGCCACCATACCCAGCTTGAGGAAAGCATTTTTTTTTTTAATTCATAATAAGAATTATGTAGTTATGTTAAAAGAAAAAAAAAAAAGTCAGGGGTTCTCCATCCATTAGAGATCCACACTGAGATAAAGATAGAAACCTGGAGTGAGTGAGGAGACAGGGGCGTACATGAAAGAAGACTGGCTGCAGCTGATCATAGGTGCTGGGAACATGGAACTCACTGAATATCTCTCTTCTCTGGATATGTAGGCGGCAGTCTCTCTAATGAAGCTTAAATGAGTTCTGTAAGTGAACCTGAATCTTGGTAACCAGGTGCAGTGGCTTTAATCCATACTCCCAGCTACAAGCAGGCTGAGGTTGAAGGATCACTTGAGCCCAGTAGTTTAAGGCCTGCCTGGGCAACAGGGTGGAGGGATATGTACGTATAATACATATATAATAATATATATAATTACTAAAGCCTGAATAATGATTGAAATAGAAAATTCAAGTGTTTTCCAAAATGCCAGCTCAGCTGACCTATGTTAACAATTGTGTGAATCCCTTGATGTTTTCCTATGCACTTATAGAATTTATCCTTTTTTGTTTTAATTGGAGTTTTCCATAAATGGAAATATGAATTGTTCTATGAATCAGCCTCCCTGCCCCTCCTTTATAACTTGCCCTGGAAAAAAGTTTGTCAGTCTGTAGAACTTTTCCCTCGTTTTCTTTAACCTGAGAAAGACATTTCATATCTCAGACTACCACAGGTGCTTTCTTTTTCACCACAGTGACTGAGTGCCTACTGTGTGCTTCGTGCCCATCCCAAGCCTTCCCCTGTCCCAAGAGGTTAGAGATTGTTCTGGGTGGTAGAAAATGCTGAGCTGCCAAGTTATCAGACAATAGGCACATTGAGTATCCAGGTGGGGCCAGACCTGTGTGGGCTGCAGCAGCTGGCAGGCCCCAGGGGAGGCAGGGGAGCCAGCAGCTGGGCCTTGGGCGAGGGGTGGCTTGTAAGCCAGGGTGGGCGGGGGACGGGGAGGCAGCCTCTGTTGTTGGTGGAGAGGTGGGTGCTATAAGCCAAAGCAGAAGGGAGGGGCCTCCTGTGCAGATTCTGGGGGCCAGGAACATGAAAAGGGGGTGTGTGGGTAGTGACTCAGCACCTGAAGTGAAAGGGGTCCTCAGACTCTGGAGTCGCCACACGAGGTGAGGGGGCTGTGAGGACACTCCCTCTTCACCCTTCAGGCCTGACTTCAGGGCTGAAGCCCTCATAAGGCCACAGAGGGACAGTAGTGTGGCCACTGGGTGGGGCCTGCTGGCAGGGATGTGAGCAAGCCTGGAGAACCTGGAGAACTGGAGCAGCAGGTCCTTTTCCCTCTCCCTGCCCTGGGGCTGCCCTGTCCAGAGGGCGCCGCCGGTCCAGTGCAATTCGTTCATTCACTGACATCCAGAGCTGTCGCCCTTGTTCTGAGGCTAGGAACACAGCAGAGGAGAACCCCGCCGAACTCTGCTGGAGTTAGCATTCTGGTGTGTCAGAGGGAGCAGGCGATAAACCAAGATGTGTAAAACATTTGGGGTGTTGGTGACAAATGTTTAGGAAAAATGAGTCTGTTGAGGAATTGCTGGGGAGCTCTGGGGTGACCTGAGAAGACCGACGGGACCCTTTGAACAAAGACCCAGGAGCGGGGAAGGATCAGACCACGTGGCTTTATAGAGCAAGGTGTTCTAGACCTAACAGCCAGGGCAGAGCCCCTGAAAAGAGCAGGAAGGCCAGTGTGTGTGACTCAAGGGGCAGGAAGTGGCAGGAGAAAGGGGGACAGCACCTTGCCTAGGTTTGTGTTCATTACAAGGTCTTCCTTTGTCTTTCCTCTCCTTCCTCTGCTCCAGGCCTTGGGGTTGGGTGGTCACTAGTTTGGACCCCAGCTCCTGACTGCTCAGGTTCGCAGTTGAGCAGAGGCCTGGGTCCTCTCGCTGATCCATTTGTCCCTAGGTGGGGCCCATGGATTCACATTCCTATGGTGCTGCCAGGCTCTCCTGCCTCCTGCTGCATGCTCTGTCCTCTCTAGCCGCCCTTCCTGTGCTCCCTGCCTGGCTAACTCAACTGTCAGTGCTCCTGGCTTCCTCGAGGAAGACGTCTCTGATCTTCTCCCCAGGGTCGGGGTCAGGACACTTCCTACCCTCTGCTCCTCTCCCGCTTAGGGATCAGTGTCCTCCTCTCACCCTAGCAAGGTGCCTGGTCGCCGCACTGGCACTATTCAATGAGTAGTTGATGAGGGCCTGAGATGTGGCAGCAGAGTCCCCAGGGATGGGGGTGGCTTATCTCCATCTTTGGGGGACTTTTTGGGGTAGTGCATTATAGTGAATAAGAAGCCAGGTTCCTGAAGCTTCTTTTTTTTTTTTTTCCAGATTTGTCCTTCCTCTTCTCAAAACAGGCAGACACACACACACACACACACACACACACACACACACACACACAGTTGGTGCCATCTTTCTGGCCGTCCTTTTAGACAGTAATGTTCTCCCCTTGCCTTCCCAAACTGTTTGCTTCCCAGAGATAAGCCAGTGGTAGAAAGCAGCTTAAACTGTGCCTTCCCCTGCTTTCCACATGCAGGGGAAATCACGGTGAGAGCTACTACTGTGTTCAGCTTAGCGCGGGGCGGGCTCTGAGGCCAAAACTTCAAATTACCCTTCAGCCTTTTGGAGCCCACCCTGTACCCAGCCTGCAGTGTCCCCCAGACCCTGGGGACATTGTGGTGAAAAAAGTCAGTGACAATTCCCACTCCCCCACACTCTGAATGGAATCTACATTACAGTGGAGAGTGAGGGGGGAGGAACTAGAACCATCAGCAGATTAAGTAGAGTTTTTGGTGGTCCTGCTGGGGCCAAAAAAAGTCAAGCACAGCAGGGGGAACAGGAACAGGGGTCTTGAAGTGGGAGCTGTACCTCCAATTCCTTTGTGGCCACAATCCTTTGACTCCAGACTCATTCCCATTTTACAGATGTAGAGATTGAGGGTTAGAGAGGGGGAACCACTGGCATTGCAGGGGGTCCTTAGGCAGCTGAAAGAGTGAAAACCCAGAGAAGGTGCCAGAGAACTGGAGGAAGATAGTGGGACCCAGAAGTGGGGGAGGGAAGGGAAAGCCACCTGCCCTCCCCTTCACTTGAGTGACTCCTTTTGAAATGCTGATTAGTTAATTAACAATTGTTTGGGGACCTTCAGCCTAATATTCCAACTTAGTGGTAGAGAACCCCTCAGTTCAATTCCCCAGCAACACACACACACACACACACACACACACACACACACTTCAGTAACTAATTAAAACCATGAACTGATTTGTCCAATTCCCCATTCTGATTTATAAATCTGGGGTGGGATCTATGACTCTACATTTTAAAAATCTTGTGCTTGAATTGGAGGTTCTTGGATCCCATCAGGGCAAACTGGACCAGAGCCACTGTTCCTACACCTGGGCTAGAGGACGACCCACCAGTGCTTTAAAGTGCACTCTTTAAGGGGCCTTCCCTCCCAGAGACTAGAAACCTCAGGAATTGGGGGACTTGATGTTTTGTTTAGAACACTCCCCAGGTGGTTCTCAGTTGGGCTGAGGAAGAGGCAGGAATATGAAGTCACTGGAAGTTGTGGAAAGTGTGTGTGTGTGCAGAGGGGATACAAGGCTCATCAGTTTTATTGAGGAATGTAAATTCCCCCAAAGGATGTCGAGGCTCGGTCCTGGACAGAAGGACCAGTCTGAAGTGGGAATGACTCCTTCAAGGCAAGAGATGAAGGGAAATTGAGTCCTGCACACTCCCATGTGGTCTTTTTATTAGCAAGGGTGCATGCTAGGCAGGTGACTTACCCACCGAGCTGCTTGCCCAGTTTTTTTGTTCTGTTTCGTATCAGGGATTGATCCCAGGGGCACTTAACCTCAGAGCCACATGGCCAGTCCTTTTTATTTTTTATTTTGAGACAGGGTCTCACTAAATTGCTTAGGGCCTCCCCAATTTGCTGAGACTGACCTCGAACACACAATCCTTCCTACCTCAGCCTCCTGAGTCACTGGCATTACAGACATACACCAATACTCCCAACTCCTCATGTTTTCCTGAAGAACTAAATATAAGTAAGCAAAATATGCTAGATGTGAGACAGAGTTCCAATGGATTTGGAGAGGACAACTTAGTTGGCCAAGGGGCCTTCCTTCTATCTCTCTGTACATCAGTCACCCCATCATTTATTCTTCTATTTATGTAGTTATCATTGGTCACCTACTGTATTCAAGTTCTCCAGTGATCCAGGCTGCTGGAGTTAGGAGGGTAGCTTGGATAATCCAGACCAGCGCATGATTTGACAAGTTAACTCACTTGGCTGTAGTCTGAGGCGTCATTTATGAGTCTGCAAACAGCTCCCTAGTTTATGAGTTACCCAGCCCAATATTAAAATGCACCATTAAGCCCTGCTGTTGTCCTGGAGAAGCCAGCATGAAACTCAAGCTGAGCAGAAAACAGATCCGCCATAGAGATAAGGCAGCTGCAGTTTCAGCTTTAGGTAGGGCCAACTAAGAACTTTAGGGACTTTCCTTGCTGTGGACTGGAAGTTAGGTTGCTTTTCATTTGGTGGGAAGGTTGGTTTATGATTAATCTACCTGGGATTTGATAATAGATCCATTGAACATAGAAGGCATTTAGATACTCGATTATAAATACACTCCTGAAATTTTAGAATGGACAATTAGTCATAAAGCTGAGGATTCCTCAGTCACTCTGTCTTTGCTTGTTATTTTAATTGTAATTTTTTTTTTTTTTTTTTTTTTTTTGTATTGGGAATTGAACCTAGGGGCTCTTTACCACTGAGCTACATCTCCAGTCTTGTAATTTTTACTGTTTTGGTACTGGGGATTGAATCCAGGGGTGCTTTACCATTGAGCTACACCTCCATCCCTCAGGTGCCACTTTTTGATGAGGAAACAGGCCCTGAGAGGTTGATTTTGCTCATAGTCCGCCATGACAAGGAAATCTACTTCGAAAGGCTCAAGGACATTTTACCCTTTTCTGTGATTGAACCTGGTGAACTGAACTATCCCTGCACCATTCTAGACCATCATATTCCAATAATGGGAACCTGGGGGTATCTCCAGAAATGGGGATTCTCTTTCCCCTGTAGCCAAGACTTTCCAAAACAATACTCCTTTTTTAGGACTTGATTAAGAACCTGTCTATTTCTTTACTTTGTTTATTCCTAACTCCAAAGAAGAATTTTAAATATAATATTTATCTGGGAGGTCCAGATAGATAATATCTACACATATATCTCAGGTATAAAGGAAATGGACAAAGGATAAAATAAAGATTAAAGTTAAGATGAAGGGGGCAGTGACAAAATGATTGCTGTAAGCTTAGATCCCTGCCAAAAGCGGACCACAAATTTGACTTGGACATTCCCACCTGCCAATGGAAAGAGGGAAATAGGATCAGTTGTGGATCTGGGTTCCCATATGTTAAGTATTAGTGGGGGAGTCAGGATCCTGCTTCTCCAAAGAGCTCTTCATTTCCTGTAATTCTAGCAATATTTTTTTCTGAAACTGGGGATTGAAGCCAGAGTTACTTTTCCGTTGAACTACATCCCCAGGCCCTTTTTATTTCATCTTGAGACAGGGTCTCGCTGAAGTGTTGAAGCTGGCCTCAGATTTGTGATCCTCCTTCCAAGTGACTGGGATCACAAGGGTGTGCCACCATGTCCTGCTCATCGGCTCTTTAAAAACAAAAACGCCAGAATGGTACTAACTTGAGCTCAGGGTGTTGCTCAGTGGTCGGATTGGGTGATTAGCATGCATGAGGCCCTGGGTACAATCCCCAGCAGCAGTAAACCCCACAAAATGTTTCCATCTTATGTATCTTTCCTACACCCATGGCCTTCACGACTCCGTGAAGGGGATGGAGTCTGAGATAGGAATAAGTGCCCTGGGCTGAGGAGGAAGTGGCCACGTTGGCTGAGGCCTTGTAGACTCCATGGGTTCACAGGAAATGAAGTTGAAGCTGGGCAGAGACCAGAGCTTGTCCCTGGGTCAGATGATCTCTTCTGAAGGACAGATAAATGCCTTTCATCTACCGGCTTCCACCAAGAGGAAGTGATGCGAACGAGTCCATTGGACTGATGCAGCCTCCTGGCTGGACAGGGCCCTTTCCCCTCCAGCGGAGGAGGTGCTGGGTGTTTTGGAAATGATGCTCAGGAGACCAGAACAATAAGGCTTATTTCTTTAGTGGACACGGCTCAGCGCAGGCTCTTCTGTCAGAAAGTATTTGGGATGGACGGTTGATGGAAATTACTTCTGCCCACAGTGTCCTCCGTCAGGCACAGCTAAATCAGACTTTCTCTTTCTGCTCTACAAACCTTTGATTTCCTACTTTGAATCTGTCTCATTTTCTTCTCCAGTCCTGAATAAGCAACCAATGTTCATTGAGCTTTTATTCTGTGTCTGACACAGTGTTAAGGGTCTGCCGTTGACCCTTTACTCCATCCCCTTAGGAAACAGGGTCTGTCACTGCTCTGTTCTACAGAGGAGGAAATAGAGGCAAGAGGAACAAAGTCACATGCTGAGGTGGTTTAATTGATAAGGAGAGCTGGAATTTGAACTCAGATCATCTGACCTCTGACTGAGCTCCTAACCACAGAATACGATAGTGTACCCTGAGGTAAGGAAAGAGAATCTCAGTTCCTCATCTCAGAGTTGACCCCCTGTAGCCCAGTGGTGACCGAAGTTTATGTCCTTGCCTTGTCTACCACCCAATCTGTCAGGATCCTTGCTGACAGGGTCATTGTCTTTCATGATGCTGGTCATCCTCATGCCATGCATGGAGGGTGAGGCACTCTTGAAACTAGGGACATAGCTCAGTGGTAGAGTACTTGCCTGGCAGGCATAAGGTCCTGAGTCCAATCCCCAGTAACTCAAAAAAAAAACAAACAAACAAAAAAGGTTTGAAACTTCATTTCTAATTTGCCTTTTGGGCAGTCATTGCCCCACCCCAGCCTCTTGGGAGAAAAGAGTGTTTCTCTTTAATTAGCCCACTGAGATTAATAAGTCATAGACCTTATAAGGCACATTCAACAAATGTTCACTGAGCATCTGAAATGCACCAAGTTCTGTCTGCCATGAGTGATTGTTGGTATTTATTCATTGTTTACAATGGGCCTAGCTCTGGCCTAACCTTCAGTTGTATAAATATCTTTTTTTTTTTTTTTTCCTTTTTTGTTTTTTAAAGAGAAGGGGTCTCCCTAAGTTGCCCAAGCTGACCTGAAACTTGTGATCCTCCAGCTCAGCCTCCCAAGTAGCTGGGAAACAGGCCTGTGCCATTGCCCTGGGCTGTATTCAGACCTTGTATTTGCCTTATCTCATACCCTGTGAGATAGGAACTATATCGTTCTACTGAAATGTGACAGAGGCCTTCCTAAAAAAATCACCATGATGTGGCAAATAGTTCAGCACGAACTATTAGGCTTACAGGATAAAAAGGCTAGGGGATTGGGACTGAGAGAGTTCTACACACACCTGTCCCAGCTACCTGGCAGTCTGAGGCAGAAGGATCACTTAACCCAGGAATACTAGGCTAGCCTGGGCAACCAATATAACATAAGGAGACCTTGTTTATCTGTCTTTTTTTTCCCCCAGTACTGAGGATTGAGCCCAAGGGCACTATAGCTACAGCCCCAGTCCTTTATTTTTTGCTTTTTATTCTTAGGGTCTCCCTAAATTGCAGAGGTTGGCCTTGAACTTGCGATCCTCCTGCCTCAGTCTCCCTAGTTGCTGGAATTAACAGGCATTGACTCCCATGCCCACTGAGACCCTGTCTCTTAAACAAAACAAAGCAAAAACAAAAAAACTTCAGTGTGAATAAGTTATGTGGACTGTCGACCTAGAGGAGAGATGTTGGAACCCTCCTAAAGGAGAAGGGATGCTGGTGGCATATGGCCAGTAGTTAAAAATGTTCAAGTGATACTGTAAATTTTTAACAATGACCAGTTTAGCATGGACCTTTTGTAGGCAAAGTGGATGCCAGGTCCTGAGGTCCTGGGCAGTAGCTAGAGGGTGGTGTTGGCATGAGGGAGGGACCCCAGGAGGCTCAGGGTGGAGGCTGCTCATCAAGCAAGCAACTGGAGACATCTTCCATGTTTCAGCCATTAGTGCAGCTGTGTCAGTGCATGCTAGGTGGAAGTCAGTTCTGATTACATCCTCAAAAAACAACTGGAGCCAGAAGTGGTAGTGCAAACTCACCGCCAGCCTCAGCAACTAAGCAAGGTCCTGAGCACCTTAGCAAGACCCTGTCTCAAAACATAAAAAGGGCTGGGAATGTGGCTCAATAATAGAATACAATCCCCAGTACCATAAACACATACATACATACATACATTCATACACACATACATAGGTGGTTGACTGGTTAGTTTGGTTAGTGTTTCTGTTGTTGTTCCTAGAATTTTCCCCCATCTCTAAAACTTTTAATTAGAAAAAATTTTACAAATACATAGAAGTTGAGAAATACAATGGACAACCTCATTTCACAGTGCACGCTGCCTTTCTCATTGCTTCATCTGTATGTGATGAGCCATTTGAAAGTATGCTGCGCTCCGAGGAGGAGTGGAGAGTAAATGCTGGTTCCCAGAGGGCAGAGAGCAGAGGGGAGGCAGGGGCAGGGAAGCTGGTTACACAGGAGAAATAAGTTCTGTGTTCCATTGCACAGTAGGGTTGCTGTAGATAACAATTGTGTACTGTGTACTTCAAAAAAAGCTAGTACAATGGAAGATTATTCAGCCATAAAGAAGGGTAATATTATGGCATTTTCAAATAAACGGATGGAATTGGAGAATTATCATGCCAAGTGAAATAAGCCAATCCCCAAAAAAACTAAAACTAAAGGCCGAATGTTTTCCCTGGTAAGGGGATGATGATATATAATGGGGGAAGGGAAGGGGAATGAGAGAAGAATGGAGGAACTTTAGATTATGTAGAAGGAAATGGGGAAGTATGAAAAATCGTGGAATGAGACAGACATCATTACCCTATGTATATGTCCAATTACACAAATGGTATGAGTCTACATCATGCACAACCATAAAAACTAAATGAACTGAAAAAAACAAAAAAAAAACTAAATGATATACCCTATTTGTGTACAACGAATCAAAATGCAGTCTGTAAAAAAATTAAAAAATTAAAAATTTTTTAAAAAGTTAGAAGAAAGGATATTAAATGCTTCGCCACAAAGTAACGATAAATGTTTGAGGGCTAGATATGCTTATTGAACATCAAACAATTGTGCAATGTAAGCAAATGCTGAAACCTCACGCAGTGCCCTGTCAATATGTACAATTTTTATGTCCATTAAACAAATTAAGTTCATATTCAGAGAAAAAAAGTGGCTCACGTGGCTCACCACCCGTCTCTCCTAAGGGAGAAGACTTGCTGTCTGAACTGAAGTACCATTATTCCAAGTAGGAAAATCTACAGTATCATCTGACATTGACTCCGTATTCAAATATCCTCAACTATCCCAAGAATGTCTTTTATTTAGCATAGAATCTAACACACAAGCCATTTCAAACATCGCCTCCATGGCTGCCACCGGTGTGCACAGTAGGGAATGTGAGAGAGAAGCCGGTGTTCTTGACTTTGATGAGCCGCACCCTGTTTTGTTCTCCCACCTCTGGGAGAGACGGATGCCTCTGTTGTACTCCGGAGCAGTGGGAAGTTGCTGTTTGTCTTTATGAGCACACCACTCTCACAGAAACTGTGTTCACGCACACCAGCCATACGTGGAATTTAAGTTTGTAATTCAAAAAGGCTTGTTTTATTTCCCCTCCCCTGTAATAAAGCAAAGCTGGCATTTCCAGATCTGAGGCATCTAAAGAAAGCAAACCTGATGGTGTCAGCATGTTGCTTTCACAAGGAACAAAAGGTCATGATTTAACAAGCCCTGAAATTAGATTTCAGGGTCTTGATGGTGTAAGTCCAGGCGGGAGCATTTTCCAGGCTCACTTTTGGTCCATCCGTCTTCAACAGACGTCTCTCCACAAAAGGGAGAAATTTAGGAAAGGAAGCTATTGAAAACAAACAAAACAAAAAGCCCAGCCCAAACATAGCATTTTAGATTTCTTTTCACGGAGGTAGCAATCGTAGTTCATGTAATGTTTAGTTTTTCCCTTAAGTGCTGGGGATTGGACTTGACCTTGCACATGGTAAGCACATACTCTACACACAGCCACTTTTACTTATTTATTTACTTATTCATTCATTTGTTTGTTTAAAGAAGGGGTTGCTGTGTTGCCTAGGCTGATCTTGAACTCCCAGGACTCAAGCGAGTCTCCTCCCTCAGCTTCGGGAGGGCCGGGATGATAGGTGCCTACCACCATACGTGACTGGTTTTACCAATGTGAAGAATAATGATCAACGTTTGCAGAGCATGAACAGTAGATTAGGGTGCTCCGCAGGGGGCCTGGTGCACAGTAGGAGTGCCGTGTTGGCCATTGGAAGTGGTGTGAATTTGAATCATTCAGATTTGAAACTGCACTATAACATTCTTAATATAGTAAAATACATTTTATATACAGCTTTTAAATAATGGGAATCCTTCACATCAACTTTTTTCTTTTCTTTTTTTTTTTTTTTGGTACTGGGCATTGAACCCAGGGGCCCTTAACCACTGAGTCACATCCCCAGTACTTTTTATTTTTTATTTTGAGACAGGATCTTGCTAAGTTGCTTAGGGCCTCACTAAGTTGCAGAGGCTGACCTTGAACTTGTGATCCTGCTTCAGCCTCCCAAGTCGCTGGGATTACAGGTGTGTACCATCATACCTGGCTTCACATCAGCTTTTAAAGGGAGACTTAGCACATTTTAAGTCATGCACAGTTTTCCCAATAACATCCTGTTATCAAAACTGGCAGGCTTGTCCGTCAGGTTTGTGTGGGTCCTTTCACACCATGAACTTTCTCACTTCATCCCCACAACCGTCCTGGGATTTAAAGATTGCCATTCAAGCCATTGACCCACGTATAGGTTAGGAGATTGAAACTCAGAGAGAACAGGTTTCTTTTTCTTTTTCTTTTTTTTTTTTTTTTTATTGTAAACAAATGGGATACGTGTTGTTTCTCTGTTTGTACATGGAGTCAAGGCATACCATTTGTGTAATCATAAATTTACATAGGGTAATGTTGTTTGATTCATTCTGTTATTTTTTTTCCTTCCCCCCACCCCTCTTTTCCCTCTATACAGTCCTTCCTTCCTCCATTCTTGCCCCCCTCCTTAACCCTAACCCTAAACCTAACCCTAACCCTAATGCTAACCCCTCCCACCCCCTATTATATGTTATCATCCGCTTATCAGCGAGATCATTCGTCCTTTAGTTTTTTGAGATTGGCTTATCTCACTTAGCATGATATTCTCCAATTTCATCCATTTGCCTGCAAATGCCATAATTTTATCATTCTTTATGGCGGAGTAATATTCCATTGTATGTATATACCACAGTTTCTTTATCCATTCATCAATTGAAGGACATCTAGGTTGGTTCCACAATCTGGCTATGGTGAACTGAGCAGCAATGAACATTGATGTGGCTGTATCTCTGTAGTATGCTGATTTTAAGTCCTTTGGGTATAGGCCAAGGAGTGGGATAGCTGGGTCAAATGGTGGTTCCATTCCAAGCTTTATGCTAATCTTCTCTGTATCGTTCCAGTTTTAGTATATGTGCTGCCGAAGCGAGCACGAGAGGACAGGTTTCTAACCTGATTGGAGGTCCGAGTGGTGGAGCTGAAACCCCCTTTTCTCCAGGAGTGTCTGACTTCGTCTGCCACCCATGTCCTACCTCCTGTGTTTATTACCCTGTGACAGGCAACATTTTTGTTTTATTTGGGTATTGGAAAGTGAACTGGGGGTGCTTTACCACAGAGTATATCCCCAGCCCTTTCAAAATAATTTTCTTTTGAGTCAGGGCCTCACTAATTGCCCAGGTCAGCCTGGAACTTGGAATCTTTCTGCCTCAGCCTCCCGAGTTGCTGGGGTCACAGGTGTGTGCCGCCACACCTGGCAGTTACTGTGAGGATCAGAGAACTGATACACAGAGCCTGTCACGGAGTGTCCTTAGAAAGCCTGCCCTGCTCTCAGCATCACGGTGTCCCCTTAAAGACCATTAGCAAAGCCACAACAAGAACATGTCACTCACTAGGGAACAGAACGTAAGTGTTGGTAAGGGTGTGGAGGAACCAGTGCACTCTCACTTGCACACTGCTAGGAGGAGTGTAAAATTTTGTGGCCATTGGGGAAGACAGTCTCACATCTCCTCAGCAGGTTCAGCATAGAATTACATATGACCCAGCAATTGAGCTCCTAAGAATATGCCCCGGATAATGGAAGGTATGTGTCTAGACAACAGCATGTACATGAATGTTCAAAATAACATTATGCAGAGAGGCCCAAACACCCCAACTGTTCAGTAGCCGATAAGTGGATAACTAAAAGGTGATATATCCATGTCGTAGAATATTATTCAGTCATAACAAGACACGGAGCATATAGCGTCACATGGATGAATTTGAAAACATTATGGTATGTGGAAAAGCCAGACACAAAAGACCACACTGCACAATTTCACTTACACTTGCTCCTGGACTTGTGATGGGATTGGATCCTGAGAAATCAAAAACGCACTTAATGTACCTAACTTGCTGAACAGCATAGCTGAGTAAGAAATTACAGCGTGTTATGCTGCACACTGCATATTTGCCAGCTTGGGAAAAGATCAAAACTCAAAAACAAACAAAAAAATCAAAACTAAAAATTTGATTTCTGGCTTCTATTGAACACGTATCAGTTCCAAACCATCATTAAGTTAAAAAAAGTAAACCACTGCCAATCAGGTACCTTTGTGTATGAAACAACCAGAGTGGGCAAATCTATGGAGATAGAAAGCAGATGAGGGATTGTGAGGGGATGAGGATGCGGGGAACTGAGATGAGTGGTAATACGTAGACTCTCTTGTTGGGGTGATGGAAATGTTCCAGAATTAGAAATTACTGATGGTTGTGCATTAGGCTGAATATACTAAACACCACTGAAATTAGACACTTTAAGTGAGTGAATTTTGTGTTATGTTAATTATATCTTGATTTTTAGAAAATACTAAGGTGGGGAATAAGATCTTTAGCAAAACAGGTCTGGATTGGGTTAGTACTGCTATTGTTCTGAGCTAAAGTTAAACAGTAAACAGCCCTTAATGTCCAGTGATTCCACCTGGCCCTGCGCCCTGTGTAGGGCCTTGATTTGCATCCTTCTCATAAGCAGAAGGCATTCTGGGAAACCCTAACTATCTACCTTCCCAAGGAAATGGACACCCCAGATAAATTTGATGTATTATGTAATCAAAAGGCAGGCAGGCTTTCCAGCTTTTCTTAAGCTAATGGCTTAAGAGGGTGTTTAAAAGAGAAAGTTGTAGCCTGCCCAGTCAGCAGAAGTGGTGCATTAAAACTGAGAAGAGAAGGTATTTAAAGCTGGCAAGGATGGCAAGCATTTGCCCCGTCATCCCAGGTTTAGTTAATGCGTGGTTTTACCATGGAATTGATGGAGCTGGGGAGAAAGATTTCTGTCTTCCTGACTTTTCTGTCATGTCTTCTCATGTCAGAAGACAGGACTTTCTCTGGAAATTACAGCCAAAGGTTTTACTCTTATTTAAGCAAATTAAGACTTTGGGAATGGCCAGGTGGCCTATCAGGTTTGCCAAGGCTGACAAGTCAAGGTGTGGAGCCAACTTATTACAGCTCTTGAAGCCAATTCCTGGGCTGTCCAAGTCCCCAAGTCTCCAGAGGCCTTGTCAGCACCGTCTGCCCCGTCAGCTCTGTTGCCTTCTACCTGTAGTGCCAGGTGTAATGAGATGCCCCCGTGGCTTGTCTCAGGAATAAACCGACCCTACCTGGAACCTGCCACCCCCATGTGGTGACTTTGGGAAGGGAGTGAAAAGGCAGAGAGAAGCAGGGAGGCACACATACAGAACAAATGATAGGGCCAAGAGGAGGTGGCTGCTGGAGCCAGGCAGGCTGTCTCTGCTGGTGGCTGCTATGTGCCCTTGGGCAGATCACTCCCCATCTTGGTCTATTCACTGTAAGGTGGGGATAATACAGTACCTACCTCGTTCAGGACAGTGAAGATGAACTGACCCTCTGCATGATGCTTCTCACTGGGTTGACAGCTGAGCTCTTAGAGGTGACCACGGGCATGAAACCATTAGGCTGAGGTGCAGTCCTGGCCAGCTGGCGAAGCCTCGGACAGTCATAATGAGTACTCCTGGCTCATGAGCATCCTTGCCCCTCTTCGGCTGGGCTGACCCCAAGGTCCCTTAGTTGTAAATATATAATAAGGTGGTCAGTGCTGTGGAGAAAAAACAAAGCAGGAAGGAAGACGAGAGAGTGCTGGAGGCACTGGGCTGCCATTTAAAATCCAGGGATCGGGGCTGCCTGAAGGTGACCCTACAGCAAGGAGCGTTTTAGCGAAGACTCTGGAAGGGAGGTGGGAGCCACACAGTCATCTGAGGAAGAACATTCCAGGCAGAGGGGGAAGCAAATGCAGACTTGAACAGGCCTAGCCAGGGTCCTGTCCGGAGCAATCAAGTGGGGTGGGGGGAACGGGTGACCAAGGCGGCTGCGACCTGATGGTAGGAGCTGGGCTTTTATTCTGAGAGAAAGGAAGTGGGGAGGGGTCTCTGAGGGCTCTGGGTAGAGTAAGGCCCCTCAGTTACTCCCAGGGGCTGCTGTGCAGAGCAGAGTCTGGAGCAACCTGAGCCAGGGTTGGGAAAGCTGTGAGGAGGCTGCTGCCATAGTCCAGGCGCCAAGAGATGAATGGGTCCGGACCAGGCAGAGCTCTGTGGTAGGGCGCATGCCCAGCTTGCTCCAGGTGTTTTTGTTTTTGTGTTTTGGTACCTAACCACTGGGCCACATCCCCAGCCCTTTTTATTTATTTATTTTTTTGCAGTGCTGGGGATTGAACCCAGGGCCTTGTGCTTGCAAGGCAAGCACTCTACCGACTGAACTATCTCCCCAGCCCCTCCCTTTTTATTTTTTATTTTGAAACAGGGTCTCGCTGAGTTGCTCAGGGCTTTGCTAAGTGGCTGAAGCTGGCTCTGAACTTGCGATCTTCCTGCCTCAGTCTCCCAAACTGCTGGGAGTACGGGTGTGTGCCACCTTGCCTGACGGCACCAAATTCTGAGTTTAATCACCAGCACAACGAGAGAGAGAGAGAGAGAGAGAGAGAGAGAGAGAGAGAGAGAGAGAGAGAGATGGATTGTGTCTGTGGGGAGAAAGCTCTCGTTGCTCTTCTCTCATCCCCCATTTTGACTACCCTGTCCCCACTCCTCACTTGTACTTTGTAGGTGTTATTATTCACCCTCTCTGAGCATGCTCCCAGGAAACCTGGAGTTTTTTCTGACGGTGCCCTCTGAGCATGCTCCCAGGAAACCTGGAGTTTTTTCTGACGGTGCCCCCAGGGTTTGAGTTGAAGGCCGGGGGCATTGGAAACAACCAGATATGGTGGTCAGAGTTGAGACCCCTTCATTCTCCTACTATCAATAACCATTTTAACCCCTACTTTTGTCTCTAATCCAGAGATTCTCTTTTGGGATCTGAGGCCCATTTAAGAAACCGTCAAGGGCTGTGGAGCCTCCTAGGGGAGGCTCCCACATCCTAGCCACCTTCCAGGGCACTGGTGCCTTCTTTGACATCCATTCACAGACCTAACAACCCTGGCCCAACTCTGAAGTTCTTGCTGCTAAGGCCTCAAGGAGTGGATCAGGCAAAGCAGAGCAGCAATCAGGAAACTTCCTTTTATGGCCGTAGAGCTGTTTTCAGGTGGCCTAAGAAGGGAGTGGTTGGTGTGGGCGGACACTGTTCCCTGTGGTACCAGAACTTTGATCAGAAGGGGAGGGGAAGGATTGACTTTCCCAAGTCCAAAGCTTCCTCTGGCTCTGTGGGCACTCCCCACAGGCAGGGGCCACCACACCCGCAAGCAGGAGTAGCCAGTCCTGGGGGTGTGGGCCAAGGCCAGAGAGAGGCACTGCTGATATTCTAGCCTCTCCAGAAGGCACTGGGCTGTTGCCCTGCCAAGTCCGCACAGCCACCTGGGCCCTGCCTGTCTTGCAGGGTGCCCTGGAAGCAGCTGCAGAAGTTTCCAGTTCTGCAAACAGCATTTATAGTGTAGTGATAACAGCAGCAACACATGGAGGGCTCGCCCCATACCACTCTCTTCAGATTTTCCCTTCGATTCTGTGGTGTATAGGGACCATTCTCTCTGTCTTAGAGAAGTCAGAGACTCCGGGGCTAATGAATTTCCTTAAAGGATCACAGATAGAGGCACAGTTCAAATTAAAGTCCAGATCTATGTAGACTCCAAGCTTTTACACCAGCCTCAGTGTCATGCAAAGGCAGTACCAGGTGCAGCCACCCGTGCTGATACTTGGAGAGAGCAGCCTGCAGGAGGCTGGCAGTTCAGTCTTGTTTGAGGTCAGCTCTTAGCAGAAGAAATCTGCTTCTCTTCTTGGATTGTCTTGCTCTTCCTATTCTCCATAGCTCTTCACTTGCCCTCTGGTACCATTGTGACCAATTCTTCTCAAAGGAGTCAGATTTATAAATTCTAAAAGCAAAGATCCCATTGCCTCTCCCTTTCTGTCCCTTCCTCTACATTAGGACTACTTACCATCCTTCCCCTTTGCCCCTGGGCCAGAGCCAGGGGTCAATGTCCCTCTTAAAGCATGATGCTTGGAAAGAAATACGACATCCATCGTTTAGATCATTAGATTGCAACCCTGAGAATGTTCTTATCAAACCACAAATAGAATCAGACAGAACAGAACCCGCAGACTCCCATGTCCTGAGTCTTGTATTTCTGATAATGCATCCAAAGTCAGCATTTTGGGTTTTGGAAGCCACAGCACCCAACTGGTTGCTCATTGAAGTTACAGTCAACTACACCAGTCCTTCCTTCAGCTCAACTCTCTCATTAGAGGAGAGAAAAATGTCACATGAAGACCAGAAAATAAACACAAACCAGTTTAAATGATTTGGAATTGCTAGCAAGTGTCCCTCCCTTTAACGTCCGGTATCGGCAGCTTGTCTCTTGATATGAGCAGTGTCCCCATGTCTTGTGTCCTTCTACAGACAGTCTAAGCCTTTTCACAATCCCATTTTACTGTTTTCTTTTCTTTTTTTCTTCACTTTTTCTTTTTTTTTGGATACTGGGGATGGAACTCAGGGGCAGTCAACCACTGAGCCACGTCCCCAGCTACCACGCCCAGCCCATTTCATTGTTTTCTTTAAATTTTTTTAAAAAATCAGCTGGGCATGGTGGTGAAAGCCTGTAATCCCAGGGGTTCAGGAGTCTGAGGCAGGAGGTTCATGAGTTCAAGGTCAGCCTCAGCAACTCAGCAAGGCCCTAAGCAACTCAGAGAGACCCTGTCTCTGAATAAAATATAAAAAAGGACTGGGCTGGGTTTAATCCTCAGTACCTCAAATTAATAAGTAAATAAAATTATTTAATTAAGTTTATTTATTTTGCAGTGTCAGGGATCAAACCTAGGTCCTAATGCATACTAGGCAAGTGCTGTATCACTGAGCTGCATCCCTAGATCCATTTTTTAAATTTTCGTTTTAAGACAGGTTTTGCTAAATTGCTGAGGCTGGCCTCAAACACACAATCCTCCTTCCTCAGTCTCCTGAGTAGGTGGGATTTCAGGCATGTACCACAACACCCAGTTACTTGATTCTTTTTAAACGATCACCTGCATTTTTGTTGAATCCTCTGTGAATGCTGTTTTTACCTTTCTACTGACTAAGCCTGTACTGACTCCTTGTTTACCTGAATCCATAAAAAACTTCATTCTAAAGTGCTGGAAATGGACTTTGTGGGAAGAAAGGATTCACACGTGTAAAATCTAGAAACATGGTCAGAGTGACCTCCAAAAGACTTGCCATGACATCCAAGGCCTCCGAGCCCCACATCTGTGCTGGTACAGCTCAGCCCCTGCACATTACAGATGAGAACACGTACACAGAAAGAATGCAAGGGACTTGCCTGGCGTACTGCAAGGAGAATCTGGTCACCTGACTTGGTATCTGCCACTTTCTGCCAGACCAGCTGACCAGCGTCCTGCCTGCTGTGCCCCTTCCTTTTCCGCTCACATGTGGGTCATCCTCCCTCTTTCCCACCGCCCATGGGCTCCTGCATCCCATGTTGCTGAGATTCTCAGAGGGTTCTCAATCCCCCGAGAGTGGACACAGTGTGCCTTTGTGTGAGGTGCTGGGATTGAACCCCAGGGCACTTTATCACTGAGCTACATCTCCAACCTTTTTTATTTTTATTTGCAGACAAGGTCTAACTAAGTTTCTGAGGCTGACCTCAAACCTGGGATTCTCCTGCCTCAGCCTCCTGGATAGTTAGAATTACAGGTACCTGTGCCTGACACAGGTGCCTTCTAACTGGCTGTTAGGGAGTGTGGGAAAATTACAAACCACTATGCATATTGAGCCAGGTTGAAAAAGGGTTTTTTCAATGAGCATGCCAGGCAAGCCGTGGCTGGGAGCAGGCTAATGCCTGAAGAACTCCCAGCACCTGAATTTTGGAAGTACAGACTTCATAAAGGCAAAATTCACAAAACCACAAGGATAATTGAGACACCCGTAGGTCAGGAAAGACCTTGTTGAGACAGATATTTTGATTACATGAGAGAATTGTTTTGATTACACATTTCAGAGTCATTTTTGTTATACATCAGGGCCAGAGTCAGGGAAGCAGGAAGAACCCCCTCTACTGTCAACATAGGTACAGCTTCAGAGGCCGAAAGGAAAGCATTACAAGCAAGGATACAATGGAGTCAGGTCAAAACAAAATGGCATTACCTTGGTTCTTCTCCATTTCACTGGCCTGTGAATTTCGCAACTCCTCCAAGTATTTGGCCAAAATAAATTTGTTTTCTTCAGTGCTAGGGATGGAACCCAAGGCCCACATGCTAGGCAAACACTAACACTGAGCTATACCCTTTATCCTAAATTCTCTCAAATAGAAAGTAAATAGTAAGTTTCAACATGACTCCACATTAAAAAAAAAAAAAAATGGGTAAAGTGTTCACACTGTTGATAAAAATAAAACAATAACTAAAGCTAGACTCATATGCGTGTACTACCACACCCACCCACCTCCTTTTTATTTACCCAAAAGGCAGTCCCACTCTGCACTTTGCTTTTTATCACCTAATAATATATATCTTGAAGTTTATGCCACAGCAGGACATAAAGAACAAAGAGCTTTCTTCTTTTTTGTGTGGTGCTGGGGTTTGGACCATCTCAGACTGAGCTACATCCCTAGCTCCTTTAGTACTGCAGATTGAACACAGGCCTTTTTTATGTTTTATTTTGTATCTCACTAAACTGTTTAGGGCCTCCCTAAATTGCTGAGCTTGGCCTTGAACTGTGATCCTCCTGCCTCAGTCTCCCAAGTTGCTGAGATTATAGGTGTGCTTGACCATGACTGGCTCTTTGTTTTTTAAATATTTTTAGTTGTAGATGGATGCAATACCTTTAATTTTTATTTACTTATTTTTATGTGGTGCTGAGGATCGAACCCAGTGCCTCACACATGTGAGGCAAGCACTCTACCACTGAGCCACAACCCCGGCTCTCTTATTTGTTTTATAGCTGCATAATATTTCACTGAAGCAAGATTCCATAATTTATTTATCTAACCCTCTATTGATGGATACTTGGGTGGTCTCACATTTTTCTACCACACTTATCTTTTACATACGTCATATATGTGTGTGTGTCAATTTCCAACTATGAATTACAATCGAAAGTAGGAACAGGCCAGATAAATGTATCATGGAGTCTTTTTGGCAAGGGCTGCAACCAGAAAACTAAGAAGGTAGAGAGAATCACTGCTGGGACAGTCCCACAGCAACCTTCTGTGGCCTCTTGAGAAGAGAGTTGGCCACATGGCTGTAGCCACCAGATATGGAAGTCTGCATGTGGCGCCCACCAACTCGTCTTTTTGCTATTTTCTCTTCTTGTTTTCCTTTTTTTCCTATTTGGGATTCTTAGAGGGAGCACCCCATTCTATTTCTCTCCATCTCTCCCTCTCTCTCTTCCTGGTGCTCGGAGGTAGGTGGCACTGGCTGTGGGTGTATTTCTCTGGAGTCTGTGCAGATACCTTTCGGGCAGCCTGAGTAGGTTCAGCTGCTCTTGGGTCAGTGCTTACTTGTGGAGTTAAAGAAAAATGATGCTCGGGTCCATTAAAGGAAAGCTGCTCTCGGAGGTCGTGTTGGACAAGTGAGGGCTTAATCGTGGAGTCATACGCAAGCGCATGTGACCTGGAGACTGTGGGAAATGCCTCACTTCTGCATCTTGGCTTCCAGCCGGTCTTTGGGGCTGTGAGAGGAGTTTTGTTCCAAAGGTCAGAGGCAGAGGGTCTGAGCATTTCCAGCACAACCCATGTTTGGGAATAGGACAGGCCTCGTGTTCATTCTTTGAGAAGTTTCCAGAGCCCAATTTTGAATGACTGAATGATTCAAAGATTCCAAATTTCTGGTAGTCCCAGCTACTCAGGAGGCTGAGGCAGGAGGGTCGCTTGAGCTCAGGAGTTTCTGAGCAGTCTGGGCAACACAGACAGACCCCATCTCAAAACCAAAAGAGAAGCTGGGCATGGTGGTGCACACTTGTAATCCCAGTGACTTGGGAGGCTGAGGCAGGAGGATCGCGAGTTCAAAACCAGCCTCAGCAATTTAACGAGGCTCTAAGCAATTCAGTGAGACCCTGTCTCTAAATAAAATACAAAGTAGGGCTGGGGGTGTGACTCAGTGGTCGAGTGCCCCGAGTTCAATCCCCAGTACCAAAAAAAGAAAAGAAAAAAAAAAAAAAAAAGACAAAGATTCCAAATTCCATGGTAACTTTCCTGTGTTTTCACAGTCAGCATTGCCACATCTCTGTGTCCTCAGGCTTTGGAAATGTGGCCCTGGATTAGTGCATGTCTCTCTGGGTGTGTTCTTTACAGAGACTAAGTGTGGTTTCAGCCATCTACCTCCAACTTGGACTCTTACCCTCATACCAGAGTGTCCCTTCCTCCTCTAGGCAGGACAGTTTTGCTTAGTGGTTAGAACAGAAGCTCTGGTGTTGGGCGAGTCCCAGGTGTGAATGTCACTTCACAGGTGGGACTGTGAGCAAGTGACTTGAGCCTTTCTGGGCCTCAGCATCCAGGGGATCAGAAAATCCCCTGCTTCACATAGCCTGAGTGGGCGTAGAGCCTCACACCGTGTCCACAGGTGACTGTGTGGATTATTTTTACTTTTCTAATTCTTGTTCACTAAGGATTATTTATGGTTTCTCTTTTCTCTCTCTGCTTTTTCATAGCCTTGCCATTATTGGTTTAGACTGTATCTGTTTTGAATGGTGGGACTTCAATTCATGGGGTTCTTAAAAGAAACCCTAATAACTGTATTTCTTTCTGGTTCATTGAGATGTAATTTACATGCCACACAATTATACCCAGTGTAAATATACATTAGATAATTTTTACAGACATACACAGCTGTTCAGCCATCACCCGAACCCAGTTTCAGATTTCTGTCACCTCACAAGTTCCCCTGGGCCTCTTGGCAGTCAAGCCTCCACCTACCCCCTGCTCCAGGACACCATGGGTGTGCTTGTGTCTCTAGTAAGTAGCTGTGTGGTTCTTTTGTGAATGGTTTCTTTCGCTTAGAATAGTGCTATTAAGGTTCTTATGCTATTGCATTTTTTTCTATTTTATTCCTTTTTATCACTGAGAGGCTATACCACACTTTATCCATCCTAAAAACTTTATGGATTGACTTTTTTTTTTTTTTTTTTTTTTTTTTTAAGAGTATCAGACATTGAACGCAGGGCATTCGACCACTGAGCCACCTCCCCAGCCCTATTTTGTATTTTATTTAGAGACACAGTCTTACTGAGTTCCTTAGCACCTCGCTTCTGTTAAGGCTGGCTTTGAACTTGCAATCTTCCTGCCTCAACCTCCCGAGTCTCTGGGAGTGGGCTCTTTTTTCCTTCATGACAGTTTTTTTGAAATACAATTCACATATCCTATAGTATGCTCATTCAAAATCTAGAATTTAGTGGGTTTTTAGTATTAGTCATAGAATTTGCAGCCATCATTACATCAACTTAAAAACATTTCACCAACCCTCAAAAAAGCTCCCCCTGCACAGGCATCCCAGCAGAGCCTCCACCCCAGCTTCCTCCCAGCCCTGGGCAACCTCTAATCTACTCTTACCTGTAGGTTTACCCACTCTGGACATTTCACATGCAGTAAATGGAACCATGCGACATGTGGTCTTTGGCTCTGGCTTCTGAGCATGATGTTTTAACCCATCGTCCATGTTGTAGCATGTGTTGCTACTGCATTTCTTTTCATTGCCAAACAATTTCTATTGTATGGATAGAACACATCTTATTTACCCATTCCTCATGTGATGAGCTGGCTGTTGTAAACAGTGCGGCTGTATCGTCTGTGTTTTGTAACTTTCCCCCTCTCACATACACAAGGTCCTGCTATTGAATTAAAATCAAAACTTGATTGGGGGCAAGAAATAGACACAGATAACAAGGCACCCTGAACATAAAGTGACTGAGGAAGGTGACAGGTTCTTTTTCTCCTCTTACATGAAGGCTCAACAGTCAAGGTAAATAGAAGGGAAGTCACTGAGATCACATTTCCTACAAGTGCCTGCAGAAGGTTTAAATGTACCTACACCTGGGCTCTCCCAGCTCTGGACATCTGGACTCAGTCAGGGGCAGGACCCAGGCCTAGGTGTTTTTGCCAAAGTGCCCCAGAAGAGGGTGTGCAGTGCATTTTAGACCCTGGATGGAGAAGATGTTAGAATTCTTGGTCGGGGCTGGGGATGTAGCTCAGTAATGCATACCTTGGGCTTCACATGCCTGAGGCCCTGAGTTTAATCCCCAGTACTGGGAAACCAAAACCTGAACCAGAAATTTTGATCAATGGGCCTTAGTTTGTGAGAATTAAAGACCTGAAGAGCCCTAAGGGACACAGTAGGGCTCAGGACCCAGTTGCCCTGCTCCAAGGTTGTCAGCTGCCCCTTCCAGTGAGGGGTCAGTGGGGACTGGGGGTGGGAACTCAGGTGCTTTGGAATTCAGAACATGGAACCCTCCAGAAAGGAAAAGTGGGCAGGTACTGTGTGGGAGCCTTTTCTTTCTAATCAATAAGCAAACAGTTCCTGGAGTTGCCCAAGCTGGCCGCAGGAATGTTTCCTGGGTTGCAGCCCATGGGAATGAGCAGTTAGCACCTCTGTTATTTAGGCAGGCAGGGTGGGGTGTCTGAGCACTTCTCATGCAGCCAGAAGCCGGGACAATAAAACTCCTCCAATTTGGCATGGAAGCCAGAGGGCCTCCCCATTCACCTCGTGCTTTTTCAAGAAACCAAACAAGTTTCCCTCTTGTGGCAGGCAGGGACAAAGCCCCCCCACTTCCCCCTCTGCAGGAGGCCCACGTGCCCCCAGCCCCTTGAGGGAGTGGAGATCAACTGCTCATTTCCTCCCCCACCTCTTAAACTCAGGTGAGGTTCCTTCCAGTTAGTGCCCACCCCCTTGGAAAACTGAAACCCAGTCCTGGGTCTTGACTTGAGTGGAGACTCACCCCAGTTTCCCCAGCAGAACCATTAGAACCCTGTCCAGGCAGGAACATTGCCATTAAACTGGGTGAGGTTTTATCTGCGGGTGCTGGTGGTTCCTGTGCTGTCCAGGAGAGGCCTGGGAAGGAAAATGATCCTAAACTGAGTTTTTTCTGATCTTGTTGACAAGAAGGACAGAGGGGATGGGGAGGCCCTCCGTCCTTTTGGACTGAAGGAGCAGGAGTAAGTGCTGGACACAGACCCAGTGTGGGATCCACTAATTACTTAAATTCTTCTAGAATGTCACACCATCCACTGTGTCCCCAGGTGACTCTTCAGTACCAGCCCAGGGCCTGGCCCTCAGGGTCTCACAGTAGGACGCAGTTCTTGGCTAGGCCTTGGAACTCTTCCCCCTGTGCCTCCCTGCAGCTCCCTCCCTCCCTGGCTTCTGCACGCAGAGCCCTTGCTCCAGTGGCCCTCTGGAGGCCCTCCTTAGACTCCCTTCATTAGATGGGCTGGCAACTAACCCCCTGGGAACCCCCTTACCTGCTAACAGTTTTAAAGCTTTTAGTTCCTGACCCTAATTTACTTTTCAATAGGCTCTTCTCCGCTGGAATGTCACCCCTCCGCCACAGGCAGCCTCTTGTTTAGTTGGCTGCTGTACTTGCAGGGCTAAGCTCCACAAACACCTAGTGATCATCAGCAGAGGTCATTTTAACAGTGGCACCCAAGGTGGGATTTGAACCAGAGTTGGTTTGACCTCGGTTCACACAAATGCAAAATATTAACAAACTGCACTGGCTGCTAACCGGCGCCAGAAGTGCCAGCACCGATAGCATTTTTCACCAGGCTGATTCTGATCAGCATCCTTGGTATTTGCTGTCGAGAAGAAAATGCATCAGCCGGGGTCGAAACATGACTGGCAAGCAAAGGCACTGCATCAATGACCCAGGTAGCATTAGTGACTTCCCAGGAGAGGGGAAATTCACAGAGGGGTGGAGCCATCGAGAAGCAGGGATGATCGTTTCCTTGCTTACTCCCTTTCTGGAAATAAAGGATAAATGGCTGGGACCAGGTTTTCCTTCATCCTTAAGCTCATCTTCATCTAATCCTCTCTCTACGTGACACCTTTCTCTCCACTGCCACCCCACTTGCCCATCTGCTTGCTGCTGCTTCTCCTCTCCTCTCTCCCTTTCTACCAGGGAATGAACCCAGGGGTGCTTTACGACTGAGCCTTTTTATCCCTAGCCCTTTTATTTTTTTCTTTTGAGACAGGGTTGCCGAGGCTGACCTCAAACTTGCAATTCTCCTGCCTCAAGCTCCCCAAGTTGTTGAGATTACAGGCTTGTGCCACCACACCCAGCCTTCTCTGATTCTTGAAGATTTGTTCCTTGCTTCCTACCCAGGCAGCATTTACTGTTGACATCTGATTTGAGGGTGCACATTGGTGAAGTTAGTGAATTTGTTCTGGGCAAGGAAATTTGGGGGAGATTAGGAGAAACAACCTGATAAGCTTCCTGCAAATAAGTTTCCTGTCCCTGGGAACCCAAGGGAGCCACCTCTCAACAAGTACTGTGGCTGCCTCTGCCTTCACCAAACCAAAGTACACAGGAAGCAGGTGGGTGCACAGGTGTTGGGGCCACATGCTGGGAGCTGTGTTTGTGCAAGGACACTTCCAATTCTTCCACAGAGAAGCCTTTGGGGTTGCAGCTGGCTAGTTAGAGGAAATCTTATTTCAGCTCGTGCAAAGCGGTGACATAATTCAGAACATTCTGAATCTGGAGTCTCAAACTTCCTCCTCCATGTGATTGTCTAAAGAGCCTTGTTCTTTAGACATCAGTTCTCTGATGTCTGGAACTGGATTTCTAAGGCTCCGTATTTGTCCTAGGAGAGAGGGAAGGTGCGTGTCTGCCGATGCTTTGCATTTATGACTCTCCTTCTATTTACTCTCTTAACTGTTCCATTCGTTGTGTGACTTAACCTCCAGGAATTCATTTAACTAGCGGAGTTTCTCAAGTGGGTCCTCAGTGCTGAGAGCCAGGCCTCCTGGTGGTTAAATCTTGATGGGTTAAGTGTATCGGACCACAGCCTTTGTCTCTTCAGAGCTGCGTGACTTGGCCACCTCCCTTCACTTCTGTGCCTCAGTGTCCTCATTTATAAACAGAGGATGCTAAATCCTACTTCATGGGCTTGCTGAATTTAATAAGGATTTTAGATCATCGTTACTGCCAGTTCTCAGTAGCAGATGGACACGTAGAAATAGAGACCCATTACAATTGAGATGGCCGGTCTTCCCAGGGGACTGAGTCTCCTCTTCATCATGCCCCAGATGGGGCAGCCCAGAAGCCTACTTGTCCCTCTCCCCCCATTTTTTTAAACATCAAAGCAATTTTCTGCTGATGATGGGTGCTTAATTAGCCTGTAGTGTTTGTGATTTCATGGATGTCCATCAAAGGAAGCCCTGCCAGCATTACCCAGTGCCACCTAAGAAATTGGTCAACATGAAGGGAAGTTTCGTATAGGCACCTGTGGGAACTCACGGCTTTATGGTTGGAGTTAGAAACATCACTCCTGAACCCTAAAGGAAAAACTCTCATTTCACTTAAATGAGGTTGTCTGTCTCCCTGGGTGTCCTTACATTCATCACATCAAACTAAATTAGAAACTGAAGCCCTTGGTTTGGGGGTACATAATGGCAGCGTGGCCCCCAGGAGCCTCAGAAGCTTCTTTGATCTTGTACACGTAAGCTTGAGTTCAAATGGTCCTTGAAGTCCAGCTGAGTGCAGTGACCTGGCTCTGAAGAGGAGAGATGATCCATGATGTCCCCTTGGTGTGTAACTGTGTGCAGCCCTGCTTCCCAGCAGCGTCCTCAGAGACTGCATCTCCCCACTGGTACTGGGCAGCTCAGCCATCAGGGCCCTGTCCTCACATCCCAGCGTCTGCTGGGGATCTATAGAAGCTTTTGAGAGTGTCTCCATCCTACCCGCTCACATTCCAGCCTGCACGTGGGTGGAGGAGAGGCGGGTGGGGTTCCCTGCAGGCGGGCAATTCCGAGGAAGGAATGTTGCTGAGTGCTCAGAGCCTGCCCACTCCAGACCCAATGCTTTCATGAACTTGGGTTTTATTTGTATTTGAACTTCAGCTATCTCTTCCAGGGTTTTCTGTCTAAAGCTTATTATTTCTTTTTCTTCTCTTCTCTTCTTTCCTTCTTTCTTTCTTTCTTTCTTTCTTTCTTTCTTTCTTTCTTCTTTTCTTTCCTTTCTTTCTTTCTTTCTTTCTTTCTTTCTTTCTTTCCTTTCTTTCCTTTCTTTCCTTTCCTTTCTTTCCAGCACTAGGGATTGAACCCAGGGCCTGAGCTATCTCCCCAACCCAAAGCTTATTATTTCTGCCAAATACACTAGAAAACAGGAAGAATAACAGTGAGAATTTCCCCACATTAAAGACACTTTCAAAAAGTCATTCTTACTAGTTTTTTTTTGTTGTTGTTGTTTGTCTTTTTGACACCTGGGATTAAACCCAGGGGGTGCTTAACCACTGGAGCCACATCTCCCAGCCCCCCTCCTTTGTTTAGGGCCTCACTAAACAAAGACCAGTTGATGCTGGTCTTGAACTTGCAATCCTCCTGCCTCAGCCTCCTGAGTTGCTGGGATTACAGGCAAGTGTGCCTGGCTTGTCTCACTGGTTTAACTTCCTGCTGTGTAATTTCATACTGTTCTGGACCATCTTTTTCCTTTTCTCCCCTCTCTTTTGTTGTTGTTTTTTTGTTTTGTTTTGTTTGGTTTGGTTTGGTTTGGTTTGGTTTTGGTTTTGGTTTTGGTTTTTGTCGTTGTTGTCTGTTTGTTTGAATGGGGTTTAAACCCAGGGACACTACCACTGAGCTCCATCCCCAGCCTTTTTATTTTATTAATTCCTGCTAGAAAGCACACCCCCATTTTGAAGGAAAAGCAGTGGGAAAAGCCCTCACTTTGGGGTGAACCAGCTCAGCCCCTGCATTCCCCAGTGTGTAATTTTAGGAAAAAGAAAACAGTGTTGCTGATGCCTGCCCTAGGGACCTGACGCAGGGATGAAGTCAGAAAATTGGACACAAGGAGCTCAGGGCAAGGACCATCACCTAGGGAGCACTCTGGACTGCCGAGGTTCAAATCACAGCTCCGCCACCTGTCAGCTACCTCAGTTCCTCCATGTGTAAGAGGAGGACACCAGGTACACCAACTTCATAGAATCCCAGTATTAAATAAGCTAATATTTGTAAAGTGCTTAAAATAGAGCGGGGTGTGTTAGTCAATGTTCTACACAATTAAAATGTAATAGAACAGCTGCAGCTGTTGAGTGAGTCTGTGGTTTTTGATGATGGTGATGGTGTGGTGATCTTTTTGTGGAAGAAAGATTATCCTACGTAGACAGGGCCACTGGACTCTCTCACCTGTTGTTACTGGGATTTGGTTTCTAGATCACGTGACCAAATAGCAGGTTGAGGAAAGGCCTTCACACTGGGTTAAAGGCTCCTCATTCCCCCGCTGTCTCACTTTTTGTTAACTTTTTTTCTTCAAATATCCTCAGTCCCCATGTGCTGCTCTCTGGCTTCCCATTTTGCCCTGCTACCCACTTGGTGCTGTGGGAATGCGCAGGGGCTGATCAGGCCCCGCCCCGCCCGCCTCCTAGAGGAGCTTCCCAGAGCCCCTGCAACTTGCAATTTGTCAGCCCAGAGGATCCAGTTTTACAGAAAGATAATGAGTCTTAATGAGCACCTGGTAATTCAGGTTGGGGCTCCCTGTCACACTTACTCTGTCACTTCTCAAAGGGCGAGGCTTAGCCAGCGTCAAGACGAGAGGCCCCGGTAGTTTAAGTGCCTTGCGTCAAGTTATTTGCAAAACCATTTTCATTTTTTCAGGCCACCACCCTTGGCAAGTCCAATCATGCCTGTCTCCACTTTCACTGCCCAGATTTGGATGAGCTGGGGAAAGGAATCCAGGGCAGCTCATGTTCCCTGCGTACACCACGAGCCCCCAGATGCAGCCCAGTTGCGCCATTAGTTGTGCCAGTGGTAGGTGAGGGTTCTTGGAAAAGCATCTTGTTTTTTAGTTTGAAAAGAAGTTCCTACTATAGACTCAAAGGGTGGTGTTTTCCCATCCTTGAAGGACTTGGCATTTCTTCTCTAGTTTCTGTTGTCATTTTATGGCCCGTCTGTACATTTAGAAAATACTTCTGTCTCGTCTGTCCAGAAGCACAGAAAAGCATCCTCACTTCCTTTTGCACTACTCTGCAGCAGCGTAATCATGTTCACCGTCTTGGTTAATCTTCATGAAATTCTGAAGTGGTAGGCTCCCCACTTGGTGGTATCCTTCATGTTAAAATAGAGCAAATGGAGGCCCAGAGAGGCTGAGTCATTTGCTTAAGGCCACCCAGCAAAAAGATGGTAAAATCTGGATTTATAATCCAGTGGCAAAACTGCAGCCAGTCTTTTTTTTTTTTTTAATTGCTTTCCTTCCCACCATTTGTTATAGCTGGCCCTTGCTTACCCTGCCCCCAGCCCATCAAGATTGCAAAGTGAATTGTCAACTGAGCTTGAAGGGTTAGGGAATTTTGTTGTTGTTCTTAAGAAACTAGGAGGGAGGGCCATGAAAGACAAGTTCTCTTCTTCTGAGTTAACTCTTCCTGGTCACTCAGTTTATTTGCCAGTTAACAGACTCCCAGTTAGGGCTGCGGTGGTTTCAGATTTCTATCATCCTTAGGCTCCTAACTTGGAGGCAGAATCCTTTAAAAATCGTCCAGGTTTGGGGTGAAGGGTTAAGGGTGTAGCTCACTGGTAGAGAACTTGCCTGCATGTGCAAGGCCAAGTTCCATCCCTAGCATTGAAAAAAAAAAAAAAAAAAACAAGGGGCTGGGGATATAGCTGAGTTGGTAGAGCGCTTGCTTCACCTGTACAAGGCCCTGGGTTCAATCCCCAGCACCACCAAAAAAAAAAAAAAAAAAAAAAAAAAGCCAAGCATCTCTCCAAAGCAATACAGGTTAGGGGCATAGGAGAGATTCTAGATCACCTCTCCCTGTCTTTTGGTGGTACTAGGGATTGAACCCAGGGGAG
The DNA here is from genome assembly GCF_902686445.1 of Sciurus carolinensis. NCBI lineage: Eukaryota > Metazoa > Chordata > Mammalia > Rodentia > Sciuridae > Sciurus > Sciurus carolinensis. The sequence goes on along the minus strand of NC_062228.1, from coordinate 16,386,228 downwards.
CTTTTTATTTTTTATTTTGGGACCAGGTCTCACAGTTGCCTGGAACTTGTGATCCTCCTGCCTCAGCCTCCTGAGTCACTGGGATTACAGGTGTGCACCACTGCATCTAGTCCATGTTAGTTATTAACCAGGATATTAACACAGGACATATTTACAGAAGAAAAGCATATACATTTCATTAATTTTTACATGTACATGAGAACCCTCACGAGTGAAGGCTTGAAAAAGTAGCCAAAGCAAAAAGTTGTATACTTTCTAGACAAAGAACAATACATTTTGTGAAGAAATGACAAGACAGAGGGGTCTGAGCTAGGGGCAGTAAATGCTATGTGAGTCACTAGGAGAAAATAGAGGGATGGAGGATGAGGATTATTTCAATGAGTTTAGTAAGTTTGTTTATTTTTTTATTTTTGAGACAGGGTCTCACTATATTGCTTAGGGTGTTGCTAAAATTGTTGAGGCTAGCCTTGAACTTGCAAACCTCCTACCTCAGTCTCCTAAGCGGCAGTAAGTTTATCTATAAAGATCTTTGCAGCACCAGTTCCCAGTCACTGATGACAGGGCCTATCTTGCTGGTACAGGAATATCAGCTCTCTCTCCCAGGAGTTTTTGTGATTGTCTGTGGGTAAGGAAGGGCAGTTCAGACAGACCTAAAACCCTACCTCTTAAGTGCCTTTGGCTCAAAAATATTTATGTCAAAGAGACATATTTTGGGGTGACATTCTGGTTTCCTTCAAGGCCCAGTTATGGCTCTGCCATATACTAGTTATGGGATGTCAGGTAACTTCTTAACTTCTCAGCCTCAGTACTACTCTTCTCACCCCAAATATCCAGGGTCTTATTTTCTCTTTCAAGAGCAGGAAAAATGAAGCAAGGGCTTCAGACATGGTTGCAAGGGTGGCCCCTGGTGGAGGAAATGAGAACTGCAGCCCAGACATCACTGGTGGCTTTGGGGCTTCCTGACCAACACCTGATCCTCCTGAACATAAAGGAGTCTAGCCTTGTAAAGTAGGCTTGACAGCAGGAGTTTGTATAAAAGAACACTTGGATAAAATAGAAATGTCATTGGATGGAGGAGGGAAGATTATTTGAAAGGAAGGAAAACAGGCTAAGTTCTGAGTTTTCCTGGAATGAACTGTCTTCAACTGTACCCTCTGCCTGGGAGGCTCTTTGTTATATTTTTCTTTTGCTTTTTAAATTTTATTTGTTTATTTAGAAATTTCATACATGTATGTATGTATCTGTATCTATGTCTGTCTGTTTATCTCACTGTGTTGTCTAGACTGGCCTTGAACTCCTAGGCTCAAGGGATCCACCTGCCTCAGCTTCCCTACTAGCTGGGATCACTTATCAGTCCTTGAAATTTTTTATTTTTTGTGTTGTGCTTTCTTCCTTCATGGCATAAGGTCCACGGCAGCAGTCACCTAATTTATCTTGTTCACGTTGGGTCCTCAAAGCCCAGGACAGTGTCAGGCACATAGCTTGATGAAGGACTGTTGAATCAGTCCTTTGGGACTCTGATATTTCATATACAAACTTTTCACCATAGCTTCCCCAGCTTTGGAGAGTAATAATTTTTAAGGTGTTAATACTTTAGTAAATGTAATACTTTAAGTAGTCTTTCCTCCAAGCCGTGGATCATAGCACTCCTCCATCAGGTAGTCCTTCTTTGGCTTTTGCATTTGTCTTAGCGCCCTGTATGATCAGGACGAAGACTCTGTTCTCTGAAACCTTCATCATCTCCTCTGACAATGATCAGCTTCTCCTCCATGCCTCACACTGCAAGTAGGAATTAGCTCTCTGTGCCTCACACTGCAAGTAGGAATTAGCTCTCTGCTTCATGTAATAAACATAATCAGCACTCGATAGATACTATTATCAGTGTGTTTTGTTTAATACTCATGGGAGCTAAGTTGATGATTAGCCAAAGTTGCATGTGCTTTATTATTTTTATTTAATAAACTTTAATATTTGTTATGTGACAGGCACTCTCCTACAAGTCTTAAAATAACCCTACTATATAATTGCTATTGTTGCTCTCATACCACTGATAGGTAGCTTGAATCAGAGAGGTTAGATAACTTGTTCAAGGTCACAGAGCTAGTAAGTGGCAGAGCTGGGACTTGAACCCAGTTAATTTGGTCTAGAGTCTACTTTTCTTTGTTTGTTTTTGTGATGCTAGAGATTGAACCCAGGGTCTCACACATGCTGGGCAAATACTCTAACACTTAGCTATGTCCTGAGCCTTTTTTATTTAATTTTGAGACACTTTCAATAAGTTGTCCAGGCTGCCCTTGAACTTATGACCCTCCTGCCTCAACCTCCTGAGTCAGAGTCTACTCTTAACCATTGTGCTGTACTGTCTCTCTTAGTATCTGCCACTGTTTGTCAAAATGGATACTATTTTTTCAAAGGGAGACTATCCACAGCATCTCACTGTAGTCTGGTCTCTAACCTGTGGGGTCTGCAGGTACTGTCTCAGTCATTTTCGTGATAGGTTTTCACGTTGGCAAAAGTCACCTGAAGAAGAGGCCTTTTTTTTTTTTTTTTTTTTTTTTTTTTTTTTTTTTGGTTATCATTACTGAAACAGAAAAGCTACTTTCTAGGTAAGACACTGTTTTCACTTGACGAACAGTATCAGGAAAAAATCAGACCACAGTGAGCAGCCATCCTGTAATTACGAATGAAGAACTGAATGACAATATTTTTTTTAAAAATATTTTTAGATGTTGATAGATCTTTATTTTATTCATTTATTCATATGTGGTGCTGAGGCTCGAACCCTGTGCTTCACGCGTGCTAGGCAAGCGCTCTACCACTGAGCCACAACCCCAGCCCCCTGAATGACAATATTGATTCCTGGACAGCTTTGTTCTGTCCGCGGGGATGGTCTTGCTTGCTTGTTCTGTGTGAGTTGCACTTTTGGTGGGTGAATCGAGTTTGCTTTCTGGAGGAGAGCTCTTGTCTTCAATCTGCCCACTTTCCTAACCGCTGTGATTTTCTGCCCTACAGTGGGTTTTGAAGGATGCACGGGTCGACCAAGGACAGTCTACTTTTCTGAAGACTCCCGATTCAAAGTAGGCACGGATGGTGTGATCACCGTCAAACGGCCTCTACAGCTTCATAATCCGGAGACGAGTTTTATGGTCCACGCCTGGGACTCCTCCCACAGGAAGCTCTCCGCCAAAGTCACGCTGCGGGCAGTGGAGCACCACCGCCACCGCCGCCACCACCACCGTGTATGTTGGGGTGACGCTCGTTCCATCTGCCGTCAAACCAGGTTTCTCAGCCCTGGCACCATTGGTGTTTGGGGCTAGGTAACTCCGGGAAAAGGGGCAGTGTCTTGGTACCAGTGATTGAACTCAGGGGCACTCAACCACCAAGTCACATCCCCAGCCCTATTTTGTGTTTTATTTAGAAACAAGGTCTCTCACTGAGTTGCTTAGCACCTCATTGCTGAGGCTGACTTTGAACTCGCCATCCTCCTGCCTCAGCCTCCTGAGCCACTCGAACTACAGGCATGCGCCACCAGGCCCGGCCCTTTGCTGCTTTTGACAAGCAAAAAATACTTCCAGATACTGCCAGTGGTCCTTTGGGGTAGGGGGTTGCAAAATCCCTCCAATTGAGAGGACTTTTTGTTACACTGAACTAACTCTTGTTGGATTTTTGGGCTTCTTATTGGGTTGGAGGGATCAAGTAATACAGAACAGTGGGTAAAGGCATGGACCCTGTATGTATCCATAGGAAGTTGGTTCCAGGACTCCCCCTCACCTCGCCCCTCCAGTCCCTTATGTAGCATGACATAATATTTGCATATAACCTACACACATCCTCCTCCTGTATCCTTTAAAATCTTCTCTAGATTACTTGCAATACCTAATAGTACAATGTAAATCATTCTCATACAATCTGTACATGTTCAGTACAGACACAATTTTGGTGGGGATGGTACTAGGGATTTTACCCAGAGATGTGCCACTGAGCTACATCCCCAACCTCCCTCCACCCCTGTTTTTTGAGACAGGATTTTGCTAAATTGCTGAGACTGACCTTGAATTTGCGACCTTCCTGTTTCATCCTTCTGAGTTGCCAAGATTATAGGCCACCATGCTCAGTGATTTTTTTTTTTTTTTGGGGGGGGTGGAGTGGAGGGAGCTATTGGAAATTGAACCCAGGAATGCTTTGCCACTGAGCCACATCCCCAGACCCTTTCATTTTTTTATTTCGAGACAGGGTCTCACTAAGTTGCTTAGGGCCTTACCAAGTTGCTGAAGTTGGCCTTGAACTTGTGATCCCTCCTGAGTTGCTGGATTATAGGTGGGTGCCGCCATGCCTGGCTTTTTTTTTTTTTTTTTAATATTTTTGATCCATGATGATTGAATCCCTAGATGTGATCCTGTGGATCTGTAGGGCTGACTGTTATGTACTCCTTAGTTGTTAGCTGCTATTGTTTTCCTCCTGGAGGCAGAGTGATAAAAGGTGGATTCTCTGATCTTTTGCTCTTGGTCTTTCCTGTGGGTGCATCTTGGCAAAGACTAGGAGGAACCAGAGGGAAGCAAATGCCCCACTGACCTGTCACTTACCAGGGGTCCATCCCCATTTTGTTTGCAGTGCCTGGTCATTAGCACTGGTGCACACCAGGGCCCCGTAAGTACTGAATGGCCAGAGAGATGGGGTTGGCCACGAATGGAAGGATGTATGTTTCTGGAGACGAGTGTTTCTGGAGGGTGTTATCAAAAGCCAAATGCCTTCGCCAGCTTTGAAACTGCTCCCATGGCACTTCCTACCAACATGTGCCTCTGGGGGAACATTCTAGTTGCATCCTGCTTACCGCCTTGGCAAGGTGAACTGTGCCGTAAATGCCGGAGCCTTTAAGAGTGCCTCCCATTTGTCTCCCTCAGGACGCTTGAGGCTCTTGGTACTTAATAGTCTTCTTGATAGAGCTAATTTTTCTCCCTAGTGGAATCATCAGAAAAAATGAGGAAATTAGTAGAACTATGTTCATGCGTCTCCCTGTCTGCAGTCTCTAGGTGGCCTAGCATTCACAGCAAGGAGTTCAGGCGAGATCGGGCGCATTCAGGGTACAGGAATAAGTTCAGCACAATGAATTCTTGCTTGGCAGTCGCCTGTGAAAACATCTTATGACCAACTGAGACAGTTTTGAACTTGGTTCTTTTCCAACTTTCCATCTCCACCTCAGCCAACTTTGCCTCTTCTTCCTGTTCTGCTGTATCAGGATTTGGTTCAAGTATATATTACATGAAACCCCAAATTACAGGGGTTTTTTTTCTTTTTTTCTGAAAAATACTCTCTTTTAAGTTAAAGAAGTTCAGGGGTAAGCTGTGCCCAGTATGGAGATTTTACAGTCATCAAGAACCCAGATTTCTCCTTTCCTCTCCACTTTGCTGCCCTCAGCACATGGCTTGTATTCTCGTGGTTACATCATGATACAGTCAGCCTCCTGTCTTGGCCTTGTGAGTAGCTGGGATTATAGGGCATGGACCATTGCACTTGGTACCCTTCTTCATTCTATGTGATAATAAGGAGAAAGGAACTGGGGGTATAAGCTCAGTGGTAGAGTGCTTGCCTAAATATGCAGGACCCTTGGTTCAATCTCAATCCCCAGTACCGCCCTCCACTGTCTCACCCCCCCAAAAAAAAGAAAAGAAAGAGAAGCATGAAGGTGTGTTACTTCTTAGTTATCTGTCTGCCTTTTAAGCAACCTTTAGTTGATTCTTCTTTTTTTTTCAGTTGTAGATGAACACAATACCTTTATTTTATAGATTTATTTTGTGCGGTCCTGAGGATTGAACCCAGTGCCTCACACATGCTAGGCGAGTGCTCTGCTTCTGAGCCACCACCCCAGCCTGCCTTTGTGGAATTCCAAAGCAGTACTTCGACTATGTCACATTGGCCACACCTGGATACAAGTGTAACTTTTTACAGATATGTAGTTTTTTCTGTGGGTACATTGCCAGGTACACATTAAGATAGAGAAAAAGAGGTTTTGAATTTGTTTTGTATTTAATAAGAAAGCGAAAATGGCTATTGGGGTGGTGGCAAACTCTGCCATAACGGTTTTGACCTTCCCCTGGGTTTGTCTCCAGTTTAAGGGACTCCTGTGGAACCAGGTGGTGCTCTGTTAAGAGAAGGGACAGTAATCTTACCTGACTTCCACCCCCAGTACTAGGGATTGAACCCTGGGCATTGTGCAGGCTGGGTAAGAGCTCTACCCCCGAGTACCACCCCCAATCCTTCTTACCCTGTTTTAATTTTGTATTAGAATAGATCTAACTTTGCCGTTCTTTCACTTAATTTGAGAGAATTTTTGCAGTTTGGTAGCCTGTTTTTCTGAGGGATACATTCCATGTTAAGTATGGAAGAAGAGGCACTGTTCCGTTTAATTTCACACATGAAAATGTTCATCCTATGCTTAGCCAGCACAGTGTTCCCGGCTATTTATTATCATTGTCTGAAAGTGTTCTGCAGTCCTGATGTCAGCAAGGCATACATTTGTCTTCCTTTTCAATCTGGCAAATGGCTTTTCATTCTTCCTCAGTACCATGGCTGTGCACGATGATCATTTTAAAGCCTAGGGCACGCTGTGGATGGTCAGTTTCTTATATTATTCTTGTTCTTGGAATAGATCCCAAAATATTATAACTCAGTGTTTTTTAACAGTCATTTATTGAGCACTTACTATGTTTCAGGCACTAATCTAAGTACTTTACATGTGCCACTTAATCCTTCCAGTGACCTATGATGTAGGTACTGATATCACCCCTGTTATAGATATTAGGAGACTGGTACAGAGAAGTCAAGTGATCTGTCCTGAACAAGGAGGTGCCACACTGAGGAATCAAAGCCTGACAGCCTAGCCCAGGAGCCTGCCTTTGGCCCTGGTTGGCCTGCCTCTGTGGGAGACAAATGCAAGGCTCAGCAGGACGGAGAAGGGGTGTGCCCCCTGCGCGTGCATGCGTGATCGTGGAAGTGCCCTGGGAACCACACCTGGGCAAGTCTCATATCCATGTTTTACATTTTGAATCTAAATTAAAAAAAAAAAAAAAAAAAAAAAAAAAAAAAAAGGCCAGGAAATCGGGCTTGAATCAAACTTGGCACACAGTGATCAGGGAATATGAGTGAGCATCCTTCTGTGGAGGGAGGAAGGTGGAATTTTCCACTAGAAACCGTGTGTTACCGCTAGTCATTCTCAAATACTTCCACAGCTGGGCGTGGCAGCGCTTACCTGCAACCCCAGCAGGCTGAGGCAGGAGGATCGCTTGTTATAGAGGTCAGCCTCAGCAACTCAGCAAGGCCCTGTATCAAAACAGAAAATAGAAAGAGCTGGTATGTTAGTCAGTGGCAAAGCACGCCTGGGTTTAATCCCCATTACGAGCAACAGCAGCAAACATAAACAATTTGGGAGATATGTTCCTTCTCACTTCACTCTCCTATTTCCCTGATTGTGCATAAAGTTATCTTTATTGCACAAGAAAACTGTTCAGTATGAGTCTCAAAGGGTGTTTTTGGTGCTCATCCAAACAGCTTCTGTTCGAGCAAATGGAAACCTTAGAGATACAGAACAGTGAGATTAAGAGGTTTGTATTCATCTCAAAGTAGTTCTTAGTTAGACAATTCCCCAAACTTAACTTGGCAGACAACTCAACTTTAGGGAACTATATCCCTGGGAAAAACATAAAAGAAAAGAAATTGAAAACACTTGATAGTTATTGAATAAACTCTGATATTAAATCACCAGACTGTAATGTTGCTATAAAAATGACAGATATATTGCACAGACTTGAAATAACTTATAAATTATAATATCAAACTTCAAACTACAGTTATGTATTTATAATGATTACTTGAATTTTGGACACTGAGAAGGATCAAAATAGGACATATCCTTTATTATGTGGCTGTATCAGTCAGCTTTCCATCCCTATAACAAAATACCTGAGGCAATAAACTTATAAAGAGAAAAGGTCTAGTTTGGCTCATGGTTTTGGGAGGTTCCAATGCAAGATCAAGTGACCCTTTTAATTTGGTCCTCTGGTGAGGATAGCACATTATGGTGGGCGTATATGGCAGAGCAAACCACTTCCCTAAGCAAAGAGGAGGAGGAAGAAGAGACTGGGTACCAAAATTCTCTTTAAGGACACCCCCTGCCAATGATCTGAAGACCTATCATAGGCCCCACCTCCTGAAGTTTCTACCACCTCCCAATAGCATCACTCTGGGGACCAAGCCACCTGGAACTTTAGGAAGACATTCAACATCCAAACCATGGCAGTGGCAAAGGGGTTTGTTGATTTTTGTTTTGGCTGCTCATTTTGGAATGGATATATAATTTCTCATGGAGAGGAGGACATGTCATTAAGCTAAAACCAACAGAGCCCCCAGGCTGCAGCAGGTAGGTTGCACAGTGAGATTTGTAGTATCTCTCCTGACTTCTCTCCCGTTGTTCCTCATTTCCAGTCTTCTCAGGAGCCTCTCCCTGGAACCCACACAGAAGTGCTCACATTCCCCAGCTCCCACCATGGTCTCAGAAGACAGAAGAGAGACTGGGTCATCCCTCCCATCAGCTGCCCAGAAAACGAAAAAGGTCCATTTCCTAAAGACCTGGTTCAGGTAGAGAAGAAAATTCTCTATTTCTCTGGAAGGAATTTGGCAAAGTAGAACCAATGAAGAGAAGGGGGAAAACCCCAGGTAGGAATCTTCCTTTGCCAATTTTTTTTTTTTTCTTTCTGTTTTTTTTTTTTTTTTTTTCAGATCAAATCCAACAGGGACAAAGAGACCAAGGTTTTCTACAGTATCACTGGCCAAGGAGCTGACACTCCCCCTGTTGGTGTGTTTACTATTGAAAGAGAAACAGGATGGCTGAAGGTGACGGAACCTCTGGACAGAGAAAAAATTGCCAAGTATATCGTAAGTACCTCTCGCTTGTTGACCGGGGGTAACATCTGTCCAAAATTCTGTGGCCCACTCCTGCTGGGTCCCCACATCACAGATCTGAGCATGTGAAGAGTTTAGCTTTTGACATCTCTTGACTTGTTGATAAGGTGAAATGACAGGAGAACCCAGGGCAGTTCATTTTTTTCCTTATGAGGAAAAATATGGGGGAAGAGTGTTCATAGGTCATGCAGGAGTTTAGACCCAGGATGTCAACCTGTTCTTGAGGCTGGAGGTTCCTGAGGAAAGAAGATAGGGGTGATATTAGGAAGCAGAAACTATTTCTGGGACTTGGTAGAAATCAGAGCTTAGGAGAGAGGGAGATTAGTAACAATGCCAAAGGCAGAAAAATCTGGGAGAAACACCAGACTGGAGAGGCCAGAGCAAACTTGACCCTGAGTGGAGTGAGTCAGAAGTTTTTATGCTTCTGCCTTTACCTCTGACCCTGGTGCCCCAGACTTCCTGTGGGACATGGAGGTCTGCCGGGTGGGGGGCATGTGTTCTACAGCCCATGGGTCCTAACTCATCCTGATCTTGAAGCAGCAGCACACATGTGAGGAAAGTCCTCTCTGAGGGTTTCACAGTGGGAAGGGTGGAGACCAGGTGAGCCCGCGGGACTCCAGCCAGCCCCCGCCTCCGCCTCATCTTCCTCGGCAGGGCCTGAGTAACCCTCACTTGGCTCTTGCAGCTCTATTCTCACGCCGTGTCTTCAAACGGGAATGCAGTGGAGGACCCCATGGAGATTGTGATCACAGTGACAGATCAGAATGACAACAAGCCCGAGTTCATCCAGCCAGTCTTCCAGGGGTCTGTCATGGAGGGGGCTCTTCCAGGTACATGCATGGCAAGGAGTCAGAGAGACACTGAGCTGCTTTAGGTCCCAAAGTGTTAGGCCTGGTGCTTGGGGTTAGGCCACTGAAGCTGACTCTTGATATGGACAGCTTTCTTTAGAAGCCACTGTGTGTGTGGAACAATCTACCTACAGAAACACATACAACAGGAACAGTGTAAGACAACTTCCCTGATTACGAAACAGATCCTCGCCAGTACCTTAAACCCCCATAAACACTTCTTGATCACGTCTTCTCTATTGGTAGCTATTGTCCTGACTTTTTGTTGTTGTTGTTGTTGTTGTTGTTGTTTTTCTTTTGGTACCAGGGATTGAACCCAGGTATGCTTAACCACTGAGCCACATCCCCACCCCTTTTTATTTTTTATTTTGAGCAGAGGGGTTGCTTAGGGCTTTATTAGGTTGCTGAGGATGACCTCCTGCCTCAGCCTCTTGAGCCACTGGAATTAGTCATGCTCCACTATGCCTGGCTTATACATATATTTCTATGACCTCTTTCATTTTGTAAGATTTTCATTGGTGATGACAATTCATTTTCATTGCTACATAGGGTTCCCTTCTGTGGTTATTTATGTAAAACAGTTTAGTATACTGTTGATGGAAATTGGGGCCTTTTGATTTTGTTGCTATTCTGAACAGCACTCTCAGAATATCCTTAATATATCTCCTAGTGCAAATACATGACAATTTCTCTAGCATACACATTCATAATGGTGGATCACCTGTATTCATCTTTACTTAATAGTGTCAAGCAGGTTTTCAAGGTGGTTAAAATCAGTTTACACTCCTGGAAATTATTAGACTGTTTAGCTTTTGCCAATCTGTTGGGCATGTGATGCCAACTTGGTGCTATTTAAAATTGCACTTATGGGCTGGCAGTGTGGCTCAGTGGTAGAGCACCTGCCTAGCATGCATGAGGCCCTGGACTTAATCCCCAGCACTGCAAAAAAATAAAACAACAACAACAACCACCTTCATTTCTGGGGTGACTGATGGCCTAAGCATCTTGACATATGTTTACTGGCTATTTTTAATTTATTTCTTTTTTATGATTTGTCTATTGAAATTTTTCCCTTTTTTTTGTTATTTCTTTCTTGGATCACTTGTATTTTTGCTATTAATTCTTAATTACTTAGATATTCTGGATATTGGTCCATCATCAGTCGCGTATGTTTTAAGTATTTTACTCCACTTTGAAAGTAATGATGCCAATGATCATTCTCTAATGTAGAGAATTCTGGAATTGTTCTTGTTTTACATGCCATTCAACTCAGTATAAGAGATATGGCAAGACTTTTTTTTTTGGTACCAGGATTGAATCCAGGGATGCCTAACTACTGAGCCACATCCCCAGCGGAGGGCGGGGGGGGTGGAGGGCCCCCCCTTTTTTTTTCTTTTTTGTATTTTATATAGAGACAGGGTCTCACCGATTTGCTAACTACCTTGCTAAATTGCTGAGGTTGGCTTTGAACTCTCGTCCTCCTGCCTCAGCCTCCTGAGTTTCTGGTATTATAGGCATGCGCCACCATGCCTGGTGGCAAGATGTTTTAGTAAAAGTTTAGTTATTTAAAATATTCCTCCTCATCCCACCCAAAAATTTGTCCTGGGGGGTTGAGTTCCCTGAACACAGCTCACATGGTGTAGTGCTTTCTTCTTCCCCTAGCAATTTGGAAGAATGCAACTATGACAAAGTGCCATCTGCAGGGTCCTCCTTCACCCCGTGGGGCAGGATGGGACGGAGTAGTATTGAGCAGGTCCCAGAGGGCAGCCTGTCTAAATCTTCCTCTCCTTTGGTGCTTTCAGGAACCTCCGTAATGCAGGTCTCAGCCACGGATGCAGACGACGATGTGAACACTTACAATGCTGCCATCGCTTATACCATCCTCTCCCAAGAACCCGAGTCGCCTCACCGCAATATGTTCACCATCAACCGGGAAACGGGGGTCATCAGCGTGGTCACTCCCGGGCTGGACCGAGAGGTCAGGCAGAGCTCAGGAGGATCCAGTGGGAATTGAAAGCAAATGTCTATTGGCTAAATCCCTTTGTAAAACTCTGCTGTGGCCAGTGGTCAGTTAGTGTGGTGGTCTGAACTTTGCACCTAACCGAGGTGCCAAGGGTTTCTGTGCCTGGGTGCATGAAGGCTGGTATTTAAGTAGATAAAATATTGTGGTTCTATATGTGCAATGGGTTTGGCTGGGCCTACGTGGCTATTGCTGCTGGTTCTGATTCAAGTATGTGTGATTTGTCTGCAGAGTTTTCCCGAGTATACCCTGGTGGTTCAAGCTGCTGATCTTCAAGGTGATGGCTTGAGTACCACAGCAACAGCCATGATCACGGTCACTGACACCAACGATAACCCTCCCATCTTCCATCCAACCACAGTAAGCCTGCAACTTCTTAGGTGGTTTCCAAGGAAAAGTCTGTCATACAAGGTCAAGACCTTGAGAACTCTTCCCCAGACTAGTGAATGTTAATTCTAAACCTACTGTGAGCATCTTTGTTCCATCCTTAGCTTGGAGCCCATTTAGCAAAGGATTATAAAGTTGCAAAAAGCACCTATTGTATACATTTCCTTGTATTGTGCTTCTTTGTAGCAAATCTTACCAGGTTTCATGTATTTATCAAAGAAATATTTTCTAAATTTATACTGGGTACTGTGTCAGACACTGAAGATAGATTCACAAAGCATACAAGGCTAGTCTCATGGAGCTTAGTAGTCTAACCGTGAAGATGTTATACAGCTCACTTTAATACCAAGAGTATTAAATGCAATTAAGGAGATTCTGAGAGCCAAATAGAAGAACTTTAAATCCTATTGAATTGGCAAAAAATTGATTTAATGCTTAGAAATAGAGACCTGACTATTGTGGTTTAAACAAATAGCTGGCATTTTTTTTCATTTATGTCACCAAAACAAACAAAAAAACAGAGATGATTGCTGTTCCATCATCCTTAGTGCAAGTCTTTTCTCCTCAATGTCACCTTGTGGCCTGAGATGGCTGCTGTAGCTCCAGCCAGTCATGTCTATGTTCCATACAGGAAGGAGAAGGGCAGAGGGCACAAAGGCATTGCTGAGGCAAGTCCTCCTATTAAAGATATTTCTGTGACAACACTGTCCACAAGTTTCACTTGCATCTCATTGGTGACAGCCATTTGTAACTGCTGCTACCAAAAATATAGTTAGGAAAGAAGAGAATGCATATTAGCAGGCAAGTAGCAGTGTCTGTCATCCCAACCAGCACTTGAGTACAAGAAGGTATCACAAAGACAGTGGATGATATTAATCGTAAAACTTGAAAGCAGATCAAACCAAGATGGGACAGGGAAGTGGGAAAAGCATTTTTGGCAGAGGGATCAGTATGTGCAAAATGTCCTGAACCAAGAAGAAACTTAATGTACAGGAAGAACTAAAAGACAGCCAATAGGACCCAGGTGTAATGAACCAAGTAAGGCAGTCCTAGAGGACCTTGTAGCCTGGGGTAAGAATGTTACCCTGAGCACAAGGGATCATTGTCACATTTTTTTTTTTTTTTTTTTTTTTTTTTGTAGTTGTAGATGGACAGCATGCCTTTATTTTTACATAATGTTGAGGATCGAACCCAATCCCTCACCCATGCTAGGCAATCGCTCTGCCACTGGGCTATAGCCCTAGCCCTGTCAAAGGATTTTAAGGAGAGGAACGTAATGACCAGTCTTGACTGATGGAGAACAGAAGGGGGGCTGGAGGTGAATGAACTAAGACCATCTGACCAAAATCACTGTCAGCCTCGATGCCCAGGGACATGTGCTGAGGGGCTTGGGCAGTGAGGACCTTGCAGAAACCTGCTTGAAGTACTCAAGGAGGCGGGTACTCATGAGTACTAACCGTTCCATGCACAGGAATGAGGTCCTGCTTCCAGAGTGGGACAGCTTGTGCCCTGCCTGACCTGGTCTGTCACGCCAGCTCCTCCAGGCTTGGGCTCCCTTTAGACTGGGACCTGGTTCCACTCTCCATGTCAGTATGCCGTCAACGACCCATCTCTTTCTTTGTCCTGCAGTATGAGGGTCAGGTGCCTGAGAATGAAGCTAATGCCGTCATCACTACACTCAAAGTCACTGATGCTGATGCCCCCAAAACCCCAGCGTGGGAGGCGGTGTACACCATATTAAACGATAATGAGCAACAGTTTGTTGTCATCACAGACCCAGTGACCAATGATGGCATTCTGAAGACAGCTAAGGTTTGTATATGCCTGGCAAGATGCACCCCAGCTGCTGGCTGCTGCCTTGTCCCCCACTGTCTTCTCAGAAGTAGATTAGCATTGGCGGGCAGGGGTGGGACAGCTCGCCCAGGTTCTGGTGGGCCCGTTGCTCAGTGCCCGTGGGGTACTAAACCTAAAATTGAAGAGGCATACCATCTACTTTTCCCCACTTTTGGTGCTACTAAGGGTTGAACCCAGGGGTGCTCTACCACTGAGCTACACCCCAGCCCTTTTTGTTTTTATTTTGAGATAGGGTCTTACTGCCTGGCTTCAAATGTGAAATCCTCCTGCTTCAGTTTCCCGAGCCTCTGGGGTTACAGGTGGGCGCCATGGTGCCCAGCAGTACCATCTGCTTTAATGTGCTCCTTCTTGGAAATATTTGCCTGCCCTAATCCCCTTTCTGTTTTGCAAGTAAGAGAGAACATGGTTTACTGCTGTTGGCTGTTTTGATGGACTATTTTATAAGGTGGGGGGGGGGGGGCAGATACTTTATTGTGTGTGGAAAATGTCCTAGAAACTTGGAAACTAAGAAGTTGGGTGAGTTGCTCATTGAAGTTAGGAAAAGGCAGATGCTTGGAATTGCCTCAGAGCTTTGACATCCTCTTCAGTCATGTTTGAGGACAGCTGGTTTATCACCAACCAAAAGCAATGGTTAAAGATGTAATTTTTGTGTGGTTTTGCTAACATAAAATGTTTCTTGACATTTATTTATTTATTTACTGTGTGGGAGTGGGGATTGAACCCGGCATGCCGTGCATGCTAGGCAAGCAAGCACCCTGCCACTGAGTTATACCCATGGTCCTTGTATTTTATCTTATTTATTTATGTATTTATCGGTACCAGAGATTGAACCCAGGGGCACTTAACCACTGAGCCACATCCCCAGCCCTTTTTATTTTTTGAGACAGGGCCCTTCTAAGTTGCTAAGGTGGCTTTGAACTTGGAATCCTCCTGTCAGCCTCCTGAGTCACTAGGATTACAGGCATGCACCACCATATCAGGCCCTTGTATTTTATTTTAAATCTCATTTTTTTTCTTCTCTCTAGGGTTTGGATTTTGAGGCCAAGCAGCAGTACATTCTACATGTGGCAGTGACAAACGTGGCCACCTTTGACGTGACTCTCCCAACCTCCACAGCCACCGTCACTGTGGATGTGTTGGATGTGAACGAGGCCCCCATCTTTGTGCCTCCTGAAAAGAGAGTGGATGTGCCCGAAGACTTTGGTGTGGGCCTGGAAATCACATCCTACACGGCCCGGGAGCCAGACACATTCATGGAACAGAGGATTACGTGAGTGTGTGGGTTTCTCAATGGTCTTGTGACAAGTGGGTATTGCGATGTATCTATATGTTTTTTATTCAGGTAAACACACACACAGTTACTCTTTACTTAGTGACAGAGGACTATATTCCGAGAAGTTCCTCTGGCCCATGTCATCATTGTGCAAACACGATTGTTACACAAGCTAAGTTCGCCACATTGTCACTAGGTGGTCACGCACGCAGTCTTTGGATGACTGATCCTTATTATGTGGCACATGGCTGTTTCATTCCTGGCGTGGTTGGACCGTGCAACACCTTTCCCTTGTTCCGTTTTTTTATTCCCTTTTGTCCCTGTCTCCCACATCATTTCTCTTTCTCCAGCGGAAGCTGGTTGTGAACTTATGATCTTCTGCCTCGGCCAAATTGCTGGGATTACAGGCAAGCATCCCAGCTTTGAGTTCTTATGATAATACAGTAGGAATGTAATTCTGTTTTCTTGTTTGCTTTGTTTGGTACTGGTGATTTGACCCAGGGGTGCTTTATTTTGAGGCTGGTGATGCTGCTACCTCAACCTCTCGTGTTGCTGAGACTGTAGGCGTGTACCACCAGGCCCAGCGGCTTTGCTTTGTTTTGTTTTGTTTGTGGTACTGGTTATTGAATCCAGGGTTTTGCACTAGGTAAGTGCTCTACCACAGAGTTACTACCCCAGTTTTTCAGGGAGATAAGATCTCACTAAGTTGCCCTGGCTATCCTCCAATTTGTGATCCTCTTCTCCCAGCCTCCTGAGTAGTTGGGATTACAGAAATACATCATGTGTCTGGCTGCTTTGTTTTATGGCATCTCACTGTGTTGCCTGGGATGTCCTGGACCTGGGCTCAAGTGATCCTCCTACCTTGGGCTCCTGAGTACCCAGAGTCACTGCACTTGGCTGTAGGAATATGGTTTTGATTTATGCAGTGGTGAAGTGTAATAAGTTTTTTTTTTTTTTTTTTTTTTTTTTTTTTTTTTTTTTTTTTTTTTTTTTTTTTTTTTTTTTGCGGTGCTGGGGATTGAACTCAGGGCCTTGTGCTTGAGAGGCAAGCACTCTACCGGCTGAGCTATCTCCCCAGCCCTGATAAGTATTTTAAGTAGTTTACTGTCTCTTGTTTTAAATTTGAAGGTGCCTATAACACTTTGCTTTGAAATACTCTAATTTTGTACAGATAGTCAGTGTACAGTTCATTATCCTGGGGATACTTCTAGGTTGTCTAAAATGTAAGGCCTGGTAAAAGTATTTTTAATCAGAGTGGGAAAGAATATGAAAAGCAGAATAAAATAATGTAGGATTTTGAGCCAGGATTGTAATCCCAGCACCTGTAGTCCCAGTGACTTGGGAGGTTGAGGCAGGTGGACTGCAAGTTTGAGGCCAGCCTCAGCAATTTAGTGAGGCCCTGAGCAACTTAGTGAGAACCTGTCTCAAACTAAAAAATAAAAAGGGCTGGGAATATAACTCAAAGTGGTAAAGCATCCTTGGGTTCAATTCCTAGTACCAAAAATGGTGGTGGTGGTGGTGGTGGTGGTGGTGATGATGATGATTATGATTATATAAGGCTCCTAGTAAGCATTGCTTTGGGCAAGAATTACTCATAGATATTAAGTTCATTGTGTAAAATGGGTGAACAGGATATTCCCAAATGGTCTTCTGCTAGATTATAGATTAACTACAAAGAGAAGATACCTTTCTTGTGAAGAAGTCCAGTGACTTTTCCTTATCCAAGTGATCAAAGTTGACATCACCAATAAAAGAACAGAGGGACATCATGTGCCTTCTAAGGTGAAACACCAAGAAGGACACAACCTCACCTCTACAGGGTTTTCATCCCCTCTCACCCTGCAAAAGGGAACAATTAGACAATCTAAAATTGAGGCACACAAACAACTGGCCCACCCATTTTAAAAATGTTAGGTACAAGAAGGAAAAGGCAAGGCGTGGGTCCAGATTGATGGAAACTAGAGACATGTCAGCCAAATGCCACTGATGAGCCATTGGATCGCTGGATATTGATCTGGACACTGGTTCCATTTCTGTGTGATTGGGGCTGGGCAGAGAGAACTTGGAGCTACTAACAGCAGATTGCATTCTGAATCGGGGAGGGCACAAGATCACTATAAAAGACATAATAGTATTCTGTCAAGAGTTTTGTTTCCTGAACTGAAAATCAATATGTGAGGCTGGTGTGGTGGCACACGCCTATAATCCCAGCTACTTGGGAGGCTAAGGCAGGAGGATTGCAAGTCAAGGCCAGCCTGGGCAATGTAGTGAGACCCCGTCTCCAAAATAAACTTCAGTTCCCAGTACCACACAAGAAAGGGAGAAAGAAAGAAAAGAAAATCAATTTGTGATTGAGACTATACAAATTTACATATTTTACAGACTTACATATTTATTCACATATGTATATATGAATGCTTCTGTTCTTAGGATAATACATTGAAGTATAGGTAAGTAAAGGAACATGACACCATCAACTCATTCTCAAATGACTTAACAAAATAAGAAATTATGTGTGTATGTGAGAATATATAGTTTGAGAAAGCAAATGCTACAAAATATTAACAATGGCTAGGGATGTAGCTCAGTGGTAGAATGCTCACCTAGCTTGTGCAAGGCCTTGGAATTGATCCCCAGCCCTTCTAAAACAGGCTGGGGGTAAATCTAGGAGCAGGGTACATGGATGGCCATCCTATTATTCTGGCAACTTTTATACAGAGTTGATAGTTCTTAAAATAAAAATATTGGAAATAACCATATATAAATAAGGAGGTACCTTGGTCTTCTCTAGCTCTGTGCATTTTGATGTTCCCACGCTAAGCCAGAGCCTGCAACTTTTCAGGTATCGCATTTGGAGGGACACTGCCAACTGGCTGGAGATTAATCCAGACACTGGTGCTATTTCCACTCGGGCTGAACTGGACAGAGAGAACACTGAGCATGTGAAGAATAGCACGTATACGGCCCTCATCATTGCCACAGACAATGGTAGGTCACCCGTGGCCCCACCCTCCTGGCCCCCTTGCCTCCCTTGCCCCTTTGCTTTTCTTTTGGAGATGAGTTCAGTCTTTTTAATTTTAGATGAGAATTCTCATTATTTGTATCAAAAATACAAATAATTTGAGTCAAGTAATTCCTTTCCCCTGTCCCTGTCTATGCCTACCACCCCCTCCTTTCCCATGGGGGCCCCAGGTCTGTGGCTTAACACCTGTGTGACCTCGCACTTACTTTTAATTTTATACCTGTCAGTTCCTTCATCTAGCAAAACGATACACTCCATCCAGATTACATGAGTTAACGGGTGTTAAACACTCCTAGAATAGTGTCTGTCACGAATTATCTAAGGACTGGCTTTTTTATTTTTTTGCGCACGTTACTGGGGATCGAACTCAGGGCCTTGTGCTTGTGAGGCAAGCACTCTTACCAGCTGAGCTATCTCCCCAGCCCAGGACTGGCATTTTTATCATCAGTTAGGTGTGAGTGTGCACAGATTATGTCTGTATGTTTGAATACACTTTTATAAATATGGTTTATTATATTGGTTTAAGGTTTTTTAAATTTTGTTATGTTATAAAAACATTATTCATATTGTTTAAATTTTAAATTTTGGGGGCTGATATATAGCTGAGCAGTTGTACTCTTGTGTAGCATGTGTAAGGCCCTGGGTTCCACCTCTAACACTGAAAAACAAACTTTTTTTTTTTTTTTTTTTTTTTTTTTTTCTTAATTTGACAGTGTCTTTAAGACAGAGATTTGCTGGGCCTGGTGGCATATGCCTATAAACTTAGCAACTTGGGAGACTAAGGGAGGAGTATCACAAGTTCAAAGCCAGCCTCAGCAACTAATCGAGACCCTCTCTCAAAATAAAAAGGGTTGGGGATGTGGCTCAGTGGTTAAGGGCCCCTAGGTTCAATCTCCCCTTTCCCAAGACCCCCATCCCTCCTCCAAAGACACAAAGGTCTGCCATGGCATAGGATAGACATATCTCTTTTTAAGAATGGTATTATCTGGAGTTGGGGATGTGGTTCAGTGGTAGGGTACTTGCCTAGCATGCATGAGGCCATGAGTTCGAGCTCCATTACCCCCCAAAACAAAAAGTTATCTGGGTGTAGCATAATTTGGTCATTCACATATCAAAGGACACGGGTCGTTTGCAATTTTTATTCCATGATTGGTGAGTGGACATCCTTGTATATGCCTCTGTTCACAGGCATTTCCCTCAGATAGATGTTTTGAGGTCAAATTACTTGTAAAGAGATCTACAAGCTTCCCGTGGTTAATTTTCTTCCCATTGTCACCCGCTAACCTGTTGAAGTAGTAATCTGGTTTGACCATGTGGAAAGGAAAGGGCCAGGCAAGGAAGACCATCATGAGGCTCCATTTGCAGAGCAGAGAGCTAGCCCATTGCTTCAACCTGCAGCGAACCCCAGCTTCTTGGGGACTCTCCAGTCAACCAAGGGTGGCAAACTCATTCTATAAAGGACCAGGGAGTAAACATTTCAGGCTCTACAAAACTATACAGTCTCTGTTGCTATTGTAGCCTGCAGCCAGCCATAGAAAATCCATAAAGAGATGCTGACCCTGACCTAAATAATCACAGCCAAGGGCTGATGTTCTGAGTGGTTTCTGTAAGGGTTGCTTTTTTTTTTTTTTTTTTTTTCTTCATTGCTGTTCTAATTAGCTATACATGACAGTAGAATGCATTTTGACACATCACACATAAATGGAGTTAAGTGTTGCTTTAATTTTGCAAATTGTCTTTCCCTGCAGTGCTAAGTGTGGAACCCAGGGCCTCACACTTGCTAGGTAATCACTTTACCACTGCACTCTATCCCCAGCCTTTGCCTTGCCTTTTAACATACAGTCTAAAAGGAGAATGAAGTTTATTCAGAAAAATCTACTAGCTCATTAAAAGAAAATTTTCTGTAAAGTTTGTTTGCTTGTTTGCTTATTTATTTACTTATTTATTTTTGGTACCAGAGATTGAACCCAGGAGTGTTGAAC
Source organism: Sciurus carolinensis (assembly GCF_902686445.1). Lineage (NCBI taxonomy): Eukaryota > Metazoa > Chordata > Mammalia > Rodentia > Sciuridae > Sciurus > Sciurus carolinensis. The sequence continues at coordinate 16,365,887 of NC_062228.1, read as the reverse complement.
CACTGAGCAACATCCCCAGCCCTTTTTATTTTTTATTTTGAGACATAGTCTTGCTAAGTTGCTTACAGCCTCACTAAGTTGATGAGGCTGGCCTCAAACTTGCAATCCTCCTGCCTCAGCCTCCTGAGTTGCTGGAATGCGCCACCATGCCAGGCTTCATTAATATTTCTGAGTGGTGACATCTCCTCTGTGTTTTCTCTTAGGTTCTCCAATTGCCACTGGAACAGGAACCCTTCTCTTGATTCTCTCTGACGTAAATGACAATGCTCCCATACCAGAACCTCGAAATGTGCAGTTCTGCCAGAAGAATCCACAACCTCATGTCATCAACATCGTAGATCCAGATCTTCCCCCCAACACTTCACCTTTCACAGCAGAACTAACTCATGGCGCAAGTGTGAATTGGACCATTGAGTACAATGATCCAGGTGGGAACTTGAACTTGATTCTCCCTGCCTGTTGCTCAATTTCCCTTCCCGCTCTACCTGCCACCTCTTTCCTTTGATATTTGCTCTGGTGCCTTCTAAACTCGTGGCATTGCCCCAGAGGTCTCTTTCCTTTCCTCTTATTTTGTCTGTGACCTACTGCCCAGTAACCAAAACCCCAAGCAGCTCTGTTTTCTTCACTCAGCTTTGGAGCATCTTTATTTCCCTCTCAATTTACTTTTGTTTGTTTGTTTAGCTGTCTTCTCCTGATCCCATTCATTTGTTTTGCTTCCCCCAGCCCAAGAGTCCATCATTTTGAAGCCAAAGAAACCCTTAGAGGTGGGCGACTACAAAATCAATCTCAAGCTCATGGATAATCAGAACAAAGACCAGGTGACCACCTTGGACGTCCATGTGTGTGACTGTGAGGGAGCTGTCAACAACTGCATAAGGGTGAAGTTCGCAGAAGCGACACTGGAAGTTCCTGCCATTCTAGGGATTCTTGGCGGGATCCTTGCTTTCCTAAGTAAGTGCAACTGGCACGTGGTTCAGCCTTTGGATTCTCAAGTGGGGAGGGGTTATTTCCTAGAAAGAACTTTTGTTAAGGTACTGGTTAGAAGATGAAAGAGACTTTCAAGTACAGTGGTTTAAATAAAGGAGAAGTTTGTCTTTTACTGAACATGTTGGAGGTAAGCCATCCAGGCATGGGAGAAACCCTGTTCATGAAGTCAGGGGGACTCGGGGTTCATCTGTTTTGTTTCTTTTCCTCCCTCAATGCTTCCCAAGTTTGAGTGCACACAGGTGGGACACAAGCACATGAAGCTTTTCTTGCATTCCACCAGTATTTAACTGCTTTTTTGGTACCAGGCTTTATGTCAGACACTGGGAGCACTGATAAGAAGCATCCCTTGAGAAAGTAGAGTGAGTCGGACATAAATTTCCTATGTTCATTTGTGAACATACCACCAGTGAAACTCCACGTCATGTACAACTACAAGCATGGGATCCAAATTAGAATGTTATACTCCATGTATGTATGCTATCAAAATACACTCTACTATCATGTTTATCTATAAAAAACAACGAAAAATCATTATGCCAGAACCATGCATACTAATATCAATAACCAGGTTTTCCAGGATATATAATTAATGAGAAATTTCCAAATACAAACTTGCTAGATTTAACCTATTTGCTAAAGCTACACTGTTGCAACAGTATGTTCATTTGCTCATTCATGCAGTTATTTCAATATTTGAGTGCTGTGCACTGCTCTGAATGCTGGAGCTATCAGTGGACAAAACAAAATATCTATCCTCATGGATATTCTAAGTAAAGCCAAAAATAAACAGGTCTAAAAGTAAATGGGGGAAAAAAAATCCCTTGGGAAACCAACCATAAGGTGCTTCTGACTGTAAGTTCTGCGTGGATAGGAACTGTTTGCAGCTTGGAGCATCTCATCCATGCCACATCCCCTAGGCAGAGACAGGCCATGGCAGAGCAGTGAGTATACAGAGTTTCCATCCAAAGATCTTAAACTAGAGAATTACATTGTTACAACAAAAAAAAACAGAGTCCTTTTTTTTTTTCCATTCACAATGAAGAATATAATATCATTTTTTTAAGTGACATATGTATCCTAATTATATATAATCTCAAGATCAGGTGAAAACTTTGGAAATAGAGTTCAAAGCTTGAGCTTGCTTATACAATCTTTTTTTTTTTTTAATTTGTTCTTTTTAATTATACATGATAGTAGAGTATATTTTGGTATTTATACAAACATGGAATATATCTTATTCTAATTGGGATCCTAGTCTTGTGGTTTACATGATGTGGAGATTCACTGTGGTGTGTTTGTATACATATACAGGAAAGGTAAAATAGATTCATTCCACTGTCTTTCCTATCCTGCCCCCTCCCTTCCCTTCATTCACAATCTTTATTTTAACATGTCAGGTGATTTTGATTCTGAGTCCACTTCCTGTAACAGATTAACAATCACAGGCATGCATTAGTCACATCAGGCTGGCCCAGCAGCCCTGCTCACAAACCTTGAATGGCTCCAACTCAGAATCAAAGCCAAAGTCCTTACAATGGTCCCTCCCAGCCTCTTCTCCACTTCAGCTACATTGGCCTCTTCACCCTTCCTCAATCACATCAAGCACACGTCTGCCTCAGGGCCTTTGCCCCTACTGTTTCCTCTGCCTAGAACACTTTGCCCCAGAATCTGAAGAAATGACCATGATTGGTTTTAAGATCCACCTGGAAGTTAAAGAACACACTAAAATTCAAGCATCATTGTCTGCTATGTGGTATTACATTTATTAACTTCAAGGACATGAGTGTCATGTGGGTTGATTACATATGTGTTAAAGGTGGCCAGTGGCTGCCTGCTGCCTCCGGTCTAGGATGCAAGTTGCCGGTGCTCTGTGACGGTGGCTTCCGGCCTTCCTTGCCAGCTTCCATCACTCTCTCCCTCTCTCCCCCTCCAGTTCTGCTTCTGCTGCTTCTGCTGTTTGTTCGGAGGAGAGGGGTGGTCAAAGAGCCCTTACTGCCACCAGAAGATGACACCAGGGACAATGTTTATTACTATGATGAAGAAGGAGGCGGAGAAGAAGACCAGGTGAGTTTTAAAAACATAAAAGCTCAGTGGCGATCTGCTTATGTGGAAGAAGCAATGATGAGAAGAAGGCAGACGTCGGAAATAGCCATGCCACTCTGCGTATTGTTCTTAAGGAAAACCACCCCCAAGATGGGCATTGTCATTAGGTGTCATCATTATAGCTAGCATTTATTCATTGCTTACTGTCCTACATCCAGATGAGAGAACTGAGGCAGAGAACAGTTGAGTGACTTGCCCAAGGTCACACACCTAGTCTGGCTCCAGAGCCTACACTCTTTGTATGGTTAGGACAAAACAAAGAACTTCAATCAAGTTGTCATTGGAGATAATTTGAAGGAATTATTGTAGAGTAATGACCTATTTTAAATTTTTTTTTTTTTTTTTTTTTTTTTTTTTTTTTTTTTTTGGTACTGGGGATTGAACTCAGGGCCTTGTGCTTGCGAGGCAAGCACTCTACCAGCTGAGCTATCTCCCCAGCCCCTGACCTACTTTAATATTTGGTTTCTCTTGAGTTTTTAGTTAGGCCAAACTGGTTTTTGCTTTTTTAGAGGTTAAATCTTTTTTCCCCCTCAGTACTGGAGCTTGAACTCAATAGTTTTCTCCTGAGCTATACCTTTTTGATTTTTTTTTTTTTTTAATTTAATTTTGAGATAGGGTCTCACTAAATTGCTAAGTTGCTGAGGCTGGTCCTAATTTGCAATTTTCCTGCCACAGTCTCCCAAATCACTGGGATTACAGGTATGTGCTACCATGCCTTGTATGTGTGTCTGAGTGTGGGATTGGAGCTCGAACCCCAGTCCTTGAATATGTGAGGCAAGTGCTCTACCACTGAGCTGCACCCCCAGTCTGAGATATTTAATTCTTGAGGTCTCTGTTTTTCCTGATTGTGCAAATGTGCTTACTTGCCTTACTCAAGTGTTCCAGATTTCAAGGCATTTTCAAGTCTAATTGGAGGGTGCCAGATATGTTCTATCAATGAGCAGTTATCGGGATACTGCCATATAGTGCACAAGCCCAGGATTCCAGTGGCGCACAATAATAAACGTGTCTTTCTCAGGCATTTGTGGATTAGCTGGGGCAGTTGCTACTATCAGTGGGGTTCACACTCACTGACCTGGGCAGATTTTTGCTGAATGACTCTAAGTTTCAAGTTGTGTCCAGGTCTACTCCTGCTCCGTACAAGCAGGCCAGGGCCTTTCAAGCTTTTGCCTTTTGTCTCGTGGCTGAAAGCAAGTCATGTGACAAAGGCCAAGATGAATGCATGTGTACTCTTCTCACAGAGGCACTGGTGGGAAGAGAGTGAATGTCTGCTGACTAATAACCTAATAATTATATCCTATGGAAAGCAAGTAAGACACAACAGTTTATATTCATCTCCAGTGCTACATGTTTCAGGCTGTTTTCTTTTTTTTTTTTTGGCGGTACTGGGGATCGAACTCAGGGCCTTGTGAGGCAAGCACTCTACCAGCTGAGCTACCTCTCCAGCCCTCAAGCTGTTTTCTTTCGATGCTACTTGAGAGACACTTAATTTGAAAACTGTCATTTTATATTAAATTGGGCACATGCTGGTAAATATCATATAGTTGGCAGTCAAGGCATAACGAAAACATAGCTTTATATATGTGGCTTTTTCTTTTTGTCATACCTTTACATTTTTCTCCAAGGACTTTGACTTGAGCCAGTTGCACAGAGGCCTGGATGCCCGGCCGGAAGTGACTCGTAATGATGTAGCACCAACCCTCCTGAGTGTACCCCAGTATCGTCCCCGCCCTGCCAATCCTGATGAAATTGGAAATTTTATCGATGAAGTAAGTAAGCAAAGTTGAAAATCAAAGCACAATGTATCTCTAAACTCCAGAGTAAAAGAGAGGAAAACAAAATAATAAAAACAAGAAAAAGAATCTTTAGCTTCATCCCTTTATCATGCTTTTAGCCTGCCTAATCCCTGAGTCCTATTCTTTATTTTTTTATCTTCTATGAACTTTAGAACGGATAGCTCTTTGAATTGGTCTTAGGGGATTTGCAAAGTCTACAGGACAAAACCAAGAATTGCTTGAACGGAATTAATAGATCTAGAAATGCCATTAAGGGATGCAAAGTAAGTTGAGTTTGGTTTCAATGGGATCTCACCACTGGTTGGGGCATAATGTTAAATGTGCATCACAGTCTACCTGAGGGCCAGAAAAATAAAATCTATATTATATGTGTCAGAAATTCATTCTGCTCTAGACTGAGAAACTTAGATAGGAGTGGGTTTACCTTGTGTAAACAGAAGGCTGGGGTACACTGTCCTGGCTGGTACACGGGGCTGTTCCACTCTCCATTGTATGCTCTTAAGCACTGGGATCCTTGTTCTCATGCTTGATGCCTTGTGATCACTGCCAGGCCTCGAGTCTATATTTCAATCAGGAAGAAGCAGGAGGGGCAGAGCCGAAGACAGAAATCTTTCTTCTAGTACATCATCTTTGTATTCAAGAAAGGAATTGGCCCAAAATGTTACTGGCCGGAACTGGCACAGGTGGTTCCTACCTGCAGGGGAGAAAAATAAGGCATTAAATTCATTAGCTCAGGATAAAATAAAGAACTAGGAGTGAGATGACCAAATAACCTAGTGAGGGAACAGTCCAACAAAGACTTTCCTTCTCTTAAACTATTTCACCTGATCATTTATTCAGTTATTTTCAGGACAAGTCTGATAGTCTAGTGGTCATTGGAGGCCGAGACTGGTTTTACATAGTCTCTTGTGGGAGTCACTAACACTGAGGACTATACAAAACAATGCAGCAAGGTGGGGTAGCCAAGTTACATCCATTCAAATCACTGGATTCTTGGGAAACAGGAAGGACCCCCTCTCCCTTTTTTTTTTTTTTTATGGTACTGGACATTGAGCCCAGAGGTGCTTTACCATTGAACTACAATCACCAGTCCTCTTTACTTCTTATTTTGAGACAAAGTCTAAGTTGCTGAGGCTGGCCTCAAATCTGCCATCCTCTTGCCTTGGCCTCTTAAATCATTGGAAATACAGGTGTGCACCACTGCATCCAGCTCACCATTCATTTTGGATACATCTGGATTCAGATCCTATTCCCAATTCACATTCGTTTGCAAGTCATCACATTTATTTGTAGTTTTTTAAAATTATGCTTGCTATTTAAAAAATATAAATTTTGAAAAGGTATATAAAGAAAAGAACATGCAAGCCCTTCCTCAGTTTCCCCCACTCCACTTCCTAGAGTTAACTTTTTTTTTGGGGGGGGGGCACTGAGGATTGAACCCAGGAGTGCTGAGCCATATCCCTAGCACTTATTTATATTTTGTTTAGAGACAGGGTCTCGCTGAGTTGCTTAGGACCTTGCTAAGTTGCTGAGGCTGGCTTTGAACTCAAGATTCTCCTGTCTCACCCTCCCAAGCCACTGGGATTATAGGCCTGTGCCACTGCACCTGGCTCAGAATTAACTTCTAATGATAATAATTACACTTTCATCCTTCTAGACTTTTCCAACTGAAATGCAGTCTGTATATACTATATCCTCATTATTTCTAGCCTCTCTCCATCTTAACTGGGGACATGAGAATCCCCACCCTGATTTAAGAAAGCCCCATCCTGATTGGTTGGTGCCTGTTCTTTCCTTACCTATATAAAATTTATAGTTTTGATTTAGGGGGAAAACATTCTTCATGTATTCCTGTAATTTTCCCTTCTCATCAACAATATATTGTGTCCGCCTTTGGATGCCAGGTTGTACTATAAATGGCTATTGTTTGTGTTAACTGCTCAGTGGTGACCTACAGTCTGGTTGCATCATCTTGCATCACGTGTGACCTGAAGCACCACAGGGGGCGTCCTGCCTCCAGTGCATTCTGGTGCCCGGGAGTATACTGTTCCTTTTACTGAAACACCTCCTTGTCTCTCTTCTTCAGAACCTGAAGGCGGCTGATAGTGACCCCACAGCGCCCCCTTATGACTCTCTGCTCGTGTTTGACTATGAAGGAAGCGGTTCTGAAGCTGCTAGTCTCAGCTCGCTGAATTCCTCGGAGTCGGACCAGGACCAGGACTATGACTACCTGAACGAATGGGGCAATCGCTTCAAGAAACTGGCGGACATGTACGGGGGTGGCGAGGACGACTAGGGCACTCGAGAGTGGGGTCCTTGGGCCCGAGTGATGGGAAATGCGGAGCGATGTTGCTGGGGGTTTTCAGCCGCCTTCCCTTGACCTGAGTTCCTGGGGGAGAGACTGATGGGCGATGCAGTACAGATAGTTGTTTCCACTTTGTAGCGCTAATCTGTGTATGTTAGAAAGGTTTTGACTTAGTGCTTGAATCTTGGTTTTTTCTTTTGTCAGTCTTCACAGAGTGATGATGTCACAAAGCTCCCCGAATTTTTAGTATTTCAAAAGAACAAACTTTAGTTTCAGAAGGTTCTCCTAGCCACGTGTAGATTTCCCTAAGGGACGTGGTCTCATGTCTAAAAGGAAGGGGAAGAGCAATTGTCCTAGCTCTGTTTTGTGTGTAAATATATATATATATAAAGATTTTTTTTTAATTGTGTGCTTTTTCCCCATCAGTGCACTGGTGTGTCCTGTGTTCTAGTCTCCACCCTTAATCCTGAATTCTGTTGCTCTGCCCCACACAGGGGTTCTCCATCTCCTGAGTACTGACTTGAAATGGGCATCTATGCATTTACTTGTTCTCAGTCCAGGTTTGCTATGTGAATGTCATTACAGGGTACTTTGGTTCTGTATGGGAACCTGGACTAGAAAGTGTGGTGAATTTTCCGGTGCCACTTAATGCTTATTGTTTATTTATCACGGACACAAAAGAGCAGTATGTTCTGGGATGTAGAGTAGTGCCTACAGTGCTGCAGCCAAAGCCAGAGAGGAAGTTTGAAAGATGGACTTGGAGATGGTGGAGAGCTTGTCACTAAGCCTGGTCTTTTAGCAAACATGCTGAGGACAGTTAAGGTGGTTTTGTCTCTATCCCTGAAAATTCTGGCAGAATGGAGGGATCTCAGCATGTTTCCTACCTAGGATCTTTATACCATGGTTCGTACCCAAAGCCCAGAATCCCCAAGTGCCTGCTTTTAATGGTGTCTACAGAAAACACTTGCTGATCTGGACATAGTTGCCTGATTCCAACTGTGCACAGAAAAACTGTAGCTATTAGAAATTCCTTTTTTTTTTTCCCTCTTAGAAGCAAGAAGTAAATACTGCCCTAATTGGTGTTAAGGGGAGGAAAATGACTAATTTGAATTTCTTTTTTTTTTTTAATTCAAAATGCAAATTTCAACTTTTGACAAGTACTGAAGAGTTTTATAAAATTGTTTTACTGTCAACTGTTTTGGGAAGGAAAAAAAATCATGTCTGCAATCAATTGTTGGAATTGTCTTGATTTTTGTGTTTGAAACTATCTGATATAGTTGTCATAGAGAATGTCACTGTAGTTTTGAGTGTATGTGTGTGGGTGCTAATAATTTTGTATTTTCTTTGGGAGTGGAAGAAGAAAACAATTCAAGCTGAGAAATTTATTCTCAAGGAAGCATTTTTATAAATTTTATTAAAGAATTTTGTTAAATCATTGTCAAACTTGTTTGATTTGGTTCCACTGGAATTCTAAGCAAGGCAAAAGGAAGAGGGTGGGGGTGAACTCATTCAAGGTGTGGAGAAAGAAGCCTCAGGGTGAAATGACCTCTCCAGAATTTTTAGTTATTCTACTTGGGACAGAGAAGGGGAAACTATATGCAAAAGGTAACTGTTCAAAGATTGTCCATCCATATAGCCTGTGGTGAAACCAATAAAATTCCAAGGTCAATGGAAGACTCCCAAAAGCAAAGTTTCAAGCAACACTTACCTAGTCAGCAATGCCAGCATAGGCCAGTGGTTTTCTACTGAGGAAGGTTGTGGCCCCCTTTGCCACAGAACATTGAGCAATCTCTGGAGACACCTCGGAGGTGCTTCTGTCATCAAGTCAAGGCCAAGATGCTGCTAAACATCCCAAAATGCACAGGACAGTCCCACACAAGAAATTATCCAGCTCAAAATGTCAATAGTGCTGCCGAGAGTGCTTGGGATGGGCTGACAACTCCTCCCCCCCCCCCCCACTGGAGGGATGTGAGTTTTTTCCCTTTGTATACTTTTTAAAATTGTCGTGTATAAAATTCAACACATTCACATTATTGTGCACCTGTCATCACTGTCCATTTTCAAAACTCTTCACCATCCCAGACTGAAACTCTTCATTCTACCATTTTTAGGCATATAATTCAACTCAAAATGTTATATTACCATCATCTCTTTTTCTAAAACTTTTTCATTTCTGTTCTATTTCTTTCTCTGTGAATTAGCCTATTCTATATAGTTCATATAAGTGAAATTTATTTGTATTTTTGTCTCTGGCGTGCTTAGTATAATTTTCAAAGTGCATTCATATTTTAGGATGTATTGGAATCCTATTCCTGTTTAGGGCTGAAAAATCTGTTGTATGCATATACCGCATTTTGTTTATCCACTTATTTTGGGTTGTTTCTACCTTTTTCTGCATTTTTCTATTGAAATGAACACTGGTGTACAAATCCCTGCTTTCAATTCTTTTGGGAATATACCTAGGAGTGGAATTGGGTCATGTAATTAGTTCTATGTTTAACTTTTGAGGAGCCACCCATGGAATGGCTTGGAGTGAAAATATAAAATCTATAAAAAGACCTTTTGGCGAAACTGGGGGGTTGAATATGAATCATATAGTAAGTGATATCTCTAAATGAATCTTGGGTGCCAATAATGGGTGCATGGTTCTAAGGGAACCCTTAGAATGTACATGCTGAAGGGATAAAGTGTCATGACATCTGGAATTTAACTTATTGTTCAAACAAAGTTTAGACTAAGAGCTAGTGAGAAAGCAAATATGGCAAAATATAATGCCTAGATCTAGGTGAAAGGTATATAAGCATTCTTGTACTCTTTCCATTTATCTTCGGGTTTAAGGTATTTCAAAACAAAATTTTGGGGAGAAATAAGGAGCTCGGAAATAAATCTCATGTGTGGTCAAATGGTATTTGACAATGGTGCCGAAACCACTCCATGGGGGAAGAGACAACCTTCAATAAATTAACCGGGAAAGTGGTAGAGTACTGCTTAGCATGTTCAAGGCCCTAGGTTGAATCTGCAGCACTGTCCAAAAGAAAAAAAAAAAAAAAAAAATTGGCCAATTATGGAAATAGAATGCAACCATTCTAGTTATCACTTGTGACTTTAAAAGATAATCTCCCTAAGATCACTTAATTTGCTAGGGTCTTTTCTGTTTCTGTAAAACAGCCATTGATAGTCATTGAGTGCTCTTAGTGTTGATGGTTCTGGGTTAAGCAAACACCCACAGCCTGCTTTGATGACTTGTTCAGCTGCTGTCCCTCAAGTCCTGGTAATGGGTTCCTTGTTGGCCAGCTTCAAATGATCATGTTTTACATGAATACAGTGCATTGTGTGTGTCTTGTACAGCCCCAGATAGCTCTTTGCAAAGGGGCAGATCCCTCTTAGATACAGCTTTTGTGAGGATCGGGTGGTAATGCTTGTTTATTTAATAGCATATTACAGGGGTTCCCCAGGCTGTACTTCCATGTTTTAACAAAGCTGCCCAGAGCAGCCAGGCCTGGGGGTGCACGCCTGAAATCCCAGGGGGATCACAAGTTTGAGACCAGCCTCAGCAATTTAGCAAGGCCCTAAGCAACTGAAGAGTTGGGGATGTAGTTCAGTGCTAAAGCAACCCTAGGTTCAATTCCTGGTAAAACAAGCAAACAAAAAACTACCCAGAGCAAACTGAGGAAGGAGTTTCCATGCTTTTAATTCCTATAAGCTAAAAATCCCGTAAGTTTTGATATCTGATTCTAAAGAATATTTAAAAACTTATTTGTGTGACCTGAGGCCGAGAGAAGCCTGGGAATGTTTCCTTCTTCAGACACAGCTCGATGTACACTGAAGTCTTGTTAAACTGCGACACTCCTAACATCTTATCACACATTAAAGTGCACCCACTGTTCCACCTGGGATTTATCTGGTTTTTGTTGTAAAAAAATTTTTTTATGAGCCAGGCATGTGTGTATGCCTGTAATCCTAGCTACTTGAGAGGCTGAGATAGGAGGTCAGACTGGGCAACTTAGTAAGACCCTGTCTCAAAAAATAAAATGGTCTGGGGACATAGCTTGGTGATAGAGGGTTTACCTCTATCTGGATTCAGTCCCCTGTACTGAAAAAGTAAATAAAATTTATGAGATTTTCATTGCTTTTGAAATTATGCATTTAAATTTGCAATATCAAAGCTTACAGAGCTTAAAGGATTATTATTAAAGTGATGTGTGGTTCCGTAATATTTGAGATAAAGGGTTCTCAGTTCTGGGAATTCTATTATTTTTTGTCAATTCCACACCAGTACCTCCTTTTTATGTGGCCTGGTAGGGCCTTAGTCCTGGGACCCAAGCTTCAGAGGCCCCAGCTGGCCTTCTTCACATGCCCCTACCTCTGAGTAAGAAATCTATCAGGTCTGGGAGTCTTGACTACCCCATTCCCCAAATCTTCAAATTCCAGTTCCAGGACCTTGGAATTCCCTGCCCAACCATCCTGAGCCTGCTTCCAGGGCAAGTGGGCCTCTTCACTTGGTCTGCCTTGGTAAGATGCACCAAGCTTCCTATGTGAGCAATCACAGGCCAGTGAGTGGTGGAGGGCAGGCAAGTTGCCTAGGGACGTGCAGGGCTGGGGCATCCACTTATGTGAGTACAAAGTCCTCATGGTGCAGGATGGAGCCTATGGTGAGGAGTAAAGAGGGTCAGGCTACAAGTAGGGGGCTGACACCCCCATGCTGCCATGTCCAGTGTGGAGTTCAGAGATGAAGTCTGAGAATTCTCCACTTTGACATGTTATCGTTTTCTAGGTAGGAAGACATAAAATATTTAGCAACCTATTTGATACTGGGGATTGAACCCAGTGATGCTTTATCACTGAACCACATCCCCCTCCTTTTTATTTTTTCTTTTGATATAGGGTCTCACTAAGTTGCTTAGGGTCTTGCTAATTTGCTAAGTCTGGCCTTGAACTTGTCATCTACCTGCTTCAGCCTCCCGAGTCACTCCCTCACATGTGGTGTGAGGGCCCCCCACTTGCATTTTTGCCCCTATTCTCACAAGTCTCAGAGGTGGGTTTTCCCCACAAAATGCATTATACCCATTTCACTAAATATTTAACTCCTCTAAATCAACTTAATATTATTTTCAAAATGAACTTGTACCCATAGTAACTGAGAAAAACTTGTTTAGTGACAAATACTGGAGGGTAAAATACACAATGAAATAGCATTATGGTAATTTAAAAAAAATTTTTTTTTTTTTTTTTTTTTTTGGGTGCTGGGGATACGAACCCAGGGCCTTGAGCTTGCAAGGCAAGCACTCTACCGACTGAGCTATCTCCCCAGCCCCTTAAAAAATTTTTAAACACCATTTTTTATAAACCCTTATAATCAGAGCAACATACAATTATAGCATGACAAAAATACATTATCCTGGACTGGGGATATAGCTCAGTTGGTAGAGCGCTTGCTTCACATGCACAAAGCCCTGGGTTCAATACCCAGCACCACAGAAAAAAACAAAAAAACAACAACAACAAAATTATCCTTATTTTTTCCTTTGCTAGTAACCAAACACTAAGTTAGTTTAAGCAATCTGGAGTGGTTCACACACTGGAAGAGCTACACAGACCAGCACCCCAGGAACTGGAGCACATTTCTCATCATAACACTTTCCACATCTCTGAGTCTGCTTTTCCCTTTTGTGTACTTGCGACAGCTACCGAAGATCAGCTGGGCTATTTAGGAGGGATTAGGACCCTGGCTACCAGGCAGTGCTTGGTATAGTACTTTCTCATTGCCTGTATATTAGTCTTAGAAGAGGACTCTGATTCTACCTGGGATTGTCCCTATTTTTTTTTTTCTTTTTGGTGGTGCTGGGGATTGAACCCAGGGCCTTATGCATGCTAGGCAAGCACTCCACTAACTGAGCTATATCCCCAGCCATCCCTACTCTTTATAGGACCTCTATTAACCAAGGGGATGACTGGTTGTGTCCACCCTGTTATGGTAATTTTGTTGGTCATTTATTTCTCCTTCAAAGATGTTTTTTTCCAATTTAAAGATGTTTTGGCAAGATTTTATTTGAAGACATGGAGAGAAAGATCAGGTTCTATTAAGCCTCCTAATTGCCAAGTATTTGGAGCAGTGTCATTTTAACTTTCTTTGGTAGCTTTATGAAAATGATTCTGTTTTCACTTCACTTTAGAGATTAGGAAATGGTCAATAAATTTGGGCTGGAACTCAGAGAAATGGGGCCTAACAGGCTCAGAGAGAGGAACTAAATGGAAAGTTTCTTTCTCCAGGGCCATGGGCTTGCATATGGAGCACATCTGCTCCCCTAGACTCCACGCAGTTAAAGCTGAAGGTCAGCCATCTGCAAGAAATCAAGCCTACAGAGTCTCAGAGAGGATTTTTTCAAAGTGGGTGGTGAGAGTGGGGGTGGTGTTCTTGGATTGTGACCCTGATAGGGGACCGTAATCAACTTAGTGAGGGAAGACTCAGGTACACTAATGTTCTGCCCTTAGAAGCATTGTCCTGCAACTTTTGAATGCCCACCATGATTTATATAGGTGAAAATTTTTTTTTCTGATTATGTGAATTTTAAACCCACTCTGTTCTACATATAAACACAACTTGTGAGAGCACTCTTTTAATATACCCTCAATTTTCTTTTTTTTTTCCTCTTTTTTTGGTACTGGGGATTGAACCCAGGGGCACTTTACCATCGAACTATATCCCCAGTCTTTTTATTTTTTATTTTGAGACAGGTTCTGGTTAAGTTGCTTAGGGCCTCACTAAGTTGCTGAGGCTGGCCTTGAACTTCCAACTCTCCTGTCCCAACCTCAGGAATTGCTAGGATTACAGGTCTGTGCCACTGCACCTGCTACCCTGAATTTTCTAGAAATACAGCAAGCAGATAAGTAGAACAAAGATCAATTTTGGAAGTCCCTTTCAAAAACTATATCACAGTTGTGGCTCAGTGGTAGAGCACTTGCCTAGCATGTGGGAGGCACTGGGTTCGATTCTCAGCACTACACATAAATAAATGAATAAAAAATAAAGGTCTATCAACATCTAAAAAATATTTTAAAAAATCACAAATAGCAACATCTGTACCTATTACATTCATGATGGGCATATATGTATATTTATTCTTTTTTGTATGTATTTATTCTTAAATGTCACTTACTTATAAAGAAATCAGCAGTATTCCGTTGAATGTCTTTATCTTATTTTATTTTATTTTTAAATTGTTTAGCTGTAGATGGACACAATATTCTTATTTTTATTTATTTTTATGTGGTGCTGAGAATCAAACCCAGTGCCTCACACATGCTAGGCAAGCGCTCTACTACTGAGCCACAACCCCAGCCCTGAATGGTTTTATTTATCCAAACTTATCTATAAGTATATGTAAACAGATACCTACCTCATTTTGTCTTCCCATGTTGCAATACCCAAGTATTTTCATATTGAAATACATTTAATTTCATTCATTTGCAATACTGGGGATTTATTTGCAATATGGGGACTGAACCACTGAACTACATCCCCAGTCCTTTTTATTTTAAGACAAAAATCTCACTAGGTGGTCCAGGCTGGCCTCGAACTTGCGATCCTCCTGGCTCAGTCTTCTGAGTCACTAGGATTTACCGGCGTGTGCCACCGCGCCCGGGTGAAATACATATTATTTAATGATAAGCGATTTCTGCCCCCCACCCCTTCTCTCTCACCCTCCTTTGCTTTCTTTTTCCACAACTGGGGGCTGAACCCAGGGGTGAATTACCACTGAGCTATGGTCACAGCCAAGCTACATCCACAGTTTCCTTTTCATTTTATTTTCAGACAACGTCTTGCCAAGTTGCCCAGGATGGCCTGGAACGCTGATCCTCCCGCTTCGCTACCTTCTGCTTTATACCGCAATTAATCATACTGAGTTCTGAAACTGCCTTATCCTTTGTCAACCACCAGGTTCAGGGAGGAAGACGACTCAAAACCAATATTTATGCGAAGGGGGCGTTCCTGACCCAGTCGGCCCCGCCCCACGCCGCACGCTCCACTCCCTAGCCCGCCCAGCGCCTCCTGCCACACTCAACATGGCGACAGCGCTGTTCCACCAAAGCGCCTGAGCAGGTCGCACGCGTCACGTTCCACTCCAGTCATGGCGGCCCCGGGACCGGCGGTGGGCAGCGGGGCTGTGGAGACGTGCGGTCTGGAGCAGATTCTGGAAGCGTTGAAACTGCTGTTGAGCCCGGGAGGTGAGAAGACACATCTCGGCCCCGGGCAGCGCCCGGAATTCTTAGGGCGGCCACTTTTCCAGCGCTGCCTTCCTCCCTCAGCGTGCGCCCCTCAGGCTCGCCAGGACCCTGCTGCTGAGGGGATTTGGGCATTGTCCAGGCTCGTTTCAAACTTGGGGAGACTGAGGCTCAAGGAGGGCATGGGAACTGTCCAAGACTGGTACTAGCCAACATCTCTTGAGGGCTTCTCCCTGCCAGGCACTGTTAAGCGCCCGGTGTCCATTATTTCATTCTACACCAGTCCGAGGTGGGCACTGCGGAAACAGCTTCGGAGGGATTTAGGCGCCGTGAGGTGTCGTGTGAGGTCCTAACCGCTTGAGGGCGCTGCTGTGGACACGAGATTTCACAAAATGCCCTGGAGTCCCAAAATAGGAAGCAGTGAAGTTTGCGTTGGGTCCGGGGAGAGTAAATGTTTAGAAATTTCCAGTCTGGTGGGAGGGATTTACAGTCACATTTACTCTTCCGTGGTGAGTTAACAAGGTCTTCCCAGTTTAGATTCTGAAGGTATCTTGGGAATAGTTGAACCTCCTACTCTCACAGACAGGAGGCTTACAGAAGATATTAAGTAACCTGCCCAAGTTCATGTGGTCCAGCGGAACGCGGTGGCGCACGCCTGTAATCCCAGCAGAGGCTGAGGCAGGAAGATCGCAAACGAGGCCAGCTTCAGCTATTTAGAGAGACCCTATCTTAAGTTTTAAAAAAAATCAGGTGATCAGATTAGAATCAGTGACAGAACACAGACCTAGAACCGAGCTCTAGCTAATCCTCTTCTTGGACTAAGATAGATTATTCAGTACAGAGCCTCTGATATTATCTGGAGCTTTGGAATTTTGGGGAAAGGACCTAAGAAATAGGATCCTGATAGAAGAGCACTGTGGCACAGGCCTGTAATTTCAGCTACTTCGGAAGCTGAGGCAAGGGGATGGCAAATTAGAGTCTAGCCTGGGCAATTTAGCCAGACTTTGTCTCAAAATAAAAGTTTTAGAAAGGATGGGGGTATAGCCGGGCAACATGGTGCACGCCTGTAATCTCAACGGCTGGGGAGGCTGAGGCAGGGGGATTTCAAGTTCAAAACCAGCCTTAGCAACCAACCAGGCACTAAGCAACTCAATGATACTGTGTCTCTAAATAAAATAAATACAAAAAAGGACTAGGGATGTGTCTCAGTGGTTGAATGCCCCTGAGTTCAATTCCCAGTAAAAGAGTGTAATTCAGAGGTAGAGCTCTTATCTAGTATGTGCCTAGGCCCTGGGTTCAAGTCACAGTATCACTCACACAATAGAGAAATAAAACAGCAATATGACCCTGCTCCTAATTGAAATATGTATAGTGGGGGGAGGGATTTTAGGATTACAAGGGCACATAAGAGGCCATAAGATGATGTTCTCAGTCAGTTTTTGATCTAAAATTGTAACAACTGCAAACATTACACCATGCTGATGGGAGCTGGGTGAGGTGGTGCACAACTGTAATCCTAGCCAAGGCAGGAGGTGCAAGTTCAAAGTCAGCCTCAGCAACTTGGTGAGACCCTAAGCAACTTAGGGAGACTCTGCCTCAAAATAAAAAATAAAAAGGACTGGGAATGTCGCTCAGTGGTTAAATGCCCCTGGTTCAGTCTCCAGTAACAAGAAGAAGAAGCATAGAAATGGGAAGTGAAAAGAAGTTATTAATAATAGTAAATGAGTGCCAAATACCACTCCCGTAGTATGCTGTTTATGTGTCTATCATTTAAACTTCAGAGCAATCCCATGAGAGAGGTATTACTTGTGCTCTGTATTTACAGATGAAGGAACCAAGGCTCCAGGTACATTGGAAATTACCCAATGTGAAACTAAGACGTGGCAGAGCAAGGATTTGAATTTAGGTTCTTCCACTAAAAACTTGTTAAACATACTACATTGCCCCAAATAAGAGTCAAACTGCAAAATAAAGTTTTACTTTGCTAACAGAGAGGTCACCTGTTTAGCAACTACAGCTATCTTCAACACCATTGAGAAGAAGGTTAGATAAGCAAAAACTTGGAAGTAGTCATCTATCACAAAACACATATAACTCCATTTGCAGAAGGCTCTCCTAATCTCTAATATGTGGTGAAGTTATATATGCGTATTCATTTAACTAAGGAAAATTCATGCATCCTTATTTGAAAAAGAATATATGTTGTGGTAAGATCATATTGTTTCATATATGTAGCCTATTATATATTGTGTAAACCTGCCTGCTGTTTTCTTTCATTTAATATTTTGTGCTGGGATTGAACCCAGCACATGCTCTATCACTGAACTGTTTTTTTTTTTTCCTTATCCTGTTAGCTGCTAAGGGAATTAAAAAATACCTGTACATAGTAAGAATGGCCCTGATGAACAGAGGGGGTTTTGAGGAGATAGGGTGAAAGTATTGGTTAAAATTATATCCAACTAAATTAAACATTCAGTCTAACTTTTTTGATGACTGTCTTTGAGGTAATATTTATAGGAAATCAACTTATATTCTTTCCTCAGTGCTATTGGGAATACAAAAATACATAATGCAGTGTGCTGTCTGCTTGTCTGTGTGGGGAGATATCCAACATGGTAGGATAACAAGTGGTAAATGGGTGGTGTACACAGCAACTGAATAGAGAAGTTATGTGTGGGTGAGGTTTTAAAGATCTTAGAAGGAAAAGGAATTGAGGTTGGGTACCAAATAGATAGGGTTTCACTTTTGAGCCTTCAAAAGTTCTGTTACTTTAAACATTTTCTCTTCCCCTGCCTCATGTGTGTGCATTTGTGGTACTGGAGAGTGAACCCAGGGATGCTTTACCACTGAACTACATCCCAAGCCTTTAAATTTTTTTATTTATTTAAAATTTTGATATAGGGTCTTGCCAAATTACCCAGGCTGGCCTTGAAGTCATGATTCTCAGCACTCAACCTCCCAAGTCATTAGGATTACAGGTGTGTCCTTTCTCAACCATGGAATAAATAAGGATATATCCACTTCCATTGTTATGAATTGTGTTAAGTGGTATTCGAAGGCTGTTTGTTAATGTTAGTGAAATTTTGTTTATAAAAAATGGAGGCCAGGGCTGGGGATATAGCTCGGTTGGTAGAGTGCCTGCCTCGCAAGCACAAGGCCCTGGGTTCAATCCTCAGAACCGCCAAAAAAAAAAAAAAAAAAAAATGGAGGCCAAACCTGGTGCGGTGGTGCAGGTCTGTAATCCTAATGACAAGGGAGGCTGAGGTAGAAGGATTCCAAGTTCAAGGCTGGCCTCAGCAACTTAGTGAGACCCTAAGCAATTTAGTGAGACTTTGCCTCAAAATAAAAAAATAAAAAGGACTGGGAACGTGGCTCAGTGGTAGTTTCCTGGGTTTATTCCCTAGTATTTATCTATCAGTGATTTGGTGAACTTTAAAAAAAATGTTGAGGACTTCAAAGAGCTTTAATGTGGAATATATGTGTCAGCATTTACTGCACTAAAAATTGATTTTTAATTAAGAAACACCTTTGAAATATTTAATTTATTTAAAAGTGACAGTAAACCAAATAAACCCATTACATGTTAATGTAGTGACGTTTTTAATGAAAAATAACAAGAGGGAAGAACATCATTGTTTTTTATAAATATTTGATGTCTGGCTTATTAGAAGACTTTTTTTTTTTTTTTTTTTTAAGTGATGCTGAAGATTGAATCCTCAACCTTACATGTGCTAGGCAAGCACTCTACCTTGAAGCTACATCCCCAGACTGCAGCTGGGTTTGTGTGTGTGTGTGTGTGATACTGGGGATTCAACTCGGGGCCTTGCTCATGGAGACAAATGCTCCTTTGCCAAACTATAACCCCACCATTTTTTTTAAATTTTATTTTATTTTGAGGTAATCTCTCTAAATTGCTGAGGCTGACCTCGAATCTTCCTGACTCAGCTTCCAAGTAGCTGGGATTACAGGGGTATGCACCCACACCTGGCACAGCTGGATTTTTATGTCTGCTCCATTCAGTCTGTCATGATTGAAGTAGGTGACAGACCCCTGAGACTCACATAGCTATAGTTGGAAAAGGGAGGGATTTCAATCACATTTTCAGAGAGTTATATATATTTTTCTTTTGTAATATACTAAGACTAAATAAGGCAATTTCTTACCAATATAGATTCTGAACTCATATTAGTGAACTTTTCATCCTCTTTAGAATCATAAGAAAATGAGAATGGAATGGCAAATAATGTCTTAGTGTTATCACAAAATAGTTTGTCTTTCTGTTGTTTTGTTTTTGTGGTGCTGAGAATTGATCCCAGGCTTTGGCAGGTGCTGCCATACCGGGCAAGTGCTCTACCACTGAGCCACAACCCCAACCCATTATGAGACAGTTTTGATTTTGAAGACCCCCCTGAGAGAATTGTGGGAATCCTCCTCTGGTCTCTATACCACTTTTAGAACCACTGCTTTAAAGGAATGCTCCCATTTATTTTCAAGGATCATAGCTTTCATTTCATCACCAGTAGAGGGCAGAGAAGACTACTTTATTAAGAGGCTCTTGGAAAAAACTGCAGTAAGAGTTATTTCGGATCACTTTCTTTGTGTTCCATGTTTGGGTTCAAAGATCTTATAAGGTCACAGGAAGTCATATAGAGGTAGGTTAGTGATTTAATTGTTAGTGACAACAAGCTATGAGATCACCTATTTCCTTTTTAGGTATATATAAATTTAAGGAATCAGATTTTAAAACTAGTAGATTAGAACACTAGCTCTGGACAGTAAGAACTATTCTTACTCTTCTGTTCTCATTATTTTGAAGGGACAATGGTTTTGGGATGTAGCTCTGTGGTAGAGTGCTTGCCTAGCATGCATTGGGCTTGATAGCATTGCAAAGAAAAAAAAAATGTAGTAACAACATTGTTGTTATTTATTTATTTATTTATTTATTTATTTATTTGGCACTGGGTATTGAACCCAAGGGGTGCTTTACTACTGAGCCACATTTCAGTCCTTTTAATTTTTATTTTGAGATAGGGTCTTGGCTAAGTTGCTGAGACTGCCATTAAACTTGATATCCTTCTGCCTCAGCCTCCTGAATTGCTAAGATTATAGGTGTGTGCTATTACATCCATCTAGGTTTGATTTTTTTTTTTTTACATCATCTTTAGGATCATAGAAAATATGAGCATGAAGTACATACTCCCTTCTCCACCCCAATTCCAGTTTCCCCTATTATTAACGTCTTTTATTAGCATGGTACATTTGTTACAATTGATTAACAAGTCTTGATACATTTCTATTAACTATAATCCATAGTTTGCTTTGGGGTTCAATCTTGGTAGTACACAGTTCTGTGAACTTGGACAAATATATAATGTCATATCTACTGTTACAATATCGTACAGAATTATTTTGTTTATTCATTTTGTGTGTGTATATGATACTGGGGATTGAACCCAGACTTGCTCTATCACTGAGTGAGCTGCATCCCCAGCTCTTTTTATTTCAGTTTTGAGACAGGACCTTGCTGAGTTGCTAAGGCTGACCTCAAATTTATGATCTTCCTGTCTCAGCCTCCTGAGTCACTGGAATTATGGATATGTGCCACCACACCCAGGCAGAATTTTTTTTTTTCTTTTTTGCGGTGCTGGGGATTGAACCCAGGGCCTTGTGCTTGCAAGGCAAGCACTCTACCAACTGAGCTATATCCCCAGCCCAGAATTATTTTTAAAAATGGTTTCAGCTCCCTAAAAATCCATGCTCCATCTAGTCTCTTCCTCACTTCCAGTCTTCTGGCTGGAGTAGCAAGGCATTCCACACAGAGGGAAATATAATTTGTTTTCTCTGCATATAATCTTTTTTTGTTTTAATTTCAAAGGATCAGGCTCAAGTTCACTACAGATCACAAAACATGATATCTTATTGGCTACTTTAAAATCGAATATGTCTGCCCTGGAGGATAAGCTTCTGAAGGATCCTCAGTGGAAGAAATTGAAACTCCTAAGAGATGAAATTGCTAATAAGGCAGAATGGCCTCAAAACTCTGTGGACATCACTTGGAGTTTTACCTCTCAAGCCTTGTTGTTGCTATTGTGTTTGAAGGAAACCATGATCCGCCTTGCAGCTGCCTTCAATCCAGGTAAACCCAACCCTAGGACTCCAGAAGTTGCTCCTTCCCTGAGCCCTGATACACTTAGTATCTCACAGCAGAAGACAGTCCAGTCCATTTTACAGTTTGTGGTCACTCTGGGTGTGTGTCCCTATCTTATGCCTGGTGTTGGAGTCCCTTTGAGATACAGGACTGAGTTTGGTGCCGTTGTTCAAGATGTGGTATGTCTGGATGCTGCTCCCCATGCAACCCAGAGACTGTACACCAGCTGCAAGGTCCTCCTCAGTGTTGCTCAGCATACATCTCTCGGGAGCTTGATTTTCTGCCGCCACTTTGGGGATATCACTGCAGGTCTGTGCCAACTGGGATTCTGCCCAACCAAAAGAAAACTACCGACACCCATGGAAGAGGTAAACACACTGAGAGATGGAGAGAGAGAATGTGCGTGTTTGTGTATGGTCGTTACAAAAGATAACTCTTAGTTCTTTGAAATGGGCCCTTGGGATATCTGGAGTTCCTATTAAATGTAAAAGGATAACCAGTGGGTAAATTCATCTTTATTGGGAGGGTTATAGGCTTCATTTGTCAACATAGGAATCAGAAACTGTTAAGATGTAAATGTAGCAAGGGTCCGTGTGGCTTATGTGCTGGGTGACCCTTAGCTGCCACAGCCATGCTCTATGCCCTCACTTCTCTTTCCCTTGCTTTGTTACCCTCATACATGTTCCTTTCCTGCTCACTTTTTTTTTTCTTTTTCCTTTCTGTGTTCATAAGCATTTGCTGAAAAGCCACTATTATCTGAGCAGTGGCACAAAATTATAAGCTCCCCTGATGCCTCAGCAGAGCCCTGCGCTCTTCACTTCAGGGC
Source organism: Sciurus carolinensis (assembly GCF_902686445.1). NCBI lineage: Eukaryota > Metazoa > Chordata > Mammalia > Rodentia > Sciuridae > Sciurus > Sciurus carolinensis. The sequence goes on along the minus strand of NC_062228.1, from coordinate 16,343,499 downwards.
GATGCATATTGGCAGTTCTAGCAGTGCCTACAGCTTGCAGTTCCCTGAGATGGGGGACCTTGGTCAACAGGTCTGTTTGCTATTTCTGAAGCTAAGCAATGCCCCAGGAGTCTCAGGCAGGAGACAGAAAACTAAGAACCAAGTAGGAAAGTGGGATAAGGAGTTGACAGAGGGCAGCCTGATGAGTGTACATTATGAAGCTGGAAAAAGTTGCACCAATAGCTGCTGCTCTGGGTAGCACTCACATCTCAGTGTGCTAAATGTATAGGCAAGACCCTGACGGTTTGACTGTGAGTGCTAGTTACCAAAAGGGGCTGTATTGTTGGGGCTCAGGTGTGCCCCAAAACAGAACCCCTATTTACTGCCCAGGTTCTGAATGAGTGGAAACACTAGCTAACAAAATAAGAGAGATGAAAAGTCAAAAATGTTACCTCTAGGCTGGTTATGTATCACAGGAGTAGAGTGGTTACTTATCATGCTTAGTGCTTGCCTAGCATCCCTGGGTTTAATCCCCAGTACAGAAAGAAAGGAAAGAAAGAAAATTCCAGACAAATATCACCTCTGTTGCTTATAAAGACAGCTGGAGGAGATAGCTCATAGAGACATTTCCTCATGGTGTACTCCAGAGTGAGACACAGTTATTGTTCACCTAGTTTCAGCAGTGCTGGAAAACTGCATTGCCTTCTGTCCCATGGCAGGGGATGTGCCCATGCTCAGCAAGGCAGAGCAGAACAGAACGTGAACTCACTCACACGAGAGAGAAGTGAGCTGAACAGTGCATACTGAAACTGGCCAGTGATTGAGTGTATGTATTTAGTAGTCACCAGTAAGGCAAACCATATCTCTTGCCTAGAAGTGGAGTGAGTGGGGATGGAGAGAGGGCCAGGAGTGGTTTTGTCGCAGTTTCCTTCATGTGGAAGGAAGTCAAGAAGCCTTCCTATTTATAAGTACCTTTGGTGTTGTAAAATATTGCCTTCTATTTCCTGCCTGGTTTGTATTCCACTAAAACCAAGTCCCTACTTTTTGCAGATTTTAACTGAAGAGGAAAGGACTTTATCCAGGGGAGCCTTGAAAGACCTCTTGGATCAAGTGTATCAGCCATTGGCTGTCCGGGAATTACTTATCCTCCAGGGAGGACCTCCCCAGGTATTCAGGCCTGGGGACTCTCCTGGGTGAACTGTTAATGATAATGTGTGGTGTGCTGTCTTCTCTTGGAAAATTAGATAATTTTAATTAGCTATTTAATTACCTATTTAATGATCTAGTTGAGACTTCTTTTTTAAGATCGTTAAAACTGGTATTTATAAAACTCAGCAGCAACTGGGCATGGTGGTACACGTTTGTGATCCCAGTGACTCAGGAGGGTGAGGCAGGAAGATCACAAGTTTGAGGACTGCCCCAGCAATTTTGTGAGACTCAGTAATGCAGCAAGACCCTGTCTCAAAATAAAAAGAACTGGGGATGTAGCTCAGTGGTAAATCACCCCTAACTTCAATCCCCAGTACAATAAAACTAAGAGACCTTGACCTTCAGAATAACATAAAAGACTTTTTCTTTATGGAATCATTGACACTTTCCCAAGACCATTATGATCACTTCTTTTTTTTTTAATGGTGCTGGGGATTGAACCCAGGGTCTTGTGCATGCAAGGCAAGCACTCTACCAACCGAGCTATATCCCCAGCCCTATGATCACTTTTTTAAGTCTCATGGCAGTTTTATGTAAAATATATTTTATTCATTCTGAAACTAGATCTTTTTTTTTTTTTTTTTTAACTAAAATTTGACTGTCTGACAATGTACTCTTTTGGCAGAAGTATTTGGACACCTTTTTCTTTGAATGGAATTTTGGAAATTAAGAAATTAAAACTAGAGCAATTATGATTTCTATTTTTAGTTTCTTTTTTTAAAAAAAACAGACTAGTAGCTGGATGTGAGGTGCATACCTGTAATCCTAGCAACTGGAGAGGCTGAGTCAGGAGGGTCAAGTTCAAGGCCATTCTTAGCAGCTTAGTGAGGCCCTAAGCAATTTAGTGAGACCCTGACTCAAAGTTAAAAATGTACTAATATATAACTAGGCAGAAGATAGTTTCTTTTTTTAAAAAAACTATTTATCTGAAATGATTTAATTTGCTTTTAGGACCTAAATTTTGGTTTTGAATCTAGTTATATAAAGAGTGAGGAGCCTAGCAATAATAAGTGTTGGCGTGGATGTGGGGAAAAAGGCATACTCATACATTGCTGGTGAAGTTGCAAATTGGTGCAACCACTCTGGAAAGCAGTATGGAGGTTCCTCAAAAAACTTGGAATGGACCCACCATTTGACCCTGTTATCCCACTCCTTGGTTTATATCCAAAGGACATAAAATCAGCATACTTACAGTGATGCAGCAACATCAATGTTCATAGCTGCTCCATTCACAATAGCCAGATTGTGGAACCAACCAAGATGCCCTTGAATTGATGAATGTATAAAGAAACTGTGGTATATATATATATACAATGGAATATTATGCAGCCATAAAGAATAATAAAATTATGGCATTTGCAGGCAAATGGATGAAATTAGAGAATATCATGCTAAGTGAGATAAGCCAATCTCAAAAAACCAAAGGACAAATGATCTCGCTGATAAGCAGATGATGATACATAATGGGGGGTGGGAGGGAGGCAAGAATGGAGGAAGGAGGGACTGTATAGAGGGAAAAGAGGGGTGGGAGAGGTGGGGGGGAAGAAAAAAATAACAGAATGAATCAAACAGTGTTACCCTAGGTAAATGTATGATTACACAAATGGTATGCCTCTACTTCATGTACAAAGAAACAAGTTGTACCCCATTTGTTTACAATAAAAAAAAATTAAAAAAAAAGAATCTAAAAAAAATAAACTGTGGTATATATACACAATGGAATATTATTCAGCCATAAAGAAGAATAAAATTATGGCATTTGCTGGTAAATGGATGAAGTTGGAGAATATCATGCTAAGTGAAATAGGCCATGCTCCAAAAACAAAGACCGATGTTTCTCTGATAAGTGGATGATGATACATAATGAGGGGGTGGTGGTGGGGTGAGGAAAAGAAGAATGGAGGAACTTTGAATGGTGTGGAGGAAAATGGGGTTGGAGGGAGAGGGGGAAGGAAAGAAAGTAGACTGAGACAGACAGTATTACCCTGTGTATATGTATGATTACATGAATGGTGTGAATCTACATTGTGTACAGTCATAGAAATGAAAAGTTGTACCCCATTTGTGTACAATGAATCAAAATGCAGTCTGTAAAAATAAAAATTAAAAAAAAAAAGAAGAGTGAGGAACCAAATGAACAGCCTGTAGGTAAGAACAGTGATCAGCTGATCATATTTCCAGTGACCTCATCTAATCCCTCGAATGTTACGGTAGCCTTCCATTGGGCCTCTGTGCCTCACATCCTGTTTCTGTGATTGAGTTCACAGTTTGCCAGATGAAACCAAATGCATTGTAAGAGCATTGTGTAAAGCGGAGACTCTGGGATTAGGCCACTGGATTCAACCCAGCATGCAGGTGTCTGAATTCCATTCCTCAGTTTGCTTATCCATTAAGTGGTGGGGATAATGATAGTGTTTTCCTTAAGTACCTTTTGAGATTATGTGGGAGGTATTAGCATACTGTGTAGCACATCATAACCCTCTTAATAGATTATTAACTTAAATTATTAATTCTCAAAAAAGAGGACAGGCTAGTTAGAATTAAATACTTCTTTAATTTTATTATTATTATTATTTTTACAGTGCTGGGGATTGAACCCATAGGCTAGGCTACATTCCAACACTAGGATTAAATATCTATGTCACTGATTTTGATGCTTATGTAGTTAAGTGCAATTGTTGTCAGCTACATGGTTAACATTCTAGGCCAAAATTAAGAACACCAAGTCTGTTTTATTCATGATGGCTCCACAGATCTCTCAAAAGAGAGCCCATGAAGAAATCCAGCACTTACTAGAAACTGCTGGATCATGGGAATCAGTATTCAAGATCATTTAAGCAACATCTGTCATGTTCCCTCACTATTATAAACTGCCCTCTTAGTGGCATTCTTAACACTCATAAGAATCTTCTTTGGATGTTAGATTTGGTTGGAAGGACTACATTTAGAGATTAGTCATGTTCCCAAATTCTACATATTACTCATTGATGTGTTTGTCAATTTCTAGGTTTGAAATTTCATTAATATTTTACTGTATTTCTACTTTCTTAACAGTAATGCTGGCTGGGGCACAATGGCGCATGCCTATAATCCCAGCAACTCAAGAGGCTGAGACAGGAGGATCATAAGTTCAAGGCCAGCCTCAGCAACTTAGTGAAATCCTCTCAAAAGTAATAAGAACTGGGAATATAACTAAGTGGTAAAATGCTTCTGGATTCAGTCCTTAGTACCAAAAAGAAAAAGAAAGTAATGCTGAAGAATGTTTTTGTAAAGGAGAGACTTGGTGGTTTGTTTTAAGGAAAAAAATACTGCGTTTTATTTTTTTGACACTGGAATTGAACTGAGGACCTTGCACATGCTAATTACATGCTCTACCACTGAGCTATATCTCCAGCCCCAAATGTTATTGTTTTCAAGTCTGTACAGTACACTGTTGACAGTATGACTCAGTACCTTTTAAAAATATATCTATATATATAAAATATATCTATATATTTCATTGATATTCACAATTCATATCTTCCCTTCCTTTTATCAGTCCTGCACAGATGTGAAGACACAGCTTAGATGTCGGGCCCCAGCTTGGCTTCGGCGTCTGTGTGGACAACTGCTCTCAGAAAGGTTAATGAGACCCAGTGGTGTTCAGGCAGTGGTCCGGGGCATTTTGGAAGGAGCAGGCGGTAAGAAATAACATATTTCTGTTCCTTTGGTTTCCATTTCCCTTTGAGTCAGATTTGAGGTGAATCACAGGCTTTTTGCCTTTGCCTTTAAATCTGAGGGCTGGAGGTATAGTTTGGTGGGGAGCACTTGCCTGATATGCATGAGGTTTAAACCCCAGCACTGCAAAAAGAAAAGAAAAGGGGGATTAGATTTTATCCAAGAGCATGCAGATTGGAGAGCTGCTACACGAAAATTAGAGCCTTATTTTTCTGAGTTTTTTCCTATTTGTGCATGTGTATATTGCTGTTATCTATTCATAGTTTGTTTTTTTTTCTCATATTTGCCATTTCTGGTATTCCCCCCCTCCTTTTTTTTGCAGTACTGGGGACTGAACCCAGGGCCTCATGAATGCCAGGCAAGCACTCTGCCATTGAGCTATATCCCCAGTCCTTTTTATTTTTATTTTGAGATGGAGTCTTGCTGAATTGACAAGGTTGGGCCTGACTTGAGAAGCTCCTGCCTCACCCTCCTAAGTAGCTGGGATTATAGGCAAGGCCTAGTACTCTTCACTGATTTGTATAGAAACAAATTTCCAACCAGATTTCCTTCTGCCTAAACTTCCTTTGACATTTCTTAAGTCTATTGGCAGTGAATTCTTTTAGCTTTTGTTTTGTCTGAAAAAGATTTTATTTCATCTTATTTTTGAAAGATATTTTCCTGAGTACAAAATTTTGGATTGACAGTTTTTTTTTTTATTTATTTATTTTTTTTGTGGTGCTGGGAATCGAACCCAGGGCCTTGTGCTTGCAAGGCAAGCACTCTACCGACAGAGCTATCTCCCCAGCCCGACAGTTTATTTTTGATACTTCAAGGATGTTCCTGAATTGTCTTCTGGCTTGTATGACTTCTGTTTGAGAATTCTGCTGTCATTCTTTTGGATGTGTGTGTGTGTGTGTGTGTGTGTGTGTGTGTGTGTGTCTGTGTCTGTGTGTGTGCTGGGGATTGAACCCAAGGGTGCTTTACCAGTGAGCTATAGCCCTGGTATCTTTTGTTTTCTATTTTGAGATAGGATTTTGCTAAGTTGCTGAGGCTGGCTTAAAACTTTCAATCCTCCTGCCTCAGCCTCCTGAGTCTCTGGGATCACAGGAGTGTGTCACCACACCCGGCTCACTAAGCATGTTTTTAAGGTTTGGTTATGTTGTAACATGAATCAGTTCTTTATTCCTTTTATTTGTTTGTTTTTTGGTGGTACTGGGAATTGAACTAAGGGTGTTATACCCTTTTTATTTTTTATTTTGAGACAGAATCTTGCTAAATTGCCAAGATAGCCTTGAACTTGCGATCCTCCTGTCTCAGCCTCTGAGTCACTGGGATTACAGGTGTGCGCCACTATTCCCAGCTTAGTCCTTTATTCCTTTTCATGACTATATGATATTCCATTGTATGGGTATGCCTGGTAATTTTTTTGGGGCGGGGCAGGGGGGGTACTAGGGATTGAACCCAGGGGCACTTAGTCACTGAGCTACATTCCCCAGTCTTTTTTAAATTCTGAAACAGGATCTTGCTGGGTTGCTTAGGACTTTACTTGATCTCTGAGGCTGGCCTTGAATTTGTGATCCTCCTGCCTCAGGCTCCTTGGTTGCTGAGATTACCAGCTTTAGCCACTGCACCTAGCTTGTCTGGTAATTTGACTTGATGCTGTGTGTTTTTACTTTACCTTGTTGCATGCTAGATTTTGTTGTATCCCTTTGTTGGGTTTTATTCAGTGATGCAGTGAAGTTTGTTGGGATCTATTTGATTCCTTTGGCCCTGGCTTTTTTTTGTGCATGTATATGGTGCTGGGGATTAAACCCAGGGCCTTGTATGTGCTAGGCCAGTGCTCTAATCCTGAGGCACATCCTCAGCTCATGATCCTGTCTTTTAAAGGTTGTTAGTGTGATTCTACAGCAAATTTTCAGTTTAAGGTAATTTGGCTCCATTACAAAGGCAATAAAACCCTCCGAGGACTCTTATTTGATACCTTATGTATTAGAAGGTGTTTCCATGCTGGTAAGTGGGAACACAAACCCATTTTTCAAAAAAAATTTTTTTAGTTATAGATGGACACATACCTTTATTTTATTTATTTGTTTGTATGTGGTGCTGAGGATCGAACCCAGTGCCTTACGTGTGCCAGGCAAGTACTCCACCACTGAGCCACAACCCTAGCCCACAAACCCATTTGTGAACTTGAGGATTATTACATCGACTTCTTTCTGTTAGTACTTCGCTTGACCTTGGGGTATTTTCCTTACCTACATTTGCAAATCATACTACAGGGGCCTCCTAAATTGTTGGCTTTGAACTTGAGATCCTCCAGTGTCAGCCTCCCAAGTCACTGGGAGAAATAAACAGTTTCTAACAGAGAAAAGACATACCCTTTACCCTAAAATTAAAGCAGATTTGTCACATGGAACCTTACATAGGAAACTGTTATGAATGTTTGACATCTCTCTACATTGTGAATTGTGACAGCTGGGGCAGCTGGCGGAAGTGATGCAGAGGCAACAGCTGCTGACTGGAAGAAATGCGACTTGATTGCAAAGATTCTGGCTTCGTGTCCCCAGCAGTCTCTTTCACCAGAGAGTTACTACAGGGACATCTGTCCCCAGGTAAATCGTCTTGTTTCTTTTGACCATTCAAGAATTATCTGCTAATTTATAGAAAAAAGGACACTTTTTTTTTTTTTTTTTGGTACCAGGGATTGAACCCAGGTGCACTTAACCACTGAGCCACATCCCCAGTCCTTTTTATGTTTTATTTTGAGATAGGGTTTCACTGGGCTGTTTAGAGCCTCAATAAGTTGCTGAAGCTAACTTTGAACTTGCGATCTTTCTACCTCGGTCTCCTGAGTCACTGGGATTACAGGCATGCGCCTGTGCCCAGCTAGAAAAAGGACTTTTAGTGTTCTTCTGAAACTGAAGTAAGAGTAGTATAACATTCATTTTTTTTTTTTTTTTTTTTTTTTTTTTTTTTTTAATTAAGTGATGGAACTACTCAAAAAGTAAATAAAAATCTGTGGAAGAGAATGGCCTAATTGTTAGATTTAAAAACCCCTTACCAGGGCTGGAGATGGAACTCACTGGCCAAGAACTTTTGTAGTATGTGTGAGGCCCTGGGTTTGGAACCCAGCATTGCAAAAAACAAACAAAAGATAACATTATTAAAGGACTAGCTAAAATTGCTCTCGGAACTAGAACCTGAAATAGTTTCATCTTGTTCATTGTCCTTCTTTCCTCTTTCTCCTGACGCTACTGGAGATCTAACCCAAGGGCATTTTACCACTGAGCTATATATCCCCAACCCTTTTTATTACATTTTGTTTTTCAGAGACATAGATTTATGAAAGCATATGCACTTTGAAGAGGAATGTGGGCTATCTCAAGAGAGAGACTTTTGGAGCAAGTACATATTAAAGAAAGAAAGCAAGGCATCTCCAGAGGGAGAGTGAGCTGTATTTTTTACTTTAAGACAGGGTTTCTCGGGGCTGGGGAGATAGCTCAGTTGGTAGAGTGCTTGCCTTGTAAGCACAAGGCCCTGGGTTCGATCCACAGCACCCAAAAAAAAAAAAACAAGACAGGGTTTCTCTAATTTATTGAGGTTGCCCTTAACTTGGAATCCTCCTGCCTCAGCCTGCACCCAGAAATGAACCTGTATTTTATAAATTTGAAAAAAACTTTAATAAATGAACATTCTTTTTAGTGCTTACGTCCTTTGATAGTGGATTGTTAAAACCATTCTGTTAAGTCAGTGTTATCACTGCAACTTTCTTTTTGGGCTTAAAAAAAATAAATGTTTTTTCTTCTTAATTACTGTCATGTTCCTTGCAAAGAACCTGATATTTGTTTCATGTAATTTTTCTTGTAGATTTTGGATTTATTTCATTTTCAAGATAAATTGACAGCACGGCAGTTTCAAAGAGTTGCCACCACTGCCTTTGTAACTATGTCAAGAGAACAGCCACAACTGGCAGCAAAGTATTTGCTTCAGCCAGTGTTAGCTCCTCTTCATCGATGTTTGAATACAGCAGGTAAAGGAGAATGTCTGGTGGCTGGGAGTCTCTCCCTCTAAAGGGCCTTCTTCAGTGGTTCAGATTTAAGTGATTTAGTTTTCCTCTTTTTTCCTCCAACTTTTTATTTTGAAAATTCCACAAAAGTTTTAAGAAGTACATTGAACCACTCATATGCTTTACCAACTGTTCACATTTTGCTCACATTTGCTTCTTTCCTTTTTACACACGAACATTGTTTCTCGCAAGCATTTGAGATTTAGTTGTAGACATCATGACATTCCCCCCTTAAATACTTAAGCATGTTTCTCTAAAGAAAAGTGTTCGTGCCTTTCATGACCACAATGCATTGATCCCACTCAGAAAATTTAACACCCATAATGGTACCAGTATTTGTCTTGGACCTTGTTTATTTATTCAAGGAATATTTATTTGTGCCAAGCCTCCTTCTTGTATTACATTATATTTGCAACACCAGCTACATATTTTGTATATGAGATTAGATAAGAATATGACTGATTTTACATAGTGGTATCATTGCCACTGGAGAAACAATCTACACAATAAGGTTTCTTATTTTGTATTTCATTTTGTTATTACGTTGTTAGGGTTATGTAGCAATTATGATGAATGTCATATTTTATCAGTTTCACAATACACAATTTTTTTTTTGTTTTTTATATTTAAAAAAAAAACAACTTTGGGGACTAGAGATGAGCTTTAGTGGTAGAGGACTTGCCATGCAAGTGTGAGACCCTGGGTTCAACTCCCAGCACTGTAATTAAACAAACATCTTCTATTTTGGAAATCTTTTTCAAATTATAGCTATTTTGGTATCAGATGTATCTCACAATCACTGTTGGTCCAAAAGCAGTCATGACGTTGTCTGTTCCTACATGAGCATCAATGCTTGGAGAATGGATATCAGTGATTTGGAAAAAAAATTGTGATGACAGTAGTAAAATGGAGGATTTATTTATTATTCATTCATTCCGTTAGTACTAGGGATTGAACCCAGGGCACTAAGTTGTAAAGGCTGGCCTTGAATTTGTGATCCTCCTGCCTCAGCCTCTTGAATTGCTGGAATTACAGCTGTGCACCACTGTGCCTGGCTAAAATGTTTTAAAATAGAGCTGGACTTGGTGGCACCTGCCTGAAATCCCAGCAACTCAGGAAGCTGAGATAGGAGGATTGCAAGTTCAAGTTCAGCTTCTTCAATTTAGCAAGACTCTGACTCAAAATAAAAACTGAAGTGGGCTAGGGGTGTAGCTCAGTAGTAGACTGCCCTTAGGTTCAATCCCTAGTTCCAAAAAAGAGCTTTTTAAAGGAAAATTTTCAAACACATACTTAGAGTGATTATATAATGAACTCCTGAGTGCCTGTCACCCGTACACAACTATTCAACTCTCTGTCATTTTTATTTTATTTAATCCCCAATTTTTCATTCTATAAATTTTAAAATTAAAATTTTTTGTGATATGAAATAGTAAGTTAATTGACTTTTTTCTTAGTGATACATAAATTAGTAATGCATATTTATGAACAGTAGCAACATAGATTCCATGAAATGTTACATATGAATAACATCTTGTACAATGGTAACCATGTTGATTTTTAGATCTTAGCTGTTAATTAGTGAACCATCTTTCTTTCTTTACATTTTATTTTATTTTTTCACATTTTTATCAGTGTATTATAGTTGTACATAATGATGGGATTTGTTGTTACATATTCATACATGCATACCATAAAACAATATAATTTTGCCAATATCACTCCCTAGTACTTCCTCCCTCCCTCCCCAACTCCCACCCACCCCTCTCTCTCTCTCTCTTTTTTTTTTTTTTTTTTTTGGTGCTGGGATTGAACCCAGAGCCTTGTACATCATAGGCAAGCACTCTACCAACTAGGCTATATCCCCAGGCCCCCCTCTTGTCTCTTTCCTTTACTGATCTCCCTTTGATTTTCGTGAGATCCTTGACCCTTTCTTTTCCTTTTTCCTTTGTAGTTTCTGCATATGAGAGAAAACACATGACCCTTCACCTTCTTAGTTTGGCTTATTTGTATTAACATAATGGTCTCCGGTTCCATCCATTTTCCTGCAAATGACATAACTTCATTTTTCTTTATGACTAAATAAAACTCCATTGTGTATATATACCACATTTTCTTTATCCATTCATCCATTGATGGACACCTAGGCTGGTTTTATAGTTTAATTATTTTTAATTGTGCTGCTGTAAACATGTGTATGCATGTACCACTGTTGTCTAATGACTTTAATTCTTTAGGATAAATACTGAGGAGTAGTATAGTTGGATCATATGGATCATAAGGATCATATTCCATGCCAGTGCTTTGAGGAACCTCCATATTAATTTCCATAGTGATTATACTAATTCATAGTCTCTTCAACAGTGTAAAGTATGAACCATCTTTCTAGTAAAACTTTCTCCTGTTAGTACCTCAGTGAGGCACTGAGTGTGGATAATTTTGTTTGTTTTCTAGAGGTTCCAGAGAGTGATATGGTACCAGGAACGATTTTGGTATCAGAAGAAGAACTTAGTAGATGTATTGAAGATATATTTAAGGTTGGTAATTCAAGTCACTAATGTTTTTAGCTTGTATTTGTACTTAGTCTTTTATTTTTATTTTATTTATTTATTTATTTTTATTTTTATTTTTTGTTGAACCCAGGGGGCCTCATGCTCACTAGGCAAGTGTTCTACCCCTGAGCTATATTCTCAGCCCTTAAAATAATTTTACCTTTATTTTCTTTTACTTTTTGTATCAGGAATTGAATCCAGAGGTACTTAACCCCTAAGCTACATTCCCAGCCAATTTTATTTTTATTTTGAGACAGGACTCACTGAGTTGCTTAGGGCCTTGCCAAGTTTCTGAGGCCGGCTTTGAACTTGTAATCCTCCTGCCTAAGTCTCCTGAGCCACCGTGATCATAGGCGGGCACCATGGCACCTGGCAGTTTTGCCTTTTAATAGGTACTTTAAGAATTGGAATGACTAGTGAGCCATGGTGGCACACACCTGTAATCCCAGCGACTTGGGAGGCTGAGGTAGAAGGATCGCAAGTTCAAAGCCAGCCTCAGTAACTTAGCAACTCATTGAGACCCTGTCTCTAAATAAAATACAAAAAGGATTGGGGATGTGGCTCAGTGGTTATGTGCCCCTGGGTTCAATCCTTGGTATCAACATATAAATAAATAAAAATAAAATAAAAAATAAAAGGGTTTGTGGATATAACTCAGTGATGGAGTGCCCCTGGATTCAACCTCCAGTTAGATTCCTAACTGGCACACACTACTGATGAAAACTTATCTTGATGAAATTGACAGGCATTTTTCAGCACCATAGGCTTCCTAAAAGTATATGGTAATATCGAATCTACCTTATAACTTTTGTTGGTAATCTATCATAGAGAAGTTATTCTATACAAATGAATCCTGCAAATGACTACCTAAATATATAACCAAAATGAAAAAATATATAAATTGTATGTTTGCTATGATTGCAGTCTTATAAATATATATGAGATATATTTTCAGACAAAAACTAAATTCATGGTGTTAGAGCCAGATGGAGTTGGGATAAATATTCTTCTTTAAAGTTTATTTAAATAAATTTATAATATTTACTTTTGAAAATATTTACAACTTTCAAATTTTTATTCCAAGTGAAAAAGTATAGCTGCTTTGGAAAATAGTTCGGCATTTCCTCAAAAAGTTGAACATGGAGTTATCATATGACCCAGCAATTCCCCTCCTAAGTATATACCCAAGGAAAATGAAAATATGTTCACATAAAACCTGTATGTGAATGTTCAGAGCAGCATTATTTAAAATAACTACAATTTGGACACAAACTCATGTGTCTGTCAACTAATAATGGATAAACAATGTGCTATGTCTATGCAGTAGAATAGTTCTCAGCCATCAAAAGAAATGAAGTGTGTATGCATACTTGAGCATGGACAAATGATAAAAATTATGTGAAGTAAAAAAAGCCAGACACAAAAAACCACATGTTGTATAATTCCACTTTTATGAAATGTCCAGATTGGCAAATTTACAGACAAATAAAATAGATTTATCCTTTGTCCAGAGACAAAGGATAGAGATGAGAAATTGGGAGTGGCTGCTAATGAATATAGTGATTCTTTTTCTTTTTCTTCATTTATTTATTTATTTTTGATAGTACTAGTGATTGAACCCAGAGGCACTTTACCAGTGCCTTTTTTATTTTTTTTATTTTTTATTTTACCAACCCTTTTTTATTTTTTAATTTTATTTATTTTTTTATTTGAGACAGTGTCTTGCTAAATTTTCCTGGCTGGCCTGTAATCTGCAATCTAAGCATGGTGACACACACCTGTAATTCTAGCTGCTTGGAAGTCTGAGGCAGGAGGATTGCATGTTCAAGGCCAGCCTTATCAACTTAGCAAGACCGCATCTCAAAATAAAAATAAAAAGGCGTAGGGATATAGTTCAGTGGTAGGGTATTTTCCTATGATTCCTTAGTTTCTGGGTTTGATCCCCAGTACCACCAAATGACTCCCTAAAAAGATCAGTCTTATATTCTGTTCTAAATATTGGTAAGAAAAGATTTTGAGATTATGGAAAGACCAAGAAATTACACAGAGTAGTCTAGAAAGCAAATGCTCTGAATTAGAGAATAAGGCCCACTAACTTTCAGACTGTCTTATTCACTTATATCCCACCTAAGGAATATTGGGATGGAAAACTGTAAAATGGTTGGGTGTGGAGTATCAGACTTGTAAAGTACTGTAGAAACAGAGGGTAGGACAAATTGTGACTGAACTTCGGTGCAAACCCCCCGTAGTATTCCTTGGAAGCCAATAAACTGCCTTTCGAGGAAAAAGAGAGCAAAACAGAATTTCCTCCTTGTGAAGAAATTAGCCTCTAAAAAAAGAGAGAGAGATTTGTAAATAAATGCTTCCATTTATCCTATCCAGGGAACCCCTCGTAGCTTAGTGAACATTTTGGCCAATTTAAAACCTCCTAGAGAGGCAAGCAAACCATTAGTCTGCTGTGGATACTGGATTACATACCAGAGATTGGTATTGTCATGAAACCAGGAGGGTGTAGAAGGGTAATTATTCTCTCTACAAGTTTTTGGCAGCCCAGCTGCAGTTGGAAAACAGAGGAAATGTGTATATTGGAGGAAAATGGTAAACACTGTAAAATTTAGCAACAACGGGTGTATTGCCTTCATTAACTTTCTGCTAATACTAAATTATAGAGTACTGCTCAAAGGCAGGAAATAAGGAAAACATCTGGGATAGTTGCATTGATTCAGCCTCTCAGTAGGAAACAAGGGCATTTAGTCTGAGAGATGCTTTGGGGAACATTTCCAACTCTGTTTTTCTTTCTTTCTTTTTCTTCTTGTTGATAGACTTATTGAGATAAAATTCACAAAACTTACAGTCCACCCATTTCAAGTATGCAGTTTATTTTTTATTATATTCATAGAGTTGTACAATCATCACCAAATCTAATTTTAGAAGATTTTTGTCCTCCGTAAAAGAAACCCCATATCCGTTAACTGTCATTCCTTATTCTCTCTCCCCTGCTCTAGCCATAGGCAACCCACTAATGCACTTTGTGCCTCTATGGCTTTCCTGTTTCATACATCTCCATATATAAGGATCTAAAGTGTGTGGTGTTAGCATGGTATTTTTGAGGTTCATCCATATTGTAGATGAAGCAGACCTTTGTTCCTTCTTATTGTCCTAATAGTGTTTCATTGTATGGATATACCTATTTTCTTTATCCATTCCTCTGTTGATGATTTTTGGGTTGTTTCTACCATTTGGTTCTTACAAATAATATTGCTGTAAATACTGGTGTACAGTGTGGTCTATGTGTATTTTTTATTTCTCTCTAGGTACACATATACCTCCCTAGGCATGCACTTGTTGGATCATATGGTGACCCTATTTAACCTTTCGAGGACTTGCCAAACTGTTTGCCCAACATTTTACATTCCTACCAGCAGTCTATTAGGGTTCCAAGACTCGATATGCTGGCCAATTCTTGTTATTGCCTATTTTTTTGCATAACCCTTCTAATTGGTAAAAAGTACCATCTCACTGTGGCTTTGATTTATATTCTCTAATAGCTAATTATATTTAACAGTTTTTCATATGCTTATTAGTTATTTGCATGTTTGGAGAAATGTCTATCAGGACTCATTGCCCTCCCTTCCCCATTCACTTTGGCCCTTTATCCCTGAGCTACATCTTCAGTTCCCCTTTTTGTTTTTAATTTTTTTTTCTTTTTAATTTTGAGACAGGGTCTTGCTGAGTTGCTGAGACTGGCCTTGAACTTGAGATCCTCCTGCCTCAGCCTCCTGAGTTGCTTGGGTTAACAGACATGTACTACCATGCCCAATTCCTTTGTTCTTTTTTACTTATTTATTTATTTACTTACTTACTTACTTGCTTACTTACCAGGAATTGAACCCAGAAGTGCTTAACCACTGAATCACATCCCCAACCATTTTTTTTTTTTTTATTGTAAACAAATGGGATACATGTTGTTCTCTGTTGTACATGGCGTAAAGGCATACCATTTGGTGTAATCATAAATTTACATAGGGTAATGTTGTTTGATTCATTCTGTTATTTTTTTCCCCTTCCCCCCACCCCTCCCACCCCTCTTTTCCCTCTATACAGTCCTTCCTTCCTCCATTCTTGCCCCCCTCCCTAACCCTAACTCTAACCCTAACACTAACCCCTCCCACCCCCCATTATGTGTCATCATCCACTTATTAGCGATATCATTCTTCCTTTGGTTTTTTGAGATTGGCTTATCTCACTTAGCATGATATTCTCCAGTTTCATCCATTTGCCTGCAAATGCCATAATTTTATCATTCTTTATGGCTGAGTAATATTCCAGGTTATATTATTACCACATATTTCTTTATCCATTCATCAATTGAAGACATCTAGGTTGGTTCCACAATCTGGCTATTGTGAACTGAGCAGCTATGAACATGATGTGGCTGTATCTCTGTAATATGCTGATTTTAAGTCCTTTGGGTATCGGCAAGGAGTGGGTAGCTGGGTCAAATGGTGGTTCCTTCCAAGTTTTCTAAGGAGTCTCCACACTGCGTTCCAGAGTGGCTGACAATATTTTCAGCCCCACCAGCATGTAAGAGTGTACCTTTCTCCCCACATCCTCGCCAACACCTGTTTGTTGCTTGTATTCTTGATAATCGCCATTCTAATTGGGGTGAGATGGAATCTTAGGGTGGTTTGATTTGCATTTCTCTTATTACTAGAGATGTTGAACATTTTTCCATATGTTTGTTGATTGCTTGTACTCTTCTTCTGTGAAGTGTCTGTTCATTTCCTTAGCCCATTGTCAATTGGATTATTTGCATTCTTGGTGTTGAGTTTTTTGAGTTCTTATAGATTCTGGAGATTAAGCGCTCTATCTGAAGTATGATTGGCAAAGATTTCTCCCACTCTGTAGGCTCTTTCTTCACATTGCTGATAGTTTCCTTTGCTGAGAGAAAGCTTTTAGTTTGAATCTATTCCAGTTATTAATTCTTGCTTTTATTTCTTGTGCTATGGGAGTCCTGTTGAGAAGTCTGGTCCTAAGGCTGACATGTTGAAGATCTGGACCTACTTTTTCTTCTATAAGATGCAAGGGTCTCTGGTCTGATTCCGAGGTCCTTAATCCATTTTGAGTTTAGTTTTGTGCATGGTGAGAGATATGGGTTTAGTTTCATTCTGTTGCATATGGATTTCCAATTCTCCCAGCACCATTTGTTGAAGAGGCTATCTTTTCTCCATTGCATATTTTTGGCCCCTTTGTCTAGTATGAGAAAATTGTATTTATTGGGTTTGTGTCCGTGTCCATCTATTCTGTACCATTGATCCACCTTTCTATTTTGGTACCAATACCATGGACCGTTTTTGTTACGATTGCTTTGTAGTAGAGTTGAAGATCTGGTATTGCGATACCCCCTGCTTCACTCTTTCTGCCAAGGATTGCTTTAGCTATTCTGGGTTTTTTATTCTTCCAGATGAATTTCATAATTGCTTGCTCTATTTCTGTAAGGTACATCATTGGGATTTTAATTGGAATTGCATTGAATCTGTATAGCACTTTTGGTAGTATGGCCATTTTGACAATATTAATTCTTCCTATCCAAGAACATGGGAGATCTTTCCATCTTCTAAGGTTTTCTTTAATTTCTTTCTTTAGTGTTCTGTAGTTCTCATTGTAGAGGTCTTTCACCTCTTTTGTGAGATTGATTCCCAAGTATTCTATTTTTTTCGAAGCTATTGTGAATGGGGTAGTTTTCCTGAGTTCTCTTTATGAAGATTCATCGCTTATGTATAAAAATGCCTTAGATTTATGTGCATTGATCTTATATCCCGCCACTTTACTGAATTCACTTATGAGATCTAAAAGTTTTCTGGTGGAATTTCCTGGTTCCTCTAAGTATACAATCATATCATCAGCAAATAGGGATAGTTTGAGTTCTTCTTTTCCTATTTGTATCCCTTTAATTTCTTTGGTCTGTCTAATTGCTCTGGCTAGAGTTTCAAGGACGATATTGAATAGAAGTGGTGAAGAGGGCATCCCTGCCTTGTTCCAGTTTTTAGAGGGAATGCTTTCAGTTTTTCACCATTTAGAATGATATTAGCCATGGGCTTAGCGTAGATGGCCTTTACAATGTTAAGGAATGTTCCCACTATCCCTATTTTTTCTAGTGTTTTGAGCATGAAGGGGTGCTGTATTTTATCAAATGCTTTTTCTGCATCTACCGAAATAATCATGTGATTCTTGACTTTAAGTCTATTGATATGGTGAATGACATTTATTGATTTCCTGATGTTGAACCAACCTTGCATCCTTGGGATGAAACCCACTTGATCATGGTGCACTATCTTTTTAATATGTTTTTGTATGTGATTTGCTAAAATTTTGTTGAGAATTTTTGCGTCGATGTTCATTAAGGATATTGGTCTGAAATTTTCTTTCCTCGATGTGTCTCTGTCTGGTTTAGGTATCAGGGTAATATTGGCTTCATAGAATGAGTTTGGGAGGGTTCCCTCCTCTTCTATTTTATGGAATACTTTGAGAAGTATTGGAATGAGCTCTTCTTTAAAGGTTTTGTAGAACTCGGCTGAGAACCCATCTGGTCCTGGACTTTTCTTTGTTGGTAGGCTATTGATGACTTCTTCTATTTCATAACTTGAAATTGGTCTATTTAAATTGTGTATGTCCTCCTCGTTCAGTTTAGGCAATTCATATGTCTCTAGAAACCTGTTGATGTCTTCAAAATTTTCTATATTGTTGGAGTATAGATTTTCAAAATAGCTTCTAATTATGTTTTGTATTTCAGTCGTGTCTGTTGTGATATTTCCTTGTTCATTCCAAATTTTAGTGATTTGGGTTTTCTCTCGTCTTCTCTTTGTTAGTGTGGCTAAAGGTTTATCAATTTTGTTTATTTTTTCGAAGAACCAACTATTTATTTTGTCAATTTTTTGTATTGTTTCTTTTGTTTCAATTTCGTTGATTTCAGCTCTGAGTTTAACTATTTCCTGTCTTCTACTACTTTTGGTGTTGGTGTGTTCTTGTTTTTCTAGGGCTTTGAGCTGTAGTGTTAGGTCGTTTATTTTTTGAGTTTTACTTCTTTTATTAAATGCGCTCCATGAAATAAATCTTCCTCTAAGTACTGCTTTCATAGTGTCCCAGAGATTTTGATATGATGTTTCTTTGTTCTCATTTACCTCTAAGAATTTTTAATTTCCTTCCTAATATCTTCTGTTATCCATTCATCATATAATAGCATATTGTTTAATCTCCAGGTGTTGGAGTAGTTTCTGTTTTTTACTCTTTCATTTATTTCTAACTTCAATCCATTATGATCTGATAGAATACAAGGTAGTGTCTCTATCATCTTGTATTTGCTGACATTAGCTTTGTGGCATAATATATGGTCTATTTTAGAGAAGGATCCATGTGCTGCTGAGAAGAAAGTGTATTTGCTCTTGGTTGAATGGTATATTCTATAAATGTCTGTTAAGTCTAAATTATTGATTGTGTTATTGAGATCTATGGTTTCTTTGTTCAATTTTTGTTTGGAAGATCTGTCCAGTGGTGAGAGAGGCGTGTTAAAATCACCTAGTATTATTGTGTTATGGTCTATTTGGTTTCTAAAATTGAGAAGGATTTGTTTCACATACATGGATGAGCCACTGTTTGGGGCATAGATGTTTATGATTGTTATATCTTGCTGATTTATGCTTCCCTTAAACAGTATGAAATGTCCTTCTTTATCCCTTCTGACTAACATTGGCTTGAAGTCCACATTATCTGAAATGAGGATGGATACTCCAGCTTTTTTGCTGAGTCCATGTGCATGGTATGTTTTTCCCCATCCTTTCACCTTTAGTCTATGGGTATCTCTTTCTATGAGGTGAGTCTTTGCAAGCAACATATTGTTGGATCTTTCTTTTTAATCCAATCTGCCAGTCTATGTCTTTTGATTGATGAATTCAGGCCATTAACATTCAGGGTTATTATTGAGATATGATTTGTATTCCCGGTCATTTGGTTCATATTTAAAATTTTATTTATTTATTTATTTATTTTTTGACACATCTTGGTTCCTCCTTTATTTGACAGTTCCTTTAGGGTAATTCCTCCCTTTGCTGATATGCTTCTTTGTTTTTTATCTCTTCTTCATGGAATATTTTGCTGAGAATGTTCTGTAATGCTGGCTTTCTTTTTGTAAATTCTTTTAGCTTTTGTTTATCATGGAATTATTTTATTTCATCGTCAAATTTGAAGGTAAGTTTTGCTGGGTATAAGATTCTTGGTTGGCATCCATTTTCTTTCAGAGCTTGAAAAATGTTGTTCCAGGCCCTTCTAGCTTTTAGGGTCTGGATTGAAAAATCTGCTGATATCCGTATTGGTTTCCCCCTGAATGTAATTTGGTTCTTTTCTCTCACAGCCTTTAAAATTCTGTCTTTATTTTGTATGTTAGGTATTTTCATTATAATGTGCCATGGTGTGGGTCTGTTGTAATTTTGTGTATTTGGAGTCCTATAAGCCTCTTGGACTTGATTTTCCATTTCATTCTTCAGATTTGGGAAATTTTCTGATATTATTTCATTGAATAGATTATTCATTCCTTTGGTTTGTTTCTCTAAGCCTTCCTCAATCCCAATAATTCTCAAATTTGGCCTTTTCATGATATCCCATAGTTCTTGCAGATTCTGTTCATGATTTCTTACCATCTTCTCTGTTTGTTCAACTTTGCTTTCGAGATTAAATATTTTGTCTTCAATATCTGAAGTTCTGTCTTCCCGGTGTTCTATCCTATTGGTTATGCTTTCTATGGAGTTCTTAATTTGGTTTATTGTTTCCTTCATTTCAAGGATTTCTGTTTGGTTTTTATTCAATATCTCTAACTCTTTATTGAAATGATCTTTTGCTTCCTGTATTTGCTCTTTTAACTGTCGATTGGTGCTATCATTCAATGCCTGCATTTGCTCTTTCATCTCATCATTCAATGCCTGCATTTGCTCTTTCATCTCATCGTTTGCTTCCCTAATCATTTTAATTATGTACATTCTGAACTCCCTTTCTGTCATTTCTTCTGCCATGTTGTCGTTGGATTTTATTGATGTAACATCTAGATTTGTAATGTTCAGGAATCAGTGGGTCATTAAGATATTGCAGATTTCCTCTATTGACTTATAATGTCCCTGAAGATTGCTAGTATATCCCCTCTTATCCTTCAGTAGCCTGCAGTCTTGGAGGAAGTTGATAATGCGGAGCTCCACGAAGAAACTGCCTCTCTAGGGGTGGTGACCCTCAGGTGGCGTATATTCCCTGCTAGTGGGCAGAGGTCATCCAACGGGGGACTAGGCTGCGGGCTGAGGCAAGTCCTGTTTGTGCCTGTGTCTCTGGTTTAACCGTCCCTGTGGGAAAACCTCACCCGGCAGGGAAGACTCACTCCGTGGGGACGTCTTGCTGATCAGTTCCCCTCCTAGAGGTTCCCCTCAATCTACAACTACCGCCTGGGTTGGGCTGTCTTCCTCTGCAATGTTCCCAGGGGCCCGGACCTACCTCCTGGGCCTGGGAGCCTCACCCTTTGCAGGCGAGTCTCCTTAGGCTGCCTCTCCCAGAGAATCTGCCCGCAGTCCTGGAAACTTCGTTCCGCCCCTAGGCGTGTCTCTGTGCGGCTCTTCCAGCAAGAAGCCACCTAGCTCCTGGGACCCTGCTCTGCACCTAATCACCTGGCTATGCGGCCCCTCCTCTGAGCCGCCACCTGGAGCCCCGTACAGTAGCTCCGATACCCAGAGACCCGCCACACACCTCCTCCTCCAGACAGCAGCCGGGTTTCCGACGCAGTCACTAGGAGCCCAAGCAACTCACTTCGAGTCTCCTCCTCCCGCCAACCGCCCCTAGCCCTAGGCAGTCACTCCAAGTCCAAGTGACCCACCCTGTTTCTCCTCCTCCTCCTCGGGGTAGCCCCCTGGGTGTTCAGGAGCAGTGGCTCCGAGACCAAGTGACCCACCACACTCCTCCTCCAGGCAGGCCACTGGTGTTCAGGAGCGGTTGCTTTTAGTCCAGTCATCTCACCACTCGCCTCCTCCTCTGGCAACCACCTGTGGCTCAGATGCAGTCACTCCTAGACCAAGCGACCTGCCGCACTTCTCCTCTTCCTCCGGGCAACCCCCCTGTGTTCAGGAGCGGTCGTTCTGAGTTCAAACAGCTCGCCACGCAGCTCCTCCTCTGGCAACTGCCTGTGGCTCTGATGCAGTCACTCCTAGACCAAGCGACCCGCTGCGCTTCTCCTCTTCCTCCGGGCAACCCCCCAGTGTTCAGAAGCGGTCGTTCTGGGTCTAAACAGCTCGCCACGCAGCTCCTCATCAGGAAGCCGCCC
This sequence comes from Sciurus carolinensis, assembly GCF_902686445.1. Taxonomy (NCBI): domain Eukaryota; kingdom Metazoa; phylum Chordata; class Mammalia; order Rodentia; family Sciuridae; genus Sciurus; species Sciurus carolinensis. The sequence continues at coordinate 16,321,649 of NC_062228.1, read as the reverse complement.
GGAGCCCCAGTAGTTGCTCCGAGTCCAAGCGCTGTGCTCCCCAACCATTTTTTAAATATTTTATCTAGAAGCAGGGTCTCATTGAGTTGTTTAGTCCCTTGCTAAGTTGCTGAGGCTGGCTTTGAACTCACAATCCTCCTGCCTCAGCCTCCCGAGGTACTGGGATTGCAAGCATGTACCACGGTGCTCTGCTCCTTCATTCATTTTTGGATTGGGTTATTTATCTTTATTACTGGTGGGTTGGGTAGGACTCCTGGCTCACCAATAGCTCTCTCCAGAGAAATCCTCCTCACCAATCTCCTCCTAGTCTCTACAGTTTTGATCCTTCTTCACTCTTCTTCTGGGTGAGGAGTGTTTGTAGTTCATCTGGATATATACTTTGGAGTTTTAGGTCTGTTTTGATTTGGTACCTCACTTGGCACTTCCAGTTTGACATCCTGTGTCACACGTGCTATTACAGCCACCATCCTGCTGCTGTCTCCAAGACTGTGCACTAACTGCAAGCCCCTCTGTCCTTAGAGCAAGTTTTATTTTTACTTTACACACAATCCTGACCATATTGGTTATCTGATGTATAAAATTATTTTTTTGTGGTACTAGGGATTGAGCCTAAGGGCTCACATTGCTAAGCAGACATTCTACAATGGAGCTACACCCCCAGCCCTTTATCATTTTTTTTTTAAGTTGTAGATGGACATAATACCTTTATTTATTTTTATGTAGTGCTGAGGATCAAACCCAGTGCCTCACACATGCTAGGCAAGTGCTCCACCAGTGAGCCACAACCTTAGCCTGCCCTAGCCCTTTTTGTTCTTTATTTTGAGTGAGGATCTTTCTAAGTTCTGTAGGCTAGCCTTGAATTTTCAATCCTTCTGCCTCAACCTGCCTAGTAGCTGGGATTACAGGTTTGTGCTATTGTCTTGTCAGAATTAGAAGTAACAGATTAGAAATTAGTTAGATTAAATAAGACACAATAACAAAAGAATGCCAGTAGAGAAGAATGAGAAAGGACACAAAAACTACCCAAAAGAGCATAATAATTTGAAAATCAAAGTGTGTTAGGGATGATATGTTCAGTATACTTTGTTTAAAAGCAGGGACTAGAAATGTTTTGTTCTGAAAGCATTAAAATATAAATACACCTTGGTATTTAAAGAAATAAACCATAACTCTCAATGAAAACAATTTATTTTCAGTGTTAGTGATTGAACCCAGGGCCTGGTGCATGTTAAGCAAGTGCTGTACCACTAAGTAGCACCCCCAGCCCTCTGAATGAAACTTTTATGGAGGGAACAATGACAAGGTAAGGCTTTTTCAGACTTGCATCCTTCAAGTGCAGCAGAGAGCAGAACAGCATGGTTATGATAGCTCAGGTGGGCCAGGTGGAAAGTTGTCAACATATAGGTATATATAGGTGCTAGTTAAATTGAATTGAAAACTTGGTATAATCACTTATACTTCATCTGCATTAGTAATTCTCTTTTATTTCTATATAATCTGTACCTTACATCTGATAAAATTATTTAAGCCAAAGAGGGCTATATAGCTCAAATAACTTAGTTCAGTGGCTCTTCATTCCTTCTCCTAACTTAAGTGTCTGAGGGTTAGTACCTCCGATGCTTAAATTCTTCATTCTCCTGGGCATGAGAGGGATTAATGGGATGCTTCTTTGCCTAGGGAGGTGAAGAGAGGCCTAGATTGCACAGAGACTGGCTTGGGGTAGGATGAGGTAAGAGAATTTCAGTTCTTTTGTTACAATAATTCTTCTTCTTTCTTTTTTGTGGTGCTTGGTATTGAACCAAGGTCCTGCACTTGTGAGGCAAGTGCCATACCTCTGACCTAAATCTCCAGCCTTGCAATTTTTTGTTTTGGTTCTTTTTTAGTTATACGTGACAGTAGAATCCATTTTGATATAATTATACATGCAGTTCTTTTTATTTGGACATTTTCTTGCTCTTAAGGGAACAGACCTTCTCATGTGGGGCGAAATGTTTCCTTTCGTTCTTTGCACTACTTGCCTGAAGCTTCCTAAATGCAGAAGAAATGTCAGAGTAGGAAAGACTAGAAGGTATTTAATTAGTTTATTTTATACGTTCTCATTTTCATTTTATCTATTTCCAGATTCAGGGAATCTTCACTTTAATTATCCAAGTCTTATTTCCCATCTTAATTTAATGAATTTCTAATTACAGTTACTTTGTCGGATTGGGCATTTGACTCCTCTTTCTGAATTTCTAATTAGTTGTACAGAGTAAGTTAGAATAATATAAAATTTTAGAATTGGAAGTAACTTTAAAAATAATTTAGTATAACGCTTCACTTAAAAAAGAAATACAGCCTTTACAATTGCCCTTTGGTATCCCTTATGTAATTGGTTCCAGCACCCCGAGTATACCAAAATCCAAGGATGCTCAAGTCCCTTATATAAAATGGTGTAGATTTTAATGTCTATGTACAAGCTCCCATATACTTTAAATTATCACAATATTAATTGTAATACCTAATACAATGTAAATGCTACATAGTTATTTAATATTTGTTCGGGTATAATGATAAGGAAAAAACATCTGCATGTTCAATACAATTTTTTTTCCCAAATATTCTTAGTCGTGATTGAAATTATGGAATGGAATTTGTAGATATTGAAGGCTGACTATATACTTAAGAGAAGTTTTAGGGGCTTAGAGTGTAGCTTAGTGGTAGAGGGCTTGCCAACCCCCAGCACCACAAAACTAAATAAAATAAGAGCAGTTTTAGGTTTACAGCAAAATTAAGCTGAAAATACAAAGTTCCCATCAATCTGCCCCCAGACAGCCTCCCCTACTAGCAATATCCTGCACCAGAGTATTACATTTGTTAGGATTGACGAACCTACATTGATACATCGGCATCACCCAAAGTCTGCAGTTTACATTAGGGTTCACTTTTGGTATTGTACATTTCATGGATTTTGATAAATTAACTCTTTATTTTATAGTAAAAGAAACAGAATCAAAGATTGTTTGAAGAACTAGGTACTTATAGTTTGTGAATGGTGTAGCTGATCTGGGAATCAATCTTTCCTTCTCTGTCTTTCTCACTATCTCTTTTTCAGTGTTTAGAAAACATAATATTTGCACATGGTACAAATTAAGGAGTGTAAAAGGTTTTATAGCAAAAAGTTAGTCTCCTCACCTGGGTCCCTCTCTAAAACAGTTCTTTCTGGAAATTTCCACCTATAATTGAACTGTGACCTTGTATTTCAAAGCAAAGAACTAAAAGAAGTACCCTTCAAATCTGTGGGAGTTACAGATGTTTGATTTTCTAAAAGCTACATCTCAGAATCTGTGGTGTGGTATAGAGAAAAACACCAGGGCCTTTGAATTGGACATACCTAGGTTGGAATCTGTTTTGTGTGTGTGTACCAGAGATTGAACCCAGGGGCACTTAACCACTGAGCCATATCCCCAGCCCTTTTTTTATATTTTATTTTGAGACAAGGTCTTGCTAAGTTGCTTAGAGCCTCACTAAGTTGCTGAGGCTAGCCTTGAACTTGCAATCCTCCTGCCTCAGCCTCCCAAGCTGCTGGGATTACAGGCATATGCTACCACACCTGGCTGGAATTTGTCTCAAAGGTCGACTATCCATGTGACTTTTATCTTATTTCACACTCAGTTGTGGGGATGAACTAAGGTAACTTTTGGTAGGTTCATAACATACTACAGCAGCACATAAGTGCTCAAAAAACTGTCAGTTCCTTTTTGGCTCAGGGAAACTTTTTTAAAAAGACAATTTTATGCAATATGTTCTGAAAGCATGCACAGTGCAAAATAGTTGCTATATTAGGTAACATGCCTTGTTCTTTTTCTTCTCACATGTCTTAATTAAACTCCACAAGTACATTAGAAGTTCTGGAACACTACTATCAAAAGGATCACAGTAATGTTATAGAATGCAGTATTTGACTAGTTTAATCTTTAAATAGGGGTAAAACAAGTTCCAGCCTGTACTGAATTTCAGGGTTAGTATTAGGCAGCTTGATTCTGAATAAACTCATCAAGTTTGTATTTCCACACGTATACATCTCTATAAAAGATGAAATCATACATTAAGAAAACAGCTCCATTTACTGTAGTAATTAAATGTAGGAATAAATTGAACATTTGCATGGGGCTGTGCATTTTACAAAATACTTGAATATGAACTATCTTATTGGGTCCTTATACCAAAAGCATAAAATCTACATTGTAAATGAGAAAAATGAGACTGAGAGATTTAAGTATCTGGTCCATGTTTTACTCACTCAGTGTAGGATTTGGGGCAGTCAAATAGATGACAGAGGTAAAATTCACACCCAAGTGTCCTGACTCCTGACTTCCTGGTGCTCTTTCAGTGGACAGCAGTCTCTGAGGCATGTGCTTAACAATGTAATGGAAGTCTCTGAAATGAGAAGTGGAGCATGTGAGGTTGCCTTTCCATTTGTCTTATTTTGTTGCTCTGAAACAAACACATTTTCAGTATTTTTGACCAAGTTTTTTTTTCACTCTTAAAAGAATCTAAATTTTTAGTAAATCCTTCCAGAGAAGTTTCAATCTCCAGATATTAAATATAGATGAATTAACTAATATAAAATCCAGTCTCTTTTGTTCAAACTGCTTTCCCTTCCATGGCTGAAGTCCTATGATTCTGTTAATTACCACTGATTGAATAGTCTCCACCTTCAGCATTGAAAAAAAAAAAAAAGAAAGAAAATACACAGGACCGTGTAACATACCCATAAATTTGAGATTTTGAGAAAATAAGTAGCAATCCTCTTTGTTCTAATTCTTTGATTCAGTCAGTCATAAAAATGTTTACCAAGAACCTATGGATGCTAGATACCTTGCCAGGTTTACAAATGCAGCAGTAACTAAGATCCACCACTGCCTTCAAGGAGTTCCCAGGAAGTAGACAAGGAGTGACAGTAGTATATAGCTCGTAGTGGAGAATATCAGAAGTAAGACTATCTCTTGGCAGAGAGCAGTCCTCTGAGCTTAGATGAAAGGTTCTAAGGCCCACAGACACCTCATCTCACAGCTGGATCTGTGAACAAAAGCTGAGTTCCAGTCAGAAAGGAATGTGCAAATCCCCCAGAAAGGAACAAAGAAATCCCGAGTGCCACTGGGGTCATTGGTACCAGTCTGTTTCCTTGTCCAGTCTGCTCTGAGCCATTATGATTTTCATAGATCTATGCTGGCCTCTTATTTTTCCCATCAGCTCTTCCTACATGTTTATACTAGAAAACCACAGGTAGATACAGAAGTTCATCTTTCCTTCAAAGCATCCTTTCACTCTCCCTCCAAAAGGCTTTTCCATTCTGAACAATTGAAAAGCTTCCTTCCGAGACTCTCTCCCTTCCGTGCTTGAACTTTCCCATCTCTTAGTTATTTTGTTTGGTGTTACCAGTTGTATAAATACCTTGAGTAACCAGAAAACCTTTCAACTACACAGGACTTCATCTTCTGTTTTTTGCCATTGCCAGGGGGCTAACCCAGGGCCTGTCACATGCTAAGGCAAGTGCTCTACCACTGAGCTACACCTCCAGCCCAGGATTTCATCTTAAAAATACTAACTGCACAATTGATAGAGCAGAAAACTTGTGAGGAGGGGTTAAACATTTGCTTTATCTCGGTCAGGTTGAAAGTGCAAATGTTTCAACTTTATCTGGAGAGATGGTTTATTTTCGTCAACTTGTTTTACTTTTTTTTTTTTCCAAGTGCTGGGGATTGAACCCAGGGCCTTGTGCTTGTGAGGCAAGTACTCTACCAACTGAGCTATATCCCTAGCTCTGTTTTACTTCTTAAAGACTGAGGTACCAAAAGTGTTCAAAGAAAATGAGCAAATTTACAGTCAAGTCAGAAAATGATAGATTTGAGAGAGATATTAAAGCATGATTAATCCAACCCCCTCATTTAACAGATAGGGAAGCAGATCCAAAAGAGGCCAATTGATTTGTGTTAAGTAATATAAGTGGTCAGTGGAATATTTACAAATGACTTGATGTGATAAATGCTCAACAGTTATACCACAGGAAAAGGAAACTTCCAATGACATGCTTTGTAGGAATATTTTTACTACAGGTAGAAACATATGTGAAGTATTAGATAGTACTTCAGAACTGAATTCTCATCCCACTTTGCCCCCAGTTGAGCAGGGAAGACCATCTCCCCCAAAAAACAAACTCACTAGAAAGATATTACACATAAACACAGTCCAAGGAGATTCCACGTGTCTAGATGTTAGGGCACAGAGCAGGGGCAGGAAGGCCCCTCACATCAGTGGAGCAGGAACATTGGACATACCGTTCCTTTACTGCTTCCTCAGTCAGCATGTCACCAGTCTAGTGTGGAGGAGACTGGAAGGAACTGGCCCCGGTATGATTTCATGGAAAGGACAATTTTCTCTCTGGGGTGTTTGGTGCATTGTCAGTGCTGGCGCCAAGAGATCATGGTGCAGCATTGGCTGATCAGTCACCAATGTTCCTGAATAGGTTTTAAACCGCAGATGTAAACCAGTGATCAGAGAAGTTCACATTAAGGGAGAAATGACCAATTCTCCTTTGGGACTGTAAGTAGAGGATAACATTAAATGTTAGGGGTAGACCAAACCTTTAAACTGCATGTGAGTTCAGTACTATGCACATTATTAAAAAGAGGGGGCTGTCCTAGAAAAGTGCAGGCTAGGTCATGGCCCTGGAGATCTACTGGAAGACTTCGTAGAAGAGAGTTGCATGAAATTACTTTCAGTAGGAGGAACGGGAGGTGTTACTGAAGCAGCTGTCCATGGTGCCTCTCAGAAACTTCAACTCTGTCTTGCAGAGGTTGAAGGACTAGAGTTTATTAATAGCCTGATAAACTGGGATCTACTGATTCTGAGGGTAGGGAATAAAATTGGTATGGTTTAGGAACTATAGCAATGAAAATATTGTACACAGGGACGGTGAGCATCAAGAGGCCAGGGGTACATGTTTTGGGTTTCTTTTTATTTTGTTTTGTTTTGTTTTGGTGTTGGGGATTGAACCCAGGGCCTTGTGTATGCTAAGCACATGCTGTACCACTGAAGCATACCCCTGACACTGACTTTTTTTTTTTTTAATAGTGAATATACAAAACAAAACTTCATTTTAAATATTTGAAAATGCACAGTTCAGTGCCATTAAATTTATTCAGTGTTGCCAACATCACCACTACCTAGTTCCAGACTTTTTCATCACCTCAAATGGGATTCCTATATTCATTAAGGAATCAGGCCCCCTTCTTCTTTCTCCTTAGCCCCTGCTCACTAATCTGCTTTCTCTTTCTGTGGATTGTGGTTGGGTTATGTCAGACAGATCTGGGTTCCTTCTGGCACTGCCTTTGTTACTGGTATGTCTTTGCTCAACTGACTTAGCTTCTCTGAGCCTGGTTTTCCACACTTTTAGCACAGGGACAAAAGTTCTTAACCTGCAGAACCCTATGAGAATTGATTATATTTTAAATATTTATCTAAATATCTGGTTTATCTTTGGATATGCAAGACCTCCTAGTTATTATTTGCTTCATAAAAGCAATAAGTTGGGCATGGTGTTGCATACCCTTAATCCCAACTATTTGGGAGGCTGAGGCAGGAGGATCAAGTTCAAAGCCAGCCAGGCCAAATAGTGAGACCCCTTCTCAAAAAAAAAAAAAAAAAGTATATCATGTTGTATACTACTATATTCAAACTGCTTCTTCCCTCAAAATTCAGATGACACCTAACATAAGAATATCTCTCATAAGGGCTGGAGTAGGAAATTAAATTTAAATTTATTTTTTATTTTTTTATTTTTGGCAGTACTGGGGATTGAATCTATGGGTGCTGTACTACTGAGCTACATCCCCAGCTCTTTTAATTTTTTTTTTTTTTAATTTTTATTTTTCAGACAGGGTCTTGCTAAGTTTCTGAGTCTGGCTTCAAACTTGAGATACTCCCAAGTCACTGGGATTACAGGCATGTGCCTCCACACCAGACCTCATGGAACTCTCATGTGTCATAAGCTCTAAAATGCTTTTGGAATTTAAAGAAGGAAAAAAACCATTTCATAGTGGTTATATGCTTAATAAATATTTGAATTAGTGAATGAATGAACTGTTGAACGTGAAATATAAAGCAGGCCTATGAAGAGGTAGAACTTGAGTTGGGTCAGTTTTATACGTGCCTTTGTCTTTTTTATACAAAATACAATCTGGTCACTGAGATGAATGACAACTGTTGAGGCAGATGAAAGAAACTGAACTTTTTTTGTTGTTCTTTTTAGATATATATGACAATAGAGTGTATTTTGACATATTATACATACATGAATTATAACTTCCCATTCTTGTGGTTGCACATGATATGGAGGTACACTGATCATGTATTCATATATGAACATGGGAAAGTTATGTCCAATTTATTCTACATTCTTTCCTACTCCCATTCCCCCTTCCTTCCCTTCATTCCCCTTTGTCTAATCCAATGAACTTCTATTCTTCCCTCTCCCCCTCCTTATTATGTAGTAGCATCCACATATCAGAGAGAACATTCAGCCTTTGGTGTTTGGGGATTGACTTATTTCACTTAGCATGATAGTCTCTAGTTCCAAGTAGTCTCCAGTTCTATCCATTTACTGGCAAATTCTTAATTTCATTCTTTATGGCTGAGTAAGAAATTGAACTTTGATTATTATTTTTAGATGAGGAGTCCAAAACTTTTGAAAACCAGATGTACTTCCATCAAGGCAGTTTAAAGAGAAGTAGATTTGTACTTAGTACAAGGAAGAATTTGCTATTGGTATTGGCAGAGAGGTGACAGTCAGTTGTGCTATATATCAAGCAAAAGCCAATGAAGTTCTTTGAGATATAATAGGAAAAAAAATCATTTTATTAGATGGAGCCAAAAGGAGACCTTATCTCTGATTCTTTCCACTTTGAGAAAAACAACCCTATTTCTGTGTTCCTGTTTGTGAACTTAATGGATATTAGTTGGTTAATTGATAAGGATATTTAAAAATTTTCTTTCTCCTTCTACAGGCTCTTCCCCCCATCAGTATTTCTTTAGCCTGTTTTATTTTTCCCTGTGTCACTTGTCTCTACCTGATGTTGTCTAGTGATTGTTTATTGCCTATTCCCCACTAGAATGTAAGCTCCTTTGAAGAGGCTTTGCTCACTATTGTGTTCAGAGCACCACAGGCATGCCTAGCATGTAACTGATGCTCAGTAGACATTTGCTGAACCATTATATAAAATAAATAATATATATGTATGAATAGCTGTATAGTTTTTCTTATTATAAAACAGTACTTATTCCTTGTAAGAAAGTGCCAAAAAGTATACAAGAAGAATATTAAAAATTAGAGAAATTTATCAGTAATAACATATATCCCCAAGAAATGTGTTTATTCAGTCATGTTTAAGTTTGAGGTACTTTCACCCTGTCAAACCAGTAAATAATGGAGATTTGCTCCATCTGTTTTTGTTTTGTTTTGTTTTTTGCTTTTTGATTTTTCTTTTCTTTTCTTTTTGTATGATAAAAGAAGGTTAACAAGGATGACTCCACAGAGATTTCCTCAGAGAACACAGGATCCAGGACCAAACAACGTGGCCTTCTGTTATCTGGGGGAATCTCTTCTTTTACCTCCTGTAACTGTTGGTACCATAATTAGGTCTGTGTATTACTTCTGAACATTGCCATACAAGGCACTTCATTTAGTTGGACTTATAGAGATTAGATCACGCACAGGAAACTGGCTCTTTGGTTATCAGGCTCCACAGAGGAATCGGGGGGGAGGCTTAAGGAATGTGAAAAATTATGAAAAGCACAGAGGTTTTTTTCCAGCCTGTACATGTGCCTCCATGACCTTTTGTTTCCCATAAAGATCATTGAGTTCTACCTCAGTGTTCCTTCCAGAAATAAGGGCCTCTCAAAGCTTTCCTTTTCTCATCTTTAAATAGGCCTTCTAAAACTGACTTTGGGAGAGTGTTGATTTTAATGAACTCTTTAAAGAATCTAGCATAGTACCTGGAAGATAAGAATCGTACCATTAAAAAACAAAAACAAAAACAAAACCCCAAAAAACAAAAAAACCCTACCATATTTCTGGAATATACTGAGAACACAATCATTGTTGGTTCCTTTTCTTTCTCTTTTTGTCATCATTATCATTGTCCATACTATCAAAAATTTTTTTTTTTTTTGTATTGGACATTGAATCCAGGTGTTACTCTGACACTGACTACATGCCCAGCCCTTTTCATTTTCTATTTTGAGACAAGGTCTTATTAAGTTGCTGAGACTGGCCTTGAATTTCGAATCCTCCTGCCTCAGCCTCCTCAGTCACTAGGATTACATGTGTCACTGTGCCCAGTCTTACTATCAGATAATAATTTATTATCACAGAATTACATTTTGAAATCCTGTTGTGTTTTTTGTTTTTTTCTGTACTTAGGGTTGAATCCAGGGGTATTTAACCACTGAACTGCATCCCCAAACCTTTTTATTTTTTACTTTGAGACAGGGTCTCACCAAGTTGCTCGAGGCTGGCCTCAAACTCTCAATCCTCCTGCTTCAGCCTCCTGAATAACTTGGATTACACGTGTGTGGTAATCACTCCCAACCTCTATCGTGTTTGATTCGAGTTTGGGGTAGCATTTTTCACTTCCTTAGACACTTTAAATTATCTACCTTGAACTATTAGAGTTGATTTTTTAATTCTTCTTGTTATATTACAAGCAATCTGAGGGATAATGACTCTTACTTATTCTTATATTCACTGCAGTGCCTAAGACAGTACTTTGAACCTAATGTGTGTTCAATAAAAGTTTGTTGAATTTAATGCATTTATGCTAGATTTATTGAAAGGGATAGCTAAAATATATAACAGAATTTTGTTAAAAGCCGACATCCTGGTTCTGGGGTTGTGGCTCAGTGGTAGAGCACTTGCCTAGCATGTGTGAGGCATTGGGTTTGATTCTCAGCACCACATATGAATAGGTAAATTATTATAAAATAAAGGTCTATCAACAACTAATAAAAATATTAAAAAAAAAAAACCAACATCTTCACATACTTAACTGTAGGTGCAATATATTTTCTTTGAATATTTATTGAATTGGAGAGAATAGAACATGCCCGTGTGGCGGTTATATCTTAAGAATGATGAATCTAGGGCTAGGGTTGTAGCTCAGTTGGTAGAGTGCTTACCTTACATGCACAAAGCCCTGGGTTCAATCCCCAGCACCACACACACAAAAAAAAGAATGATCAATCTAGAGTGAGCTATATTTTATTTGAAATCTAGGGTTTTTGTTTGTTTGTTTGTTTTGTTTTTTTCTGGTGCTGGGGATTGAACCCAGGCCTTGCACATGCTGAGCACATGTTCTACCACTGAGTTATATCTCTAGCCCCTTAAGTCTAGTTTTAAGTTTTTCTATTTGCAGGTAATTGTTGGTTCCAAATAGCAGACCTTTGGCAGAAGGTCAATTGGTATATACATGAATAACAGGGAAATTAGGAAACTCCGAGGTAGCCAAAATTAGAACAGGAAGAGGTCAGAAAACATGTTAATTTACACATTTCATTGGACATTTCTTCAGCTGCACATGTGGAAAGGCGCTCAAGTTCAGTCTCTGTTTCAGCCCATCTGCCTGTCTCCAATGGTTTCATCACCATATTAGGTATTCCCTTCAGGGTAATATCACGTGCCTTAGGAAAAGAGTGTTGCTTAAGATAAGACTGTACCCCTGCTAAGTGTCTGTGTCTGGTTCCTACTGCTGTGGCCTTGCATCTGTAGTGTGTCTCACCATGTCCTTTTCCCTAGGTGTATGTGGTTGGGAATGAGCCTCTAACAGTGTTGCTGGATTCCCTGTTTCCAGTCCTGGGGGTGCTCTTTTCTCTCTACTGTTATACCAAGGAGAGTGTGTCTCATATAAGGTAAATAAGCAGCAAAACCTTATTTGCTTATGAGTAGAATATTATTTGTTTATAAGTGGGGAATTCTTGACTTACACCACTTTGTTATTTCCTTTACAAGTCAGGAAAACATTTGGGGAATGTTTTATTCTCCTCGCCTAGAAAAAAAAAAAAGAATTTTGTAGCTCAGGGGGAGTGGATATAATTTTTAGAGTGACTTTCCTCAGCCTCAGTCCTAGACTATGGAGATTAAATTTTTTCCATATATAAACATGCCACTGTTTGATCAGTAAGAAATACTGCAATTATATGTCTAGAAAGGAGGAACTAAGGGATGGGTACTAATGACCTTGTGGGGAGTTAGATAACGAGTTTGGAAAATCTGGGTGACTATAGCACATTGTGAGTTAACCTGGGATTTTGTATTGATGATGCAGTAACCCAGAAAATATTCTGTATTAAAATTTAAGTAGGACTCATTATGTATCAACTAGATTTTCACAATCACTTATATTGTTTCTTCTTCCTGGTAAGAGTTCATATATATCCTTCTAAAGTCCTATAGAATTCTGATGTTGGGTGTTTCCCTAATATGTAATTTGATAAACAATAATAGTACTACTTCACAGGGTTATGATGAACACTAAATATGCATTGGAGTGTTTAGCACAGTCCCTGGCAAATAGTAAGCTCAGTAAGTGGTAGCTATATCATTAGCATGGTTGATGAGGGGCAAAAGAAGATACTCACTCTGTTTATTATTCAAAGCTTACATACTATCTGGTTCTTCGGGTTTCAGTTAGCACATCATTGTAGCCCATAGCTCAATGACAGTGAGAAGTAAGAATGCAGTAGATGATGACAGCTCTGAAAATGTGAATTTGGTTTCAAAGGACTGTCCATATAATAATTTGTTTTAGTTTTAAAATCTTTAAGTCTTCACAGCACTAAAATGTCCTTATCAAAGACTGACCGAGGAAGATATGAATGTTTATTCCCTTCCTCTCTTGGTTGATTGACACAGATAAAAGGGTATGAGGAGATTGCAATATTTTGGTATGCTGTTCCTTGGTCTCCAGCTGTTGGTCACCCTGAGAATAGATGGTTTTTATCAGTGTAAGCTTTCATTCAAGTGCCTGATCCAAAGGCAGTGGTACACTTGGAATTACCAAAAGGGGTTAAAAAAAAGATCACATGCAGCTCACATGGCATATCAGGGTTGCCTCCAGAGCCAAGGATTAGTCAGTCACTCATTGAATTGCAGGATATTTGCATTCCAAAATTCACAAGATGCCTACTTTCCACTCCTGGTTTTCAGTTGAACTAGGTGATTGTGCCAGCATTTAGAATGCAGTGGAACCTGACAATCTTACTTTCCTTTTTTATGTAAGCTTGTTAGAAGCTTAGAGTAAGATGACAAGCTCATTCATAACTGCTTTTTCTGCCAGGTCATTTTGCCAAGAGATCTTATTATGGATCCTGGAGAAACTGGAAAGGAGGAAGGCAATTGCTAGCCTAAAAGGATTTGCAGGATTGGACAAAGCTATACCCTCTCTCCATTCTCTCTGTCAGTTTAGAGCTGCCACCCAAGGTGGCATCATGATTACAGTTAAAGAGACCATTAGGTGAGTCCGCCCATCCTCTACTGTCCCATTCTAGATTTAATTCTACCCAAAAGACCATTCTGTGACTCAGCCACCGAGGGGCGCTGATAGAAAAGAAACCAGAAATTCAAGTAGCTGAGGTGCTTGCTATTTATAATCTCCAAATGAAATGTGAGCCTTAAATGATCCTCCAGGTTTTTTTCCAAGATGCCAGCTAATAGTCAGTACAGTTTACTGGAGCCTCACAGCACTGCATCACAACAAGCCCACTTCCCAGAGTCTGCTAGTTAATCAGAGGAAAGGGCAGCACATGTTCGCCCTTAACACCAGAATAATCCTGCTCTATTTCTGACTTGCAAAATGGTGTGTATTCATAGTCAGGCTATTCCTAAGAAAAAATTGTCTGACAGCTATCTTTTGAGGTAATTTTACAATGGGGACTTGTTTCTCATAGGAATTTATAGAAAGTACTTAATAAATTTAGTAGAATGGATAATTTATTTCTCCATATGACAAATATTTTTGTGGTCCTGGGGATCGAAGCCAGGACCTCTTATATGCTAGGCAAGCGCTGTACCACTGAGCTATACTTCAAGCACCACCAGTATGTTTAAATTATTTTCACTTTCTGGGTGATCTCAAAGTATGTTATTACCTTCAAATGGAAGTTCCTGTAGGTAATAGACCATGTACTACTTAACTGGCCCAGCTACCCCTACTGGATTTCTTTTTCTTTTTTTTTTTAATATTATTTTTAGTTGTAGATGGACACAATGCCTTTATTTATTTATTTATTTATTTTATTTTTTTGCAGTGCTGGAGATCGATCCTAGGGCCCTGTACTTGCAAGGCAAGCACTTTACCAACTGAGCTATCTCCCCAGCCCCTTATTCATTTATTTTTATGTGGTGCTGAGGATTAAACTCAGTGTTTCACACATGCTAGGCAAGCACTCTACCACTGAGCGACAGCCCCACCCCGCTACTGGATTTCATGTCACATTCAATGTACTGCTTTTTATTGAAGTGTTTAAATTTAATTTTATATTCATGGTTAACTTAGTAAAGTTTTGATTTTTTTTTTTTTTTTCCAGCACTGGGGATTGGACCCAGGGGTTCTCTACTATTGAGCTATATCCCCAACCCTTTTTATGTTTTTTATTATGAGATAGGGCCTTACTAAGTTGCCAAGGCTAGCCTTGAACTTATGATCCTACTATGTCAGGCTCCAGAGTCACTGGGATTACTTACAGGCATGCGCCTGTAATACTTTCAATACTCTCAATAGGACGGACTTGAGGAAAATAGAAAACCACATAAATTTCAAATAGAATTGTCAGAACAAACTAAAACTACTAGATTACTGAGAGTTGTTGAACATTAGTAAGTATATGGTTATAATAATGTCCAAAAACTGAAAGAGTAAAATTATTTGGCATATTTATTTATTTATTTATTTATTCACATTTTCATCTTTTTTTTAAATTCATTTTTATTGTAAACAAATGGGATACATCTTGTTTCTCTGTACATGAAGTAGAGGCATACAATTTGTGTAATCATACATTTACCTAGGGTAATAGTTTTTATTCATTCTGTTATTTTTTTTCTTCCCCCCGCCCCTCCCACCCCTCTTATCCCTCTATAGAGTCCCTCCTTCCTCCATTCTTGCCCCCTTCCCACCCCCTATATGTCATCAGCCGCTTATCAGTAAGATCATTTGTCCTTTGGTTTTTTGAGATTGGCTTATTTCACTTAGCATGATATTCTTCAACTGCATCCATTTGCCTGCAAATGCCATAATTTTATTATTCTTTATGACTGAGTTATATATATATATATATATATATATATATATATATATATATATATACACACCACAGTTTCTTTATCCATTCATCAATTGAGGGGCATCTAGGTTGGTTCCACAATCTGGCTATTGTGAATTGAGCAGCTATGAACATTGTTGTGGCTATATCTCTGTAGTTATTTGGCATGTTTATTTAAAAAATACTTTGGAACTATTTTTACCTGGAACCACTTTAGTGATGGTGTAGAGAATTTTGCAGTAATTAGCTTAGTAGTTGTAACTTGTGGCTATCTTAACAAATTTTTGATGCACTTCTTAGTGCAGGTATATAAAACTCCTCAGTTCTAAGCCAGATGCAGTGACATATGCATGTAATCCCAGCCATCTCAGGAGACTGAGGCAGGAGGATTTCAAGTTACAGGCCAGCCTCAGCAACTTAGTGAGGCCCTCAGCAACTTTGGGAGTCTCTGTTTGAAAATAAAAAATAGAAGGTTCTTGTGTACTAGGGTATATCATTCAGTGATAAGGTGCACCTGGGTTCAATCCCCAGTACAAAAAAGGAAAAAAAAAGGACTGGGGATGTGTCTCAGTGGTAAAGTGATTGCTTGCCCAGCATGTATAAGGTCCTGAGTTCAATCCCCTGCACCACAGGAAAAAAAAAAAAAAAAAAAAAATTCTACTCCACCATTCAGTTCTTATTGAAACTATAGTTTCTCTTCAAGGTAGAAAAAAATAAGTAGGCAATGATTGAATGTTCATAGGCTATCAGAGCCAATAGCTCCTAAACCTGGGGTTTCTGCATGGACTATAATCCTCTTGAAAGTATACACATAAATAAATTTTATATACAATTTTTTTTTCTAGATAAGGTCTACAGCTTTCATTAGATTCTTGAAAGCAATCTGGGTTTCCACAAGGTTGACAGTCACTGTACCAGAGAAATAAGAATATATATGTGCATGTGTGATTGTCATTTGCTCTATAGCTCCTGCTTCTGTTGTTAGTCCCCCAGGAGCAGGCTCAGGCACCTTGGTCTGTATCACCAATAACCTCTCATTCAGTCATTCACCCAGGATGCATTACCAATAAGTTTGTATAAGCTGGGCATGATAATACATGCATATATTCCCAGCTACTTAGGAGGCTGAGGCATGTGAATCACTTGAGCCCATGAGTTTGAGACAACCTGGGCAGTATAGTGAGACCCTGCTTTAAAAAAAAAAAAAAAAGACTATAGAAACTTTATCTGAGCGTCTTTGATTTCATGTTCTTTGGATCCAAAATTTTTACTTTCTATAACTAAGTCTCACTATTTTGAATTGATTCTATATTGTTCACATTCTAAGAATGACTAAAATAGTGCTTCTTAAGCTAATTGTCATATCTCTTTAAGAATATATGAATATTGGGGGCTGTGATTGTGGCTCAGTGGTAGAACTCTTGCCTAGCATGCGTGAGGCACTGGGTTTGATCCTCAGCACCACTTAAAAATAAATAAAATAAAGGTATTGTGTCTATCTACAACTAAAAAATTAAAATATATATATATATATATATGAATATTGTATTTTTTTTTTTTTAAATAACAAGGATGCTTAACTACTGAGCCACATCCTCAGTCCTTTTCATTTTTTGTTTTGGGACAGAGCTTCACTAAATTGCTGAGGCTGGCCTTGAACTTCGGATCCTTCTGAATCAACCTTCTGAGCCTATGGGATTATAGGCAGGCACTACCATGCCCTGCTAAATATAGTACTTCTTTTTGACCATCAGGATGGTTCACAGAATCTTGGAAATAATATTTGTCCATTTTAACTTTTCTACTGGCATAGATGTGATGGAGAAAACATGATTGATATGAAGGATTCTGGGGTAATATAGAAATAAACCAAAGCTAAATGTATAAGTTATTCATTCTGCTATAGGAGCATGAAGGCCATGTTATTTGTGAGCTGGCAAATTAAGATAACCTACCTAAGGTGATGGTTGCCCAAATTAACTATTGTGCTTTTCAGTGAGGTAGAGCAACATCTGCCATTTTTTTCTCAATTTAGTATGAAAAAAAATTGGTTCCTTCTCTGTTCACAAAAATAACATATTCTTTGTATAATACAAAAATGCATAAAAAAACAAAAATCAACCACTATCCTATTTGCTATTTTTATTATTTTAGTGTTTGTTTTGTGAATCTTCTGTACCTTTGTACTTTTTTTTTACATGACATGGTACAATAATATCAATTCTTGGTCTTTTCATTTATTGGGTGAATTAAAACCAAAATCCACCATACTTCACAAGAAGTGTCTTAAAATTTTATGCATGAGCATAAAATTCTTTTTAGAAACTCAACCAAATTTTATTAGTTGGCAATCATATTTGATCTACTTATTTTTCTGAACTTTTTTGGTACTAGGGATTGATACTCAACCACTGAGCCACATTCCCAGCCATTTGTAAATATTTTATTTGGAGACAAGGTCTCATTGAATTGCTTAGGGCCTCACTAAATTGCTGAGACCACCTTTGAACTCACAATCCTCCTGCCTCAGCCTCCCAAGCCACTGGGATTGATTATACGTGTGTGCCACAGCCCCCAGCCCACTCCCTTGCTCATTTTTCTGAACTTTTATACATTTTCTTATCTCAATCCATTGATTCATATGAGTTGAGATTGACTGCATCTCCTACCTTGATGATTATGTCTTTTCCCATTATCCATAACTTTTCAGTGGTTCATCATATAAAGTCAAACTTCTTCTAAATGACTTCTAAGTCCCTCTTTGATCTTTCTCCATTCTTTCCCAAGAACCAGAATATCTGAGTACAACTTATACTTTAATTCCTCCTTGCTTTGGCAGCTTATGAAATAATTGTAATTCTTCAACATTCATCTTAAAAGCCACTTCCTTCATGAATGTTTTCCTATTTTAGCAAATGAACATATAGGATATAGGACATAAAAAAACCTGGTTTCTGAGAATAAATACTTCATGTTTTGTCAGCATGGAGAAATAGGAAACTAAGTTAAATGAAATTTTTGAGATCTTTCTAATGATTAACTATATGGAAATAACATGTTACTTTAGAAGATTATTATGAGGATTCAAAAGATAGTATCTCTGCATGACACTGCCAAGATAAATCTTGCTCTGCATTGCAGTGATGAAGATGAAGATGAAGTCCTGTACCAGAAACTGTCCTCAGAGCAGAGTCAGGTGGAGCATCTTGGGGACTTGCTGTCCCATTGCCAGGAGTGTGGTTTGGCAGGAGACTTCTTCATCTTCTGCTTGAAGGTAAGAATTCCATATAGGACTTGGTAAGTTTTATTCTGAGGTAGTTCCAGGAGTCCGTTTGAATTTTCAAGACATTCATAATTTTAGATCCTCAAATTTAGGTCCCACTTTAGGGAAAATGAACAGACCACATACCTAAGTGTAACAGTAGTAATGTGATCTAACTACTTTCCAAGGTGGTCTGCACTGAAATGTTAGAGATGAACAAAGCAAAATTATTAATCTATGAAAGGGTTAATCTTTACTCTGTGTTGACAGTAAGAACTCTTTTGAAGTTAATAGCGGGTTTTACAGCTGCAGAGTAAATCCCTTATCCTTTCTGGGTATTTGGAAGGGAGATTTAGCAGTTGTGCCTCCTTCATTTCACTCTGTAGGCACTTGAAACCTCTTCTGGGTTTGTTTCTTAGTGCAGAAGTTGTGCTTCCTTTTGCCTTCATCTGCAGTGGCAGCAGGTACCTCATAATGTTATCACTGTCTGATAATCACCAGCCAGTGACATCTAGCTTTGCTTTCTCCACTATTTCCATAAAGAAGGTGTCTGTGTTAAGATAACGTCTGTGGAGTTTAAGATCTCTATGGGTGTATGAGAATGCAAGAAGAAAATCAGGACTAACATTTCTAGAATTTGAAATAAGAGACTCTTTTTTTGGTACTTTTTTACCTCCCATATTCACATCCATCCCCACACCCAGCCACTCAATCTAAACAGCATTCCCAGGAGATGTGTGCTCAATTGTATGCTTTTTAATTTTTTTTCTTACAAAACAAAAGGCTTTTCTCTAAACCAGTTTTACTCCACCTTAGCATGCTTGACATTTTGGGCCAGATAATTTTTTTCTTGTGTGGAGTTGTCTTGTGCATTGTAGAATATTTAACAGCATCCATGACCTATACCCACTAAATGCCTGTATTACCCTCCAATTATAACAACCAAATATGTCCCTCAGACATTGCAAAATGTCCCCTGAGGAGCAAAATTGCTCAGGCACAGTTGAGCACTACTGCTGTAAGCTGTCAATTATTGTGATAAAATGCTGATTGTTAGGGAACTTAAGGATTTCCCTACCCAAGGAAATTTACAATGTAGACAGGTAGGTAAAAGCTTATAAAACCCATATCATTAATTATCCATTAGTAGAAGTTTAGTTCTAAGTGTGTGTGTGTGTGTGTGTGTGTGTGTGTGTGTGTTACTGGGGATTGAACCCAGGGGTGCTCTACTACTGAGCTATAACCCCCAGTCCTCTTTTGTTTTGTTTTTGTTTTTGGTTTTGGTTTTGGTTTTATAGAAAGGGGCTTGCTAAGTTGTTCAGGCTAACCTTGAACTTGCCTCAACCTCCCTTGCCTGGGATTAAAGGTATGCGTCACTGCTCCCAACTGAGTTCTGAATATATTAAAGGAAGGGCATCTAATGGCCTCTGAAAGGACCTTAGGGAAATTATGTGGTCTGAGGGCTCAATTCAAGGAAGGCTAGTGGAAGAGATCATGAAAATACTGATAAAGTAAGAAGTATGTGTGTATATTTTTATTAGGAAAATTTAAAATTTCATATACATGGTATCATCGTGCTTATTATTATGCAACTTACATTTTTTTCACTCATTAGTATCTTTGGGTTCTATGTTGATGATAACCTAGTTCATTTATTATAACTGTTGTGACATAATAAATATATCACTATTCTCATACCGGACATATAAGTTGTCTCCAATTTTTGTGTGTTATAAATAATGCTATTTATAACACATTGCATGTGTACTATATGCATTTCAAACAGGTTTCTAGCTGTTTGCAAAGCTCTTAATTCTGCTGACTTTTACTTTCCTCCC
Organism: Sciurus carolinensis; assembly: GCF_902686445.1. Classification (NCBI taxonomy): domain Eukaryota; kingdom Metazoa; phylum Chordata; class Mammalia; order Rodentia; family Sciuridae; genus Sciurus; species Sciurus carolinensis. The sequence goes on along the minus strand of NC_062228.1, from coordinate 16,301,192 downwards.
ATGCTTCCAGGAGTTGACTCATCTGGCTGTGGAAAGTGAAGCAGAGTTAAAACCTAAACCTTCCTCCAGCAAAAGTCTTTTGGAATTAGAGCAATACCACGCAATTCTTGTGGAAGGCCAGGAGCGGAAGCTGCTGGTCCTGCAGCTACTGGCTCTCCTGTGTGAGAGAATGTCTGAGCAGATATTCACAAACATCACTCAGGTCAGTGGCTGCCATATTTTGGATCCAGCCTGGTGGTATTAGTCTATTTTGGTTTCTTTACATTCTTAAAAAAAAAAAAAAAAATGGGGCTGGGGAGATAGCTCAGCTGGTAGAGTGCTTGCCTTGCAAGCACAAGGCCCTGAGTTTGATCCCCAGTACCACAAAAAAAAAAAAAATAGTTCAAAAAATGTTGCTTAGAATATCAGTTGATGACACCTGTGTCAGCATTTCCTGGAATTCTGGTTAAACATGCAAATACTGACCCCACACTAGGCCAACTGAATCTAAAACTTTCTTAGGTCCTGGGAATTCACCTGTTTAACAAGCTTCTGAGTTGATTCTCATGTACATAAAACTTTGAGAACTGTTTTATATATTGATATGTTATATCACAGTGGTTTTCAACTTTGAGTACAAATAAAGTTATCTGGAATCTTTTTCAAAATATTGATACCTGGCCACCTTTTAGAGATTTTGATTTAGCACATCTGCATGAGAGCCTGAGTGTTTTTATTTTTTTAAAACTTCATGTGTATCAGAAGTTGAAAATGATTGAAAACTCAAATTTGAGGGCTGGGGGTTGTAGCTCAGTGGTACAGCACTTGCTTAATACATGTGAGGCACTGGGTTCAATCCTCAGCACCACATAAAAATAAATAAAATAAAGGTATTATGTCCATCTACAACTAAAAAAATATTTTAAAAAACACAAATTTGAAAAAAAAATTACTAGTATAATCACTTTAAAAATTTCATAGACACTTTAGCTGACAACTTATCTCTACAACACCCTGTGAAATTTTAAGATGTTTAAAAAAAAATGCTTTCAGAGTAGTTACACCTTTATTTATGAGTCAGTGCTGAATTTTATTGGCTTAGACATTATTTTTACTACCTGTATAAAAAATAGGAAATAAAAGTAATATGGCATAGGGAATGCATTCACCATCTTTAATACTTTATGAGAATTAATTGTTCTCTGGTTGGTGTATAGTCGGTTGTGAGACAGTATGTCACGCTTAAATCTGATTCTCTAGCTCTTTGTATGGCCTTCATTGTCATCTGCTTCGGGTGTTGCTAAGCAGCATTTCGCTATAGCTCCTGCTGAGAAAATTTGCAGCTGCCTGTCAGCTCTGACCTATCTTGCCTGTTTAATGAAAATTATGTTCATGATTTCTTTCCTGGCCTCTTATTCCTTCAGTTCACTGACCCCATGTTACTCAGTAGGTTGATTTGTTTCTCCTGTGTTTATATCTGTTCCCTGAAGACTCTTTCATCCAGACCTTGTGTTTTTGTCTCAGGATGCTAGTTGGAAGGGGAAATGGCCTAAAAACTGATATGACTTGAGCTTTTACACTTATCTGCCTTTACCCCTAATTAAGGAACAATGGTGTTGGACTGGTACAAAATTATTTGTCCCATTAGATTATCCTGTAGCTAAGGTAAATGTGTGTATTAGAACAAAAGGAAACACAAGGAAATATTAAACTGAATTTAATAATCTTATTGCTACTGATAATATTGGTATGTTATTTTAAACACATGGATAAAGAAAATAAGTTCCAAGTAACTGTTGATATAATTAAGAATCAAGACTTTTAGCATAAGAAAAAATGTAAATATGAAATCAAAGAACTAGAATAAAAACCTTAGTTAGAAGTATTAGTATGAACTCATGACTAATTTTTCTCTTTTTTAAAAAATAGGTATTTCCTAGCATGGTCCACCAACAGTGCCAAGAAGCAATGACAACCTATTAGCAATAAGCATTCTTAGTACCATTTTGAAATGCCATTTTCTTTTGATCTCTACCACTGAGTACATCCCCAGTCCTTTTCTTCTATTTTTTGAGATGGAATATCACTGAGTTGCTGAGGCTGACCTTGAATTTGTGATCCTCCTGCTTCAGCCTCCTGAGTCTCCCGGATTACAAGTGTGTGCCCCTATGCCTGACTTGAAATACCATTTTCTAAAAGAACTCAAAACCTGCTTGGTTTTTTGTTTTGAAAAGAGCATCTTGTTATATTGCCCAAGTGGGCCTTGAACTCATGAATCTCCTGCCTCGGCCTCCCAAGCAACTGAGATTATAGGTGTGTGCCACTGTGTCTGGCTTGCTTGAAGTGCTTTGGAATAAGGTTGAGTTGAGGTCTGGATTAGAGGTCTGGAGTAGGAGTAATACATTATAAGTTTCAAGGCATCTTCTTGTGCGCAAATGCAAGGAAGCTATCAGATTGATGGCGTCATGTCAGTACACTCAGCAGTCGACGTGAAAGGTTTCCCATTGGCCATAGATAGGACAATTATAGCATTAAAAAGAATAATGTCTGCAATAAATTAAGGTACATAAAAGATATGAAAATGTGAGCAAAACCCCTTACAGCACATCTTTGAAGATTGGTAGAGCATTGACTATTTTCCAAATTGATAAATAAAGAGAGAGAATAAAGTACTGTGTCACCTTTCCTAGAGGAACTATACTTCCGTGTAATCTAATAGTCAGTAAAGGAAAACTTTTCTTTATAGGATAATCACAGTCAAGAAATTCAAAGTGAGAAGTAAAAAATTATATTTTGCAACCGTCTAGTGAGATAATGAACCTAGGTAACAGTCATAGATGTCTGCCAAAATTGTTAGATGAACTGTCAACAGTGTACTGTATAATGAATGTGTTAAGCCAAAAACACTCAAAGCAACTGAAAATTCCCCCAACATATTATTATGAAAATTTTCAAATTTGAGATAATTTTTGAAATTATTTTATTCTTGTTTAACATAAATTAACTTTGTCATATTAATGAGGAATATTTATTTATTGAAAGAATTTTACAGTGAATACCTGTATACCCACCTACCTATCAAGATATTGCCATTAGTATTTTATTATACTTGCTTTATCACATAGTTATCCATGTGTATGTCCCTATACCCATCTTACTTTTGGTATATTTAAGTGCAGATAACAGCATAAATCCCTCTAAATATTTTAGCCTGACTTGGCTGATTGCCCATTGTCATAGGTAGACAAGCAGATCATACATACCTCCTCTTGTAATGCAGTAGGAAGTATGCGGCACCACTTGGGAAGTATGCTTATCCAAAAATCAAAAACTTAAAACTTGAAACTGAATCTAACCAAGAAAATGCAAGGACTGGAGGATCCAGGGAAGCAATTGGCCAACTCCAGAATGTGGAAAATTCTACAATAAGGGTGGTTCAGTTCTTAAATAAATGGCATAAGAAAGGAGTGAAACCTTAATTTAAACAAATTCATTGTAAGAAGTATTATTGTAGAAGTATTGTTACAGTCATGGATCAGGTATCAGGAGATATTAAGGAATTCTTTTTAGGTATAATCATGGTGTAGTAGTTACATACAAAACAAATATCCTTATCTGTTAGAAATGCATGTTGAAGAGATGCCTGGATAAAAGATTAATTATTCAGTAGAATATATTGGAAGATGATACATTATATGTGTGAGGTACTGAGAGGAATGTGGAATGCTGTGGTCTTTGTCCTAATCAGGACCCTGCTTCAACTCCCAAGTTCTTCCATTCCACACTATGTGTGGAGGGCCACATACTCTACTAGGTACCAAGTACGCAGTGTGAACAAAACATGCTTTCTTGGAGCTGATATTCATATGGGGGAGAGATACGATGCATAAGAATGCAAAAATACATAGTGTGCTGGATGATGGGAATTTCTAGAGAGAAAAACAAACCAAGAAAGAGGGATGTTAAGAGGAGTGTGGTAAATAGGTGGTCATGGACAGCAACACTGAGGAAGTGCCTTTTAGCAAAAACCTAAAGGCAGGGAAGGAGGGGGTTGTTGAGATCCATAGTGTGAGAGTGTTTTTTAGATAGAGGGAGCATGCCCAGAATGTGGTGGGTCAGCAAGAAGGCCAGCATCATTGTTGTGAACTGAGCAAGATTCCCTTTTTTCTGTCCTTTAGAAAACTGCCATTACTTGTTCCTCACTATAATGGCATTACTTCAATCAGCAAAGTAGAAGTGCTTCTATGTGGCTTTTTTTTTTTTCCTTTTTCAGATGTTAATTTTTTTTTGACATAAGTAACACATGCTCTTTGTAAAAACATTTAAACAACATGGAAGTGCATTATATAAAAAGTAGGGGCTTCTGGTTGAAGACAATGTATTGAACGCATGTGTTTACCCACTCTGTCTAGAAACCAAGAGACCAACAGAGTAGAGAAGAGACAGCAGCTAAAAGAGAATAACAACCTGGAAACTTGAAAATAGTAGCTGATATAGGAACTTGAGAAATTGGAAAGCTAAATGTCTGCATGGAGAGAAATCAAGAAGTCTATAAGACTGTTAAGATTTTTTTTTTTTAAGGAAAAGAAAAGGAATAAAAGGAACACTGCAGAGCTGTGGGAGAACTGGAGGCACCAGAGAAGCTGTAAATGTGGAACAGAATATACAGCCCAACACAGTTTGACTGGCTGTATAGGATTCAGGAGACCCCTTTTTTCCTGAAACTTTTCCAACTCTCTTCCTTTTATCTCCCCAGTGAAAAGCCAAAGGTTTATTCTCGAAAGATGTTGTACTTGGGGCACTCTGGACTTGGGTGGGTGCGGCAAACTGAAAAACAGGAGGCTTATGAGGAGGGCTACAGACTCAGCAAGGAGGCCTCAGCGCCCTTCCATTCGTTGTCAGCATTTGGGGAGCAAGTTTATGCATCCCCGGAGGGTCATTAAGAGGAGTAAATGAGTTAATACCTGGAATGTGTTTAGAATGGTGCTGGTAGATAGTGAATACTTAATGTTATTAAACAGCTGAATAATTAAAAGTTGCCTCTATATAGAGCCGGAATCAAATGGGGAGAAATGAGGTAGGGCACAGCCATTTTTCACTATAAACGTTCAGGCATTTTTGCCTTTTAAAATTGTGTACCTTGGGCTGGGGAGATAGCTCAGCTGGTAGAGTGCTTGCCTCGCAAGCACAAGGCCCTGAGTTCAATCCCCAGTACCGCAAAAAAATAAAATAAAATAAAAAATAAAATTGTGTACCTTTATAAAAGTTTTAAGTAAAATGTAAAAGTCTCTCCCCGCTCTTTGCAACATACATAAATTCTAGAACAGGCTTCAGTCACATATCTATTCTTGTGACTGGCAACCCTACCAGAATCACAGACATGGGTATAGGGGGAGGAGCTGCTGTCCAAATAAGTACAGTGGTTTTGGTGTTACAAGAACAAAGTTTGAGGGAAAAGGTATTTCATAGATGATAGTACATAATAGCTGGCCATCATTTTACAGTTAACAGTGACCAGTTTTTTGTTTTGTTTATAAGAATACAAACAAAGTTTCTTTTCCTTTTTCCTTTTTTTTTTTTTTTTTTTTTTTGCAGTGCTGGAGATGGAACCTAGGGCCTTGTACCTACTTTGCAAGTACTCTACCACTGAGCTACACCCCCAGCCCTGAAAGTTTCTTTCTCAAAAACAGGATCATTGTACTTGTTTCACATCCTTTTAAAAATATATTTATTGTGGAAAGGAACCTAGAAAAAGTTGGAAGGCTAGATAATTCTATTTTAGTGACTTCACAGTACTTCTGCTGATATAGAAGCTAATATAAACAAGGAATACTTTTGAAAACTCTCTGAGGCAAAATAGGTAGGCTAAGATGGTAGAAACAGTTTCTCCGGAAAGGACTGGTGTCCCTAATTTCAAGTATCAATGAAGTCTTCTGGCTGGAGAGGATGGTGAAAATTGCTATAACCAGTATTGTTCTTTTCAGTAAGTGGAAGTTTTAAATATTCTTTCTAGTTTCCTGCTTTGCTCCAAAAGACAAGTGTTAACAGGTCATTCTCCTGACTTTAGGCTTGCAATAAAGATTCTAGCACAGCATGTGATTTGTCGAGATAGTTAAACATGCAAGCTTGCATGGTATTTAGAGGCTTATTATGACCTATCTCAGCCTTCCCATTTTCAAAATATCTCCTTTTTGAGCCATTAATCCTAAATAGGCATGTGTGCATGTGTGTCTGCTGGCCTTTATCCTTTATTCAAAGGTGTTTCTTCTTGAGGTGATTAATCCAAGTTCAGTTAAAATGCTGCTGACCAAATTAATTCTAGTTAAAGCTTAGTTGTTAGTCAAATGCTATATTAAATCTTCTATGTGAACAATCTTAAGCCTTTAATTTTTCTTTTTTTATAGTAGTAGGGATTGATTCCAGTGGCACTCTACCACTGAGCTACATCCACAGCCTTATTTGTTTATTTTTGGTACTGGGGATTTAACCCCAGGTCACTTTACTACTGAGCTATATCTCCAGCCCTTTTTATTTTGAGACAAGGTCTTGCTGAATTGTGTAGGGCCTCCATAAGTTGCTGGGGCTGACCTTGAATTTACAATCCTCCTGTCTCAGCCTCCCAAATTGCTGGGATTATGGGCGTATGCTGCTGCACCAGCCCTTTTCATTTTGGGACAGGGTTTTACTAAATTGCACAGGCTGGCCTTGAACTTGTGATCCTCCTGCCTCAGCCCCCAAAGTAGCTGGAATTTAAAAATATTTGATACTTAAAAATAAATCTAGATCATTTGTACAGATTATTTGAGGATACTGGCTTCTAGATAAAATTAAATATCTCTTCCCTCCCTCCTTTACTTACTAAAATTAAACTGTCAAATGTGGGGAAAAATATCCCTAAGGGAGAAAAACTCCTTAGGAGACCCTCTGAAATGGTTAGAAAGTAACAAATCATTTTTTATAAATGTAGTTTTTTTAAAGTAGTTTTAGGTTCACAAGAAAATTGAGCAGAAGTACTGAAGTTTCTCATGAGGTTTCTCACTTATCCCCTATGCCCACGAGTTAGATAGCCTTCCCCTTCATTGCCATCCTCCACCCGAGTGCTACCTTTGCTGTAGTGTTTTTTTTTGTTGTTGTTGTTTGTTTGTTTTTTTGCGGTACTGGGAATTGAACTCAGGGCTTGTGCTTGCGAGGCAAGCACTCTACCAACTGAACTATCTCCCCAGCCCTGTAGTGGTTTTTTGTTTGTTTTTGTTTGTGCAATACTGGAGATCAAACCCAGGGTCTTCCATGTGCTAGGCAAGCACTCAGTCAACAGTTACATTCCAAGTCCTCTTTGTTGCAGTTGATGAATCTGCATTAACACATCATTATTGTCCAGAGTTCATAGTTTGCATTAGGTGTCTCTGGGTGTTTATAGTTTATGAATTTGGACAAAATGTTTCTACCATAATAGTATCCTACAGAATAGTTTTAGTGTCCTAAAATCCTCTGTGTTCCACTTATTCATCTCTCCCTCTCTCCTAATCTTTGGCAATCATTGTCTTTTTACTGTCTTGATAGTTTTTCCTTTTCCTAAATATTATAGAGTTGGAATCACACAGTATGTAGCCCTTTCAGATAGGCTTCTTTCACATATGCATTTATGTTTCCTCCATGTCTTTTCATGACTTGATAGTCAGTTTTTAGTACTAAATAGTCTTCCATTGTCTCAGTGTACCATATGCATTCACTTTATGAAGGAAACCTTGATTATTTTCCAGTTTTAGCAATTCTGACTAGAACTGCTATAACAACCATGCGTGGGTTTTTGTGTGGACAGACATAAGTTTTCAACTCCTTTTGGTAAATATTGAGTGCAATGCCTGAATTATATGGCAAAAGTATATCTAGTGTGTTTTTGTTTTGTTTGTTTTGTTTTTGGCTTGTGTTTTAAGAGATGAAGTCTCATTATGTTGTCCAGACTCCCCAAAACCCTGGGCTCAAGTGTTCTTCCTGCCCTAGCCTCCTGAGTAGCTGGGACCACAGGAGCATGCTACCATGCTAATCTATTTAGTTTTGCAAAAACTGCCAACTGTCTTCCAAAGTTGCTGTACTGTTTTACATTCCCACCAACAGTGAAAGTTTCAACTGTTTCTCCACATCCTCAGCAGCCATTGATATTGTCAGTGTTCTGGATTTGACTGTTCTAATAGGTGTATAGTAGTGTCTCACTGATGTTTTAGTTTGCATTTCTTTGAGGACATTGGATGTGCACATATTTTCATGTTTTTTTGTCACCCTGTTTGTCTTCTTTGGTGAGGATTTAGAGGTCTTTTGGTAAAAAGACAGTTCTGGTCTTTTGCAGTCAGGTTGTTTGTTTTCCTATTGTTGAGTTTTAAGAGTTCTTCAAGTATTTTAGTTAATAGTCCCTCAATCAGAGGTATTTTACATGTATTTCCTCCCAGTCGTTGTAGTCTCTAACCGATCTTTCACAGGCAGTTTTGTTTGTTTTTTGTTTGTTTATTTTGTTTTTAATGAGTTAGCTGATCACTTTTTTTTTTTTTTCCTGGATTGTGCCTTTGTGTTGTGTCTCAAAAATTCATCCCCCAACCTTGAGTCATCTAGGATTTTTTCCTATCTTCTAGCAGTTTGATATTTTTGCATTTGACATTCAATTTTGTGATCTATTTTGAGTTAATTCGTGAATTATCTTTATTTTCCTGGCAAAAATTCATAAAAAGTAAAGGTGGTAGATAGTATATTAAAACAGCTTTATCCTTTAGTAACTTTATAGCCTTGAGCAAATCACCTCATTAAGTCTTCATTTATGAATTTCTTCATTTATAATATTAGATTCTTCATTTCATAATGAGGATAATATTATGACCTTCCAGAGTTGATATGAGAACTAATGAGATTGTTCCATAAAACACTTAGGAGTTTTTGGGTGGCTGAACAGGAGGAGGTGCTAGGAGGTGACTAGCTCAGAGAAGTTGTAGAATCTTTTCAACCCCATGCCCCATGCCTTGTCCTGTCTCTTCATCTGGTTGTCTTCTGTATTTTTTGAACTGTCTTTTAAAATAAACTAGTAAATGTAAAAAAGACAATCAAACTCAAACATAGGAATAATTTGAGGTTTTGGGTTTTTTTTAACTTCACACTAATTCTAATTTCCATTTTTGGTAGGTAGTAGACTTTGTAGCAGCGACACTGCAGATAGCATGTGCAAGCCTGATTCATGAGGCAGAGAGCCTGTGGAGTCCACAGACACTGAGCATGTCCATGGGGCTGGTGGCTGTCATGCTAGAGGAGCTGTTCAGGTGAGTTGTAGACATGAGCCAAACTCATGGAGGAAAAGGAACATAAAATCCTTGCTGCTTCCCTTCCATACCTTTTTTGAAAATATGAGTAGATATTGTATCTATGAGAATCAGATGAACAAGTTAGGTCGTTAACAAGAATTCTCTCTAAAGTAGAGATAAGGGAAAAGACCACTTCCACCCTGTTACCTGAATAAATTCACTGTCCATTTACACATGGTAGATGCTTGCTTTGGAAACATCTAGCATAGTGTTTTACATCTAGTATTTGCATTCAGAACAAATACTAAATTTTCTGGCCCTCATTCCTCAAAGCTCAGCTATTGTTCCTACCATCAAAGTCAGTTGGAAGTGTTTAGTAACCTCCTAGTTCCTAGGACTGTAGCTATTGTGACCAACTCCATTTTAGCCCAAGATCCATTGTTCAAACCTCTGTCATGTAGCATGTTAAAGGTTTGTTTTCAACCTCTTTTAATTATATATCTTTACATGTTTAATTTATAATTTTTAATTATTCATTCAAACATTATTTTATTGTATCCTTGCCATATGTCAGATACTGAACTAAGGGGCTGGGAATATAGCATTGGACAAGACAGACATGGCCTCTACTCTCATGACACTACAGTCCAATAAGGGCATCAGGTGCTAAACGACTGTTTTAAAAAGATGCTTAAAGCCCGGGGTGGCAGTTGCATACCTGTAATCCAGTGATTCAGGAGGCTGAGGAAAGAGGATCGCAAGTTTGATGCCAGCCTCAGCAACTTAGTGAGACCCTGTCTCAAATGAAAAAGACTGGGGATATAGCTCAGTTTCCCTGGGTTCAATCCACAGTACAAAAAATACACACATACACATGCACACACATACAGACACACATACACTTAGAATTGAAGGAAGTGCATCAGAAGAGAAGTGGAGAGAACATAAACATCTAACAAGGTTGAGAAGGTCTCTACTAAGCTCAGACTTGAAGGATGAATAGGAGTGAATATATGTGTAGTACAGATAGAGGAAACTCTTCCAATTAAAGAAACATCATTTGTTAAAACTCAAAAGCATGAAGGAACTTGGAGTACTTGAGACACTGATTGAGGGTTGGTATACTGACCTTCAGAGACCAAGAGAAGAAGTGGTATTAACAAGGGAAAGGATAAGCAAGGGCTAGATCATGCATGTGGTTGTGACTGGCTAATTATATAACACATTGGGTTGGGAGACAGCAAGGAAGCGGAATAGTCTTAGTGCAGGTATTGTGAAATCCAACTTGAAACCAGCTTGTCATATACTTAGCAATGAGTAAGGAACCCTCTGGGAATGCATTTTTGAGTTTGATGATTCAAATCTGATTTGATTCTTGATAAATTAGAATTTGCCTCTCTCTAGCCTGTTCTTAAGGGAAAGGAATTTTATTTGGCTGGCTGATAATGTGAAACCCATTTCTTAGTAATTTACTTAAGCACTTCTAATTTTATATTTTCCATGTCATTTGGAAAAAAAAAGTTTGGTTCAGTTTTTGAAGCCATATTAGAATAAGGAGGGGTTCACAGACAGAATGTTTTTCCTTAAGTTGCATTGTTGTTGGATTTAACTGGCCATCTGATTGTTTTTCTGTTTGAATATTAATTTGAATAGTTTTTATTTCCATAAATTGACAATGTGTTTTTTTTTTTTTTCTCCTTATTTAACACTTATTTAAACCATGTCCCAAATGTAAAATAGATTGTAGAGCTCTCTATTTCGCTTTGTAGAAGTCCACTGTTAGGGGCTGGCTGTGTACATTGGTTATATTTTGAGAGAGCCCTCTTGACTGATGTGAGGTGTGCAGCCCTTACCTGTCACTGCCCTCCTCTGAGCCATCCTGACATCACTAACTACATCCTGCATTCCTCTGACTTTGCAGTTTGTTAAGTGAACATAAACACGTCACCCCCATACTTTTGCCCTACATCTCTTAATTTTTTTTCTATTTGATTCATGTATTTATAAGTGACTCTGTAATAATGCTGGGTTTTATCTTTGCATTAGGAAAAAAAGTCACCATTCTGAATTATGGTTGACCACCGTCAGGTTGAAGTCTTTGCTTGAGAGTCTAGAACATCATGCTCTATGTTAGAAGTAATTGTTTGGCTAATAAAACAGAATCTAACAGCATCTGAATCTTTTTTCTTTTCTTCCTAATTATATAATTAAGTTGATTATTAAAACATCGTGTCTGGGAAGAGGAGTTAATTTGGAAAAAGTGTAGGTTTAAGACTGCTAACAAGACAACTGTAATTCCAAACTCATTTCTAAATTTCAGGGTTGGTCATCAGTAAAAGTATTATGTTGGTAACTCTTCCCTGTCCCTCAGGAAGCAGTATCTGCATGATGTTGCAGAGTCCATGGTTCTCTAAAACATTTCAGCATGAATTTGAGCAGACCATCTAGAACTTTTAGGAAGAGCAAACTATATTGTCCCAGGGAGAAAGCAGAGTCTTATCATTTAAAGGCTGTACTCCTAATCTGTAAATCTACATTCTGTTGGTGAGAGGGTTCATTACAGGGAGACCAAAGGTACATCTCTTTTCTAAAGGGATGGGGTCTTTAGCTTGATCTTACACTATACTGTTTAGATCTTTTTGATCCTACACTATGCTGCTTAGATCTTGCTTTTGACCAGAGGCCATTGCTTGAACTCTTTAGTTAAAAAGTTGTCCTGAGCATGTGACTATATTGTAGATGTAATTGACTTATATATCAGAATCATAGCAAATACTTAAGACACTAGGGTGGAAGTAATGGTAATCAAGCTAGAGGTATACTATAGAATGGGGCAAAGAAAGAGGGAAGAACTACTGAAGTCTTGTATAAGGCAAGGCGAATTGGTTGACTGCATTTCAGCACTGGAATACTGTCCTTTCTCTTCTTCACTAGGTTGAAACTGGGTACTCTATAGAACAACTTGGGAAAATTCTCACTTTTTTTTTTTAATACTATGGCTTGAACCCTTGGGTGCTTAACCACTAAACCACATCCCCAGCTTCCCCCCACACACACACCTGCTGAGACAGGGTCTTGCTAAGTTGCTTAGGGCCTTACCTAGTTGCTCAGGACCTTGCTAAGTTGCTGAGGCTGGCTTTGCACTCACAATCCTCCTGTCTCAGCCTCCCTAGTCTCTAGGATTACAGGCGTGCACCACTGTGCCCAGCTTAGAACTTTAGTCATTCTTAACTACTGTTGCCCATCAAGCAGCCTAGTTTAGAAATGTGCTTTCTGCCATTTTTAAACTTAGAATCCAGAGTGCTCACCATTACACCATGGAATCCATCTTCCTGTCATTTTTAATAAACCTTCCATGGTAGGTAATTAATAGTTTTGGGTAGATGCATAAATGGAAGGAAGAATAAAAGATAAAAAGATGTATAAGTGGAGGAAGAACAAAAGAAAAAAAGGAAAGGTGTACTTTTAACTAAGATGGCTTATTTTTAATGTTTGTCAAAGGTCATAGGCTTTAAAAAGTGTGAAAACATGCCCTCTCCCTTAGTGAGCAACCTTCAGATCTGGATCCACCCAGGGGCATGTTGTGAATGTTAGTCATGTGTTGCTAAGGGAGAAGAGGAGCCGTGCTTCCGAGTGTTTTCACAGGTATTTGCTTGATTATCCTCTAGGCAACCCAGACTTTTTCTGAGAATTTCCCTAGAGCGATAGGACATCCTTCAGCCACTTACATGTAGGTGGTCAAAGTGGCTGAAAAAGTCCTTATTTGGAAAACATAGTGCCTCCAATTTTATAATTTTGTTTTGTTTTGTTTTTGGTGCTGAGGATCAAACCCAGGGTCCTGCACATGCTAAACTGGCAGTTATCACTGAGCTACATCCCCAGCCCTAGTTTTATATCTTTTTAAAAATGATCTTTCAGTTAATTAAAGACTAGGTCACTCTACATCTCTTTGCTTGTGAAATTAAACCATCTATTTCTGGAATTTATTGTGTTCATTTATACACATCATTAAAGATTTTCAGAGCTTTATATAATTTTATAAAATGATTTCTTTTGTCACCTGTGGCTTGTGAAAAAGGTTTTCATCTGTTTTAAATCATTGTGTGCAGTTTGGCACAGTGGTACACACCTATAATCCTATCTACTCAGGAAGTTAAGACAGGAGGATCACAAACTTGAGGGCAGCCTGGGCAGTTTAGTGAGACCCTGTCCCAAAACAAAAAATAAAAAGGGTTGAGCATGTAGCTCAGTGGTAGACTACTGCTGGGTTCAATTCCTACTACTGCAAAAAATAAGTAAGTAAATAAGTCACTGTGAGCGTTTGATCCAAATGCTTCCAAAGATCTAGAATCTTCCAGGACAACCATCACTCAAACATCTAACAGGAATTAGTGTTGAAGGGTGATTTTTAGGCCAAGATTTGATTGTTATATTCTAAAATATGACTTTTTATGATAGTTTGTTTTTCCATTTCATTATTTCCTGTGTTCTTAGGTTTTATGCTACCCCTTTCCTAGGTAGGTTATTGACTTAGAGAATAGACTGTGACACTAAGAGAGTTACGTTGCTATTTACAGGCACAAAGTTGATTTATTTCATTGAGACCTCTCTACTGCTTTTTTTATTTGTTTGTTTGTTTGTTTGTTTGTTTTGTGTGTGTGTGTGGTGCTGGGGATTGAACCCAGAGCCTTTGCATGTGAGGCAAGTACTTTAGCAGCTGAGCTATATCCCCAGCTTCTCTACTATTCTTAACACAGTAACACATGGACAATAGTAAGTTTGAATGCTATGATTGCAATTTGGTTTTCTTGCATTTTTATAGAACTTTATAGGTGACAAAATTATATGATTTGATTACCACAGTAAACCTTTTACTAGGTAGGGACTATCAGGAATGTATTTATTACAGATAATCTAAAATTCAACTAGCCATGGCTTAAACAAGGTTTAATAGTCTCACTTAACCAAAAGCCTGCAGTTAAGCAGCTCAAGTATTCCTGTACTATGAAAGATTAGAGACTTTTCTGCCTTTTCATTATCCTTTGAATGGGGAAAACAAAAGCATTCCCAGAATCTTAACAGATTTCCCTGTCATGTCATCATAGGGTCTCCTGTCCTCTCTTACATGCAAGGAAGGCTACAACAGAGAGCATCTAGCTTTTGTAGAGGTAGTGGCAAGGGAGATGGTGAATGAGTTGGCCAATCAAAATGGGCAAGTGTCAGTCCCATTTTACAGGGGAGGACTTTGAGGTTCAGGATAGTGGGACTTGAATCCATAATCTTAAAATCCAAAGTCCAGTGCTTATCTCTTTCATATCACATCATTTGAGAGTATCTTAGAATTAACTCATTCAGTAAATATTCAACTGTGTCTTTGCCCTCATGGAGCATACAGTAGAGTGGCTGTGATTAATCTGATGAATTTATAATCATTTTCTTTTTTTAAAAATTCACTTTTCTCTATCTTGTGTATATATCTATATATAGTTCATTATAAAACAGGGTAGGCTAGAGGTGTAGCTTAGTGGCTGAGTGTGGGCTTAGCACATACAAGGCCCTGGGTTCAAACCCTAGCACCAAAAACAAACAAACAAAAAACAGAAAAAATAAAATATGGAACACTACATGCTGTCTTGGAGTGGAAGTGAAGATACCACTTGTGAATAAATTCAATGATGAGAGGGACCCAACCTACAAACTGATGGGCTAAGTGTGTAAGGGATCATAGGCAATGTACAGAACTGAGAATGCAAAGAATAAATGTAATTTTTTCAGAATTGGAAATTTTTAGGTCAGAGTTTTGTTGCTAAAAGAGCCCCCTGGATTCTTCTAAAACAATTATCCTCACTGGAGCCAGTTAAGGCAAGATAGGGTCACCTGATCACCCTTACCGACAAGATAAAAGGTCCTCTTAGGAGAACTTTAAAAAAAAATTATGTGTGGAGTTGTGGATAAAGCTCAGTCGGTAGAGTGCTTGCCTTCCATGCACAAGGCCCAGCACACACACACAAAAAAAAAAAAAAAAAAAAAAATCTCATGTGGGACTTTGAGTATACACATGCCCTTCTCTGACTGTCACCCCAGTTCTGATACATTTCTCCTGGAGGGCTGCTGTCTTTCTCAACCCCCATCCTCAACCTCTGTCTTACCAGTCCAGCCCCCAGTTTTTAAACAAATTTGAGAACTTGCAGAAATTCAGAACAACTAACCATCTAACTGGTTCACCCTGCCACTCCTGAGAGATATCATGGTTGTGTGGGCTGATGAAGTTATCTGTACTCCATTCCTGAAACATTCCAGAAACTCCAGAAGAGAGGCAACCAAATTAATAAATCTGCACTTGGGGGCTGCTACTTCTGGCCTTAGGGCATGTGTGCCGGGTTCTAAGATCTGGATATGAGATTTGTGTTGAAAGTAGTGAATAGAAATTGGGACTTCATGGTCAGTTCTCAATAGTGACCCTTGAAAAATAAATAATAATTCAGTTTTCTCCTTTACCAATAAAAAATCAAAAAAAATTCTCAAGTATTTGTGAACAAATAATTGGCATCCATAGTCATGGAGAATCCTTGATTATTTTCATAGTGGAAAATCTGTAGGCTTATGAAGCTGAATGAGTGAAGAGCTTTACTTGTTCTGTTTGATTCAGAACCCACTTACCTGCCCTTGGTGATAGGAAAAGTTGATCAGTTGAATGAGTCCCACAATGACTAAGAAATTTGAGAACAGGGGAAAAAAAAATTTGTTGTTTTTGCTGTACTGGGAATTAAACTCAGGACCTCACACATGCTTGTCGAGTACCTCACCACTGATCTACACTATCCCAACTCAATTCTGTAGGTTTTGATAGTATTTAATGACATGTGTCCACCATTATAATATATTGCCCCTGGCAACCACTCATCTTTTTACTGTTTGTATAGTTTTGTCTTTTCTAGAGTGTCATAGAGTTGGGATTGTATAACATGTAGTCTTTTTAGGTTAAGTTTTTTCACTTAGTAATGTGCATTTGTAGTACATATATTTACCTGGCTGGATAGCTTCATTTCCTTTTAGTGCTGAATAATACTCTGTTGTCTCATCTACCATAGTTTATCCATTCACCTTATAAAGAAACATCATGACCGTTATGGCTAAAGATCATTTGTGGTATTTGTGTGGATGTAAGTTTTTAATTCATTCGGGTAAATACCAAGGAGTGTGATTGCTGGACTGTATGGTAAGAACATGTTTAGTTTTATAAGAAACTGCCAAACTGTCTGCTATAGTGACTGCACCATTTTGCATTCCTGTCAGCAGAGAATGGATTTCCTGTCGTTCCTCATCCTCACTGTATTTTGACTAATAGTCCTTTATCAGATATGTCTTTTGCAAATATTTTCTCCCAGTCTGTGGATAATATCTGTGTGTGTGTGTGGGGGGGTACTAGGGATTAAACTCTGTGGTGCTCTATCACTGAACTGCATCTGCAGCCCTTTTATTTTTTATTTTGAGACAAGGTCTCTCTTAAGTTGCCCAGGCTGGTCTTGAATTTGTGATTCTCCTGTCTCAGCCTTCCAGGTACCTGGGATTACAGGTGTGTGCCAATATGCATGACTGTTTCTCACTTTTTACGTGTCTTTGGCAGAGCAGAAGTTTTGAATTTTAATAAAGTCAAGCTTATCAATTATTTCTTTCATATATTATGACTTTAGTGTTTTATTTTTAAAAGTTATTACCATAACCAAGATCATCTAGATTTACTACTGCTATCCTTCTTTCTTTCTTTTTTTTTTTTTTTCCGTACTGGGGATTGAACTCAGGGCCTCCCTCATACATGCTAGGTAAGTTCTCTACTACTGAGCTACATCCAAGCCCTTTTAAAATTTTTTTATTTTGTTTTGAGACAGGCTCTTGCTAAAATGACGAGGCTGGCCTTGAATTTACTGTCCTCCTTCCATAACCTCCCAAGTAGCTGGGATCACAAATGTGTGCTACAGTGCCCAGCTACTGTGTTATCTTTTAGGAGTTTTATAGACTTAACTTTACATTTAGTTCTGTGATTTTTCATTTATTTTTTGTAAATGGGTAAAGTTTGAGTCTAGATGCATTTTTCTTTTAATGTAGGCATCCGGTCGTTCTAACACTGTTGAACAAAAGATCATCTTTTTTCCATTGTTGTCTGTGCTTCTCTGCCAAAGATCAGTTGGTTATATTTATGTTGGTCTATTCTGGGCTCTCTATTCCATTTGTCTATTTGAGTTGAGATTGTTTTTGGTTTTGTTGTAGAAGAAATTGTTGTATACAATAGAAGTGAAAAAGAGGCCATATAGTAGGTAATAAGAAGGTATTCTCATTTCAGATGCTTAAGAAAAAACAAAAACAAAGGTCCATGATGCTACAAAGGCATTGAATGAGATTTAGCATTCAATGGTAACACTAGCAAAATTATTCTGAAGTTTCTTGTCCATTTACACATAGATTCCAGGAAAAATTGATCCTTTTCTTGGACGATATATGCCTTTACTCTAGTAATGCATACTCTTCTCCCCATGAAGATAAGCTAACACATTATGGAACTAGAAATTCCACCTTACATAGATTTTTCATTCATATCTAACTGTGTAAAGAAAGAAGTCTGAGGGAAATGTATCATTTCACAGGTGCAAACCTGACTTGTACCTCAAATTTTTGTTTACCCAGGAGGACAGTGGTAGGGAAAGTGAATAGTAACCATTCTGTGAAAGAGTAGTATGAAATGAGAATATTATGCAGATACTACAAAGACAGTTGTTTGATTGGTTGGATGATGAAGTGAGTATATGATTAAATAGTAAATACTCTACCTTGTTCCAAAAAGGATTTAGGACCCCTGAAGTTTTCACATTTTCAGGGCCTCATGAAGCTTCATATAATCATTCTACCAGTATTTTCAAACAGGAAAAAATGGATTCTTACTTTCAATTGGCTACATGCACACCTTTCTTAGGCATGGGGCATTATTAGAACAAAGCTTCTGTAGATAAAAAAAAAAAAAAAAAAAAGCCTATGTAATTTTTACTCTTCCTTTCTAGGAGAATTAGATCACCCAGATCCATTCCAATTCAATGGTGCCCTCATATGCCGTCTTGCCACTTCAGTTCACATAGTTAATAGTTTCATTCATTCCAGTGAGACTGTGTAGGGTATTGAGTAAGAGTATAGGTTCTGGAGCCTGACTTCTTGAGTTTGCATCATACTGTCTTCCAGTTTGTGTCCTTAACCATGTTGCTTAATTGTTATGTGCCTCAGTCTCCCCCTATTTAAAATGTAGAAATAATAGTAACTCTATCATAAGGATATGAATGTGTGTGTTTTAACTTAGAGACATATCTGTACACAGAAAATGTTCAATAAATGTTAGCTCTAATTATTTAACAAATAGTTACTCAGTGTTCAATTCAGGTGATTCACAGATTATGCTGGGAACAAGATGCAATCCTTGCTCCTTATACTTACAATGTTTCCTGGGCTCGGGTTATATTAACATTTGCCATATTAATTTCATTTTTGACATTTTTAAAATTTCATTTTATAGTTGAAATCAAGTGATTTTGCAGTCCTGAAGCAGTTGCTGCCTCTGTTGGAGAAGGTCTCCAACACATACCCTGACCCTGTCATCCAAGAACTTGCTGCTGACCTTCGTATTACCATCTCCACCCATGGAGCCTTTGCCACTGAGGCTGTCACTGTGGCCGCCCAAAGTACCCTGAAAAAAAAAGATCCAGAAGGGAATACAGAAGAGGATCAACAAACTAGTTGTAACAGATACACAGAGGTAGCTCAGAGCCATGTTGAACAACAGCAAAACCAGAAGTCACCCCATATAGCCCAGGAGTCTAATGCTCCATTCATTCCTAAGAGGATAAATGAGGCCAGTGCTACTGCAAACCAGAAATCTGGAAGCATAACCACAGAACGGTTCCAAGAGGTTCTTTTATCAGCTTATGATCCTCAGATCCCAACACGGGCTGCTGCTCTGCGTACTCTTTCCTGCTGGATAGAGCAGAGAGAAGCAAAAGCCCTTGAGAGGCAAGAGCAGCTTCTCAAGGTGAGTGGAACATACTATGAAGATATAGGTACAGAGTGGGACAGTGGGACACTAAGGTATTAGAACCAGTGGCATAATAATAACTGCTATTTATTGAACCAGGTCCAGTAGTATGCATTCGGCTCAAGTGTTTCTGGAGTATTGACTGTGTTGAGTACTGCTCTGGATTATCCTCCAAGAACTTATAATTATTTAGAAGAAGCTAGACTTAGACACAGAAAGGAGTTAGATGACCACATAAAGCTACTCAATTGAACATGAACAGAGTGCCAAAAATTTTATATTCATTAAATGCTATGGACAGATATGAAAAAGAATTGAATCTTCTGGGGAGGTAGATCTTTGTATGACCTTAGCACATGGTAAACATCTGAGTAGATAAAAGAAAGGTGGGCATGTGGAATAACATGAACAAATTCCCAAAGATGGGTAAGTACCTTTTTAGGTAAGTAGGTCTACTTTCAGCACTGTGACCCAGCCTAGGTAAGCCACCTGTCTTTCTGGGACTCTTTTAGAGGAATATTGGGCAGGACTGGGTCTCCTCCACTCCCCTTTCTCAATCACAATGAAAAAACTATTCTTTAAGTTCTAAATTTATGTGGTAGAATACATATACTTAGTTGGGGATCTTTTTTTTAATTATAGGAATTGTCCTGACCTCAGTATGTATTAGCAGTGAAGAGCAAGGGGTCTAGAAACTACTTCCTAGGTTCAGATCCCAGAGCAGTTTCATGGAGAATTTACTTAAGCCTTCTGGGCATTAATTGTAACGATGATGATCTCTTCTGTTGCCCTCCTCATTAGACTAAGAATTATAATTCTAATTGAAAACATCAATTTTAGTCACTAAGGTATTAGAACCAGTGGCATAATAATAACTGCTATTTATTGAACCAGCTCATAGATCTTTTTTTCCCCCATACTGGGGATCATAGGCCATATATCTTGCATTGCCTCTGTTCCTCACAATAGCTGCAATACTGGTATTATCCCAATTTTATAGATGAGAAAACTAAGACACAAGGATTTGCTGTCATTGAAATATTACTGAAAACTTCAATGTATCTTCTTCAAGTAATCATTAAAAATATCCCTATTTAGATAATGAATGCTATAAATGTCTTTGGAATTTTCTTTTTTTTGGGGGGGGTGCTGGGGATCGAACCCAGGGCCTTGTGCTTACAAGGCAAGCACTCTATCGACTGAGCTATCTCCCCAGCCCCCTGGAATTTTCTTTTTAATTTAATTTAATTTTATTTTTTTAGCTGTAGATGGACACAATATCTTTATTTTAATGTGGTGCTAAGGATCGAACCCAGTACCTTGGCATGCTGGGCAAGCGCTCTGCCTCTGAGCCACAACCCCAGGCTGGAATTTTCTATAACTTCATATAACCTTCATCTGTTATACTTAACTGGTCACTAAATCCTGTCAATTCTTTTTTTCAAAGAAGTCCTTCAAATGTATCTCTTCCTCTTTATTCCCATGGCCACTTCCCTTACTCCATACATGATCCCCACACCTTCCAAACTTGTCATCTTCCCTACTTGACTAATCATAGGCTCTCCCTAACATACCTAAGATGTAGAGACTGACAGCATCAAGTCAATACCAAAAAAAAAAAAAAAAAAATCCATAGTACCAGCAAAGGACATGGCACACAGTAAATGGAACAGACATCCCCAACTTGCCCTAGACACCAGGCAAGAAAAACATGGGCACATGGGCATTGTCTTTCCCTGACTCTCATGTTCAGTCCTAAATCTAACCTGTCACTGTGGTATCGTCTAGATAAACCATGCTCACTGCAGTTAATAACCTAGTGAATTCCCAAATTGTGGGATATATTGAGTAATTTGTTACAAATGTCAATTGAAGTATAAAAATTTGCCAGATTTTTAAAAATAAAGAACAGATTCAAATTTATTACAATAATAATATCTGCCTCGTTTGCATTTCCATATGCTTTCTGAGTACAAGAGAAAAGGATCAAATTGCAGCACATATGCCATCAATTCACAGAACTCCACACTTTGCTACTTAGGTGTCAACCTTTTGTCAATCATGTCATATATGAGAATGTCCACCATGAACTGTCAGGAAAATGTGGAGGATTATTCTTCCAGACATTGATTTCCATGATTGCTGCTGGTGTATACGTCACTAAGAAGTATCTCCCCTAATTCTTCCCCCTTGTTAGCTGTTATAAGAATGGGACTTCAAGCATATACACCATCTTCCTCCCAAGATGCTATATCAGAATAATTTTTAGCTAAGATAAACAAGAAGAATTTGCTGTTTTGAGGCTATGCATAAGAGGGTCTCAAGTCTTTCCTTGATCTTTGTGAGTCATATCACTCTTTTTTTGTGGTTCCAGATATTTTTGGAGAACTTGGAACATGAAGATACTTTTGTATATCTGTCTGCCATTCAGGGTAAGTCGATCCTGGTTAAAGGACTTTGTGTCTGTGAAACAAAAATGGTATCATGTTTCTTCGCACTAAATCTCTAGTTACGCAGCCACAAGACACTGTTGGTCGTTTTGTCCAACTTCCTGCCACCTAACTCAGGCACTCCAAGTTATAATAATAATATTGTTGGACGGTTCCTAAAGGGTGTTTTTAGAGCTTCAGTGTCTCATAACTTTTTATTCATATCACTTATAAGGCTATATATTAAGTCCCATTTCCTCTAATTTAAAGAGGTAAAGAAGGGTTCACACATGACCTCTTATTACATTAACCTTTTGTATTGGACTATTATTAGTACCCACCTTTGTTCTCTAAGCTAAAAGAATCTCAGGGTGTGTTATGTGTGTGTGTTGTGTTGTTTTTGTGCTGGGTGTTGAACCCAGGATCTCCCACATGCTAAATGACTGTTACTGAGCTATGGCCCCAACCCCAATCTTGGGGTATTTAATGTTTCTTCATCAAAGTTTTTTCAATCATTTTATTTCTCTTTGGGGATTCTTCATTATTCTCTGCATCTTCATTAATTTGGGGATTCTAGATCTAGAGAAAGTATAGAGAATTAGTCATGGGAAGGTGAGATACAGACATGGTGAGAAGGTTAGAATTAACTCGGTTTCCCTGAGCACTCAGTGTGGTATAGCTGTCAAGAACTGGGGGTCTGGAGGGAGACTGCCTGAATGCACCTCCTCACTCTCCTGCTTTTTGTCTGTATGGATTCAGCAAATGATTTAATCCCTCTGGTCTTAAAGTTCCTATCTGTTAAAAGGAGACTAAATGGAAATGGAAAATAGTTACTTTGGAAAATAGTCTGGCATTTCCTTTAAAGTAAAAACAGGCTTATCCAACAATTCTATTCCAAGATATATACCCAACAGAAATGAAAACTCATGTCTCCATAAAAACTTGCATGTGAATGTTCATAGCAGCATTGTTTGCAGTCACCAAAAGGTGGAAGCAACCCAGATATTCATCAGTTGATGAGTGGACAAGCAAAATGTGGTATATACATAACAGGGAATTTTTTTTTAACTATAAAAATAATTAAGTACTATTACCTTTTACAACATGGATGAACTTTGAAACCATTATGTTCAATGAAAGAAAGCTGGTCACAAAGTACTACATATTATATAAATCCATTTATATGAAATGCCCAGAATAGAGACAGAAGGTAAATAGTGGCCACCTAGGGCTGGGAGGAAGGGGAATGTGGTTGGGGGTGATAGCTAAAGGGTATGTGGTGGCAAAAACATTCTAAAATTGTTCGTGATGATGGTTGTACAGTTCTATGAGTGTGCAAGGGACCCACTGAATTTTGTGAATACTTTAAATGGGTAAATTGTTTGGTATGTGAATGATATCTCAATAAAACTGCCACTTATAAAACAAAATTTAATAACAGGGAAGAGGGCCAAGACTGTCAGTGCCTCAGAAAATATGACAACTAAATGTAATGTGGTAGATGGGGTCCTGGAACAGAAAAAGAATTTTAGGGAAAAACTAAGATAATCTGAATAAGTTATGGGCTTTACTTCATAATAAAGTATTAATAGTTCATTATCAACTACTCCATATTAATGTAAGACATTAATAATAGGGCCATGTTGGCACATGCCAGTAGTCCATTGTTTGGGAAACTGAGGAAGGCACATCATTTCAGCCCAGAAGTTTGAGGCCAGCCTGGGGCAATATAGTGAGACCCCATCTCATTAAAAATATATATATAATAATAACAATAATAATAATAGGGACAACTGGGTGTGAAGTATATTTTCTCAATAATTCCATATTTTCTCAATAATTCCATAATCTGCAACTATTCTTTCATTAAATGTTTGTTTATAAAAGGGGAGCTTACCAGATGCAGTTGTGCATGCCTGTAATCACAGTGACTTGGGAAGCTGAGGCAGGAGGATTGCAAGTTCAAGGCCAGCCTAAGCAATTTGGCAAGTCCCTAAGCAACTTAGCAAGACCCTGTCTCAAAATAAAAAATAAAACAGACTAGGGATATAGTTTAGTGTTAAAGTGCCCTTGGGTTCAAATCCTAGTACCAAAAAAAGGGTGGAGGTGCTTATACTAAGTTAAATGAATTAATGCCTTGAAAGTGCTTAACACGTAATGTTCAAAATATGTTAGTTATTAATATTGTAATGTTGTTACCATGGTTGTTTTCACTATAACTTCTTTTGTTGCTTGAGCTTGGGAATTTTTTTTTTTTAATTCAACAAACATTTATTGTGCCCCTCTATACAAAACACTTTAACTGTTGAGTTGGGGTGACTAGGTTGAAAGGTAAAAAGAGAATTCTTCAAAAGAGACAAAATGACCACCCAAAGAGAAAAGGGACAGCTAGGTGATGGCAGTTGCCAAAGAGTAGAAAATTTCAAGAAAGAAAGTAATTAACCTGCAGCTTAATGGTCAGAGAGCCCTGGGGGGAGGGCACAGGAGGCTACAGGACATGGAATGGTACTTGTGGAAATCAAATAAATCAATGAAGCAAGAACTTAAAATGTCTCTAATTAATAAGTCTCAGAAAACAAGTCATCCTGTACTTTCTCCAAGGAACTATGATACTGTCAAGGAGATGTTTTTTCATTGATTTTTTTTTTTTTTTTTTTTTTTTTTTTTTTATGACTGGGTTTTCGGGAAGTGGAAGCATGTCATTCTAAAGTAGCAACATTGCTACTTGGAATAATCTTCTTAGTTAATTAACCCATTGAGCTCATTAGCCTCTAGAATCTGCTATAAAAATCACAACTGTTGGTGTTGTGTTTGTTTTTAGTAATTTTAATTGGTGTGCTAATCAGTTAGTAGCTAATTTGGTGATGAAGAACATGGGAGGTGGAGATGTAATTTTTCTTCTCAGCTCCTCAAGATGGACAAGATTGAACTAATTGATGTTTTTGGTGTTTGTAACATGCACTTAAAAGCCAAGGCCTTAGGTAAAGTTCCCATTAAGAAAGGAAAGAACTGAATTTTCCCACCTGTGTTGCCAATGTAGTTTGCCCAATCTTAAACCACTCTAGCAACAAAGCTTTTTAGGACTCTCACAAGTCTTGCAGGAGAGGGGGTGCCTAGCTGTCCTCTGAATGGCGTGTAGTTTGGGGGACTGTGTGTATGTATATGTTAAGTTTTCCTTTTCTAGGCTGCCTAAATGGCTCTTGGTGAGTTACAGTGTACTTCTTACTTATTTATTGATACTTTGGATTTCTTTTATAATTTCTTACCAACTCTGTCTGCAATCTAGGCAAAGAGCAGAAAGGCATTAAATAAACTCATTCATTAAGCAGGCATTTATTTGTGCCTGATTTAAGAATCTGAGAACTAAATTCCAATTTGAGTTTTATGAATGACTGTCTGCAGCTCTGTTTATTCCTACTAAGAAAGTTCTGCTTGATGTAGTTGTCCTGGCAACTGCTCCCACTTACTCAAAATCAGCTTCTTCTTCAGGTAGAGAATTATGGACAAAGTTGCCAAGTACCCAGCTACTAGGAGTTACAGATAGACAGCTTGATGTTAAATACACTGGTCTTCCCCTTTTACATTCCTTGTATGGTCTTCACTGTCTTTATCACCATTATTATACAAATAATACGTTTTCATTGTCTTAAAAATTTTAATGACAAGTATATAGAGTGAGAAGCAGAAGTCTTTTTCTTTCCCAAAATAGGAGATAAAATATGTCCTTGAGAGCCCCATAATGTGTTGTAGTTGTTTGGGACATTTTTTACATGAAAGTTTGGAAATAGTTGTTTAATAATGAATGTGACCAGTAAAGTGGAAACTGAACCCAGTTGTGTTTTACAAACGCCTATCTACATCCCAATCCTTTTTATTTTTTATTTTGAAAGAGTCTCACTAAGTTGCCTAGGTCCTTGCTGAGTTGCTGAGGCTGGCCTCCAACTTGTGATCTTCCTGCCTCAGCCTCCCAAGTTGCTGGGATTATAGGCGTGTGCCACTGTGCCCAGCTGTGATATTCTTTAATGAGGTATAATAGCCAGTTTATTTATCATAATGTGACTCTGCTCATGTATCCTCTCTGTCACATTCAATAAAAAACATTTTGAAAGCAACAGATTTAAGTGATTTTAGGGATCCAAGTGGTCCCTCTCAGGGATCTTTGGTTTTGTTGTTGCTCTTGTTTTGGTGGAGGGGGCATTACTGGGGATTGAACCCAGGGCCTCAAGCTTGGTAAGCAGGCACTTGAACACTTAACTATACCCACAGTCTATAAAACTGCCAAGCTCATTAAATACAGAAAACCACCTAAGCCAAGCCTGGGAGGTGAAATATGCCACTGTGAGTAGACTGAAGGGACATGCCCAGACAAATCACTCTTCCATGCTCTTCCTTTCAGAGAAGAGTTCATTTCTGTCAAAAAAGCTAGCGGGAAGGAAGGCAAAAGACCCTGAAGGGTGACTGTAGATACTAGATGACATTATTTTTACAGAGTTTCAAACTGAGCAGAATTACAAGTCTCAACTTGTCAGAAATCAAACCCTATCTCATTCTCATATTTCTACCTCAAATAAAGTAAGTTGAGAAACCATTAACTGAAAATAATTCTATCCCTTAAAGGATCATCTAATTGGATCTAGCATGGAAATTTGGAATGCAGTCCTATGAAGCTTGTCATCTTCACTTCTGTCCTTGAAATGGAAAAATTTCTTTTGTCTTCACTTGATTTCTGTAGCAACTAATGAATAAGTGAGCATTTGTTATCTCTCATATATGCTACCTCTGTCAATTCATGAAGTTGTTCTGGGAAGAGACATTATCCCCATTTTTAAACTTCCTATTTGAAATATAATTTGCATACCTAAAATTTACCAGCTTAAAATATGCAAGTCAGTGGCTTTTAGTGTATTTAAAGAGTTGTGCAACCGTCACCACTATCTAATTTTGGAATGTTTTCATCATCCCATACCCATTATCAGTCACTTCCCATTCCTCATTCTACCAGCCCCTGGCAACCACCGATCTACTTTTTTTGGGTGGGATGGTGGTGCTAGGGAGCAAATCCAGGGCCTTGCATTTGCCAGGCATGTGTTCTACCACTGAGCAACACCCTGAGCCTCTGGTCTACTTTTTATCTGTGGATTTGCCTATTTTGGACATTCATGTAAATGGATTCATACAATAAAGTGGAACCAATGAGTCTCTTCCTCTGGTTCTTTTCACTTACACATAATGTTTTAGAAATGCATCCATGTTATAGCTTGGTTTAGTACTTCATTCCTCTTTATGACTGAATAATATTTTATTATATTGATTACTCAGATTGTTTTTCATCTTCAGTTAATGTACAGTTGGGTTATTTGACCTTTTTGTCTATTATGAATAATATTGCTAGGAACATTCATGTGTAAGTTTTTGTGTACAAACATGTTTTCATTTCCCCTAGGCATTCACCTAGGAGTAAAATTGCTAAGTCATATAGTAACTCCATGTTTAGCCTTTTGAGGAGCTGCCACACTATTTTCCAAATGGCTGTGCCATTTTACATCCCTACTAGAAATCTAAGAGTTCCAATTTCTCTCTCTCTCTCTTTTTTTTTTTTTTTTTCTTTTTTCTTTTTTTGACTGGGGAGTGAACCCAGGGGTGCTTTACCACTGAGCCATATCCCCAGCCCAATTTTGTATTTTATTTAGAGACAAGGTATCACTGAGTTACTTAGAGCCTTGCCAACTTGCCGAGACTGGCTTGGAACTCGCCATTCTCCTGCCCCACTCTCCCGAGCCACTGGGGTTACAGGTATACATCACCACGCCTGGCGTTACATTTAGGTTTATGACTCATTTTGAGTTAATTTTTAGGTGTGATATGAGGTAGTCCCATTTTATAGCTAAAGATTCTGACATTTCCATAGGTTAATTCCCCTTTTCAAGATCATATAACCAATCATTCAAACCTTGTTCTTTCCTCCACATCTTATTTTCTCCCCAGTATGATAGTTTGCTTCTCTAGTACTTTTCAAAAAATGGTAGAAATTGGTCCCATTATGAGTATGACTATCAATATTTATTAAAATTGAATAATACTTAGTCATCTAGAAATCTTTGATTCTGTCAACAATCCTGAAATATAGTAAGAGCAAACATAATTCTTCCTCCCCCCCCCCCAATTCTAGGGATTGAATCCAGGGGCTCTTTACCACTGAACTGCATTTCCAGCCTTTTTCACTTATTTTTTTATTTTGAGACAGGATCTCACTAAGTTGCTGAGAGTAGTCTTGTATTTGTGATCTTCCTGCATCTACCTCCTGAATAACTGGGTTTATAGGTTTGTGCCACTACACCTGGCCATAACCCTTCCTTTTTAAATGAAGAATTGACTTGGTGATATTCACACAAGTTGAGAGTGTTAGAGCAGGGACTGACTCACTTTGCAGGGATTCCTACTCTCTTACACCATATCTTACAGTCCGGGGATGATGCCTCCTTCCTCTTCCTCAAGTCAGAGGTTGCATTTTGAAGTCCAGAGGGCTTGAATTTTATACTAGCTTCATTTTTGGAGTATCTGTTCAGTGGTTTACTCATCAGTCAAAGATTGATACACACAGATTTGTATCAATATTTAGCAGTTTAGTACTTTTACCTGTAAATAAAAGATCAGCTAGCTACTTCACTATTAGTTTTTTTCACTTTCCAAGATTGCCCTGGATAGTCAGGCATGGTGATGATGCATACCTATATCCCAGTGAATCAGGAGACTGAGGCAGAAGGATCCCAAGTTCAAGGCCAGCCTTGGCAATTTAGTAAGATCCTACCTCAAAATAAAAGTTAAAAAAAAGACTGGGGATTGTAGTTCAGTGCTGCTAGGTTCAACTCCCAGTTCAGAGAGAGAGAGAGAGAGAGAGAGAGAGAGAGAGAGAGAAAGAAAGATTGTCCCAGATAATTGCCATGTAAGAGAAATAACAATAAGTAATATAGGGATTTTCATTTGTTGAGTGCCTAGTAGGTGTCAGTCAAAACAAGACTGCAGGTTAGGAATTATTACTGTCATTTTATAGATGAGGGAACTGAGACTCAAAGAGGTTAAGAACCTGGCTCAGAGTGACACCCATCTTAAGTGACAGCATCCAGATTTGAATTTAAGTCTCTCTGGCTCTGATGCCCTTGTTCTTGCCCGAGGGAAAGATAGTGAATCATAGTGCCCACATTGTTCCTGTTCCCAAGTGGAAAGGCCAAGTTTCCTTATGGTCTTAGTTTAATAGCCTGCCTATGAGAAATTGTTTCTCTATAAATCAGCCTTTCCTATAACTTAATAATATGCTGATCTCATGCCTAACTGATTTTGTTTTGTTTTGTTTTGCTTATTTGGCAGTGTGTAGAGTGTTAATTTTTAAGTAATCTCTGTACGTATTTTTGAAACTCATCTTCCTACCTCACGCTGCTTGCCCTTCTTCCTGCTGTTCGTCATTGTTGTTTCAGCACTGAGGGTATCAGCACTGTTTGGGGAGCATCAGGAAGGTCTTCAGAAATCAATTCTGGGATTTATGCAATTTACTATGTTAGTCTGTTTTGTGCTGCTATAACAGTTCCTGAGTTTGGGAAATTTATAATGGATAGAGTCTTATTTCTTACTCTTCTGGAGGCTGGGAAATCCAGGGGGTCACATCTAGCCAGTGCCTTCTTTCTGCATCATCCCATGGTAGAAGGCTAAAGGTGGACCTTGTAGGAGGGAGACGGGGAGAGAGGGAAAAAAGAAAGAGGGAGGGAAACGCAGAGTCAGAGAGATGGGGAGGAAGGGACTTTTCTAGGAAGCCACTCCATGAAATGGATGAATGGCATTAATCCACTGATGAGGGCAGGGTCTTCATGACCTCTTAAAGGTCCCTCTTCTCTGTTGCACTAGGGATTAAGTTTCTAACACTTGAACTTTGGGGAACACATTTAAACCATAACACTGAGATTGTGAGTTAGGCAAATATGCAGCTTTTTGTATAGAACTTTTGAGATTTATTGTATTTCTGATGCCAATAATGATATTTTTAAAACCTTAAAAAATACAAATTATGAGACTGGAAAAATTGGAACCTTCATTTAGTATACCAATGTAAAATGGTACAGTTGCTTTGGAAGACAGTCTGACAATTCTCAGAAGGGTAAACTTAGTTATTATATAACCCATCAATTCTACTCATGCTCCATTTGAAGAGAAATGAAAACATATGTCCACAAAAGCTTATATATTAGCATTATTCATAATAGCCCCAAAATGGGATCAACCAAGTATCTATCACCTGGTAAATAGGTAAATAAAATCTAGTATATTTATACAGTGAAATATTAGTTGGCAGTAAGAAGGAATGAGATACTACTGATTCAGACTACAGCATGGATGAAAAGGTATGTAAAAGAAGCCAGGCACAAAAGGCCACAATTGTCTGATTCCATTTATATGAAATGTCCAGAACAGGCAAATGTACAGATATGAAAAAATGGAGTAGTGGTTTCTAGAGGATGAAGGGATGGGACTTGGGCATGGATGTAACCGGTGCAAGGTTTCTTTTTGATGAGATGAACTTATTTTTGGATTGGATAATGGTGATCATTTCACAGCCTTAAAAAAAAAAAACTTTGAAAATTGTGAAGAGTTTGTGATGGTCTGTTGGGAGCATAAAAGATGGATGGGCAGGATTTCAACCTGTGAAACTGAAAGGAAAACAGACAGGAAGAGGTTCAGGAATGGGGCAAATGTAAAAGGGCAAACAGTTCAGGCACAAAGGTGAGGGACATGGAAGTTTCTGGAATGCCAAGAGAAGGCATCTGGGCTTTTCCTTGAGGGCTACAGGGAACCTTTGTAGTTGCCAGCCTGCCAGAAATGGCTTGGTGCTGGGTTCCCAGATTTGAGAGTATGCTCATTGATGGTTCTTATTTATTTGTTCTTACTTTCAGTCACAACTTGCTAAGTAACACCAATATATCAGGTGTAACTTAGGTTATTTCATTTACTCCTCCCAGCAACCCTGCAAGCATTAGTATCTTTTTCTCCACTTTTTTTTTTTTTTTTTTTTCAGACAAAGAAACCAAGGTAGAGTCAGCCAGGAGGTGATAGAGCTTGCATTCAACTCTCAAACCAACGCCCTTGTACAACTAACTATGCAGTTCCCTTCTCATTCCATTTTATTTTCTCACCTTTCTCAAACCACCATGACTTCTCTTGTAGACAGGAAAATTAAGCCATGGAACCAGCAGATCTTGACATTTTCAGCTAAGCAATTATATGCTTCTTAATTTGATGGTTTCCAGGGCTCATTTAAAATCCTTCACCTCATGTAGCTAGCTGTCACAAAGGAAGGATCTTCTACCAAGAAGGCAATTGTGAGATACCTTGGGGTAAAGAGTCAGTTGCTTAAATGTCTACTTTATAAGCTATTAAGGAGTCAGTAAGTACCTTCCCTGCAGAACAGCTATTTAAATTTTGCCCTGGAGCCACCCTTTCTTTAGTAAAGTTATCATTTGAAGACAAATTAAGGAGGATGGAATAGTAAGAGCACACCTAAGTAAAATTGACTTATCTTTAAGTACAGCATCCTGTATTCTCTAAGGAACCCTTACAATTCACTATAGCTCAGTTGAGGTAACAGCTAGAGGGGTACCCCGTTTCTCTCTTTCTTTCCCGTACTAAGAAACAAGTAGCTTACATTACCCTTCATTCCAAATACAAATTAAAATTCATAATCTCACCAGATGTGATTAAGATGATCCTTGAAGTTGCTCACACACTTAATAAGCCCAATTATATTTTTTATTAATCCTGACATAGTTCCTTTTGTTGCTGAATCATAAGTTTAGCATTTTTAACTTAATGGAGCATCAATTTCCCCCCCTCTCTGGTCATGTCAAATCTTGGGCAGTTGTGGAAAAGTACAGTTAAATGATGCCTGTTTAGTTTGGCACCTCATTTTTTGACTTTCACATTAAACTTTGGTACATGGTTTTACTTCCTGACCTTGTGGTATCTGTGCTGTCCCCGAGGAGGCAAGTAGTTTGGGAATGAATTGAGCCTCCGGGCTCACAGACATTAAGCTACCAAAGACCTAATTAGGTCATCTCTCCATCCACCTGCCAGGACATGATTATTAAGGTTTTCTTTCTTAGGAGAAGACTTATTTATTTTGTTAGTTTGATGGTATTGGGGATTAAGCCCTTGCCTGGAGCATTAGACAAGCATTCTACCATTGAGCTACATCTCCAACCCCAAAAGCCTTTTTTAGAAACTTGTTTGTATTTTGTGTCCAATTTTTGTTTTCCCTTATTGATAATCTGACTGTAGATAGGGATGAAAAAAGAAATCTATCACCCTTTCCTGTGCCCTTTTAAGGCTGATGTACTTTAAGTGGCTACCACAGAAGGGTAAAATAAGTCTCCGTAAAACCCAGAGAAGAGATTTTCAAACTCCCCTTTGGATCCTGTCTGGTGTCTTAGCAGAACCAGGGTGGAAGGAATCATAAAATATTTTTTTTGGCTATTTTTTCCCCTTAGTAGTTAAAAAAAAAAAAATCTATTCATTCATTTAACAGATATTTATCAGTACTATTTTGAGAGCACTGTTGTAGGTACTTAGCTGAAAAAAAAAAGAGTCATGCCCTGCCCCAAGGAGTTTACAGTTGGAGGAAGGCAAATATTAATCAAATGATCACACAAGTAAAAGTGTGATTATTTGATTGGTGCACTGAAGAAAAGGCACACAGTACTCAGAGCCTGTTTTAAGGGACATATCACCTGGTAGAGAGACAGGGAGGAGGAAGCGACCCATCAGCTGAGAGCTGGGGGATGGGTAGGAATTAACCTGGTAGAGGAGGGGAGAATGTCCCACACTACAGGAACAGCAAAGCAGCAGTCTGTGGCAGACAGGAAAGACTGGCTGAACACCTGCCTGTGTTCCAGAACCCTCAGGATCAGGGAAGAAGGGAGGGCCAAGTGGGCTCAGCACACTGTGCAGCCCCATCTAACCAGATGGTTCTACTTCTCTTTCATTGAGCCCTTTTTGAAGATTTTATGTAAAAACAAGTTTCTGCTGCTTTAAAAAAAAAATTTTTTTTTGAAGAATGTCTGTCTTAGGACATCTATCTGCCCTAGTGAGGATGTTTTGTACCACGTCGTGTCTTGTCACACACCCTGCATAACCTTTTCACCACTGACACAGAATGCTGCTGTTTTTTAAACTTGTGTTCTTGAAAGGCAATGAGAATGTCTGAACATATCTGTACAAATCTCTGAACTCAATTGTCCAAAACACAGTCCTTATTTATAAAAAGCATTCTAATTACAGATGAAAAAGGCAAAAATATGTGGAGTTATTTCAGGCCAATGGTAGTCAAATAATTTTTTTTTTCTTAGTAGTAGAATCCATTTTCAAATGAGATCTAACTGAAGTCATCAAAAGCTCAAGTGATTTGTTTTCTTCTTTGTGCCTTTTCACTAATGGTTTTTAACATTTTCTAGTATGAACATGTATTGCTTTTATAATCAGAAGAGAATGTCTTTAAATTATATAGCTGTTTAGGGAAACTGAATTGTTTTGTGATAACATGGTTCAGGGACTAGTACAGATTGAAACAGATGGCTCCCTCTGTTGTAGTACCCCCTGGTGACCTTTTCACAACTAGGGATTACTAAAGCACAGAATGACCGTGGCATTTTCACCATGAAATTATATGATGACAGCAGAAACCTTACTGACAAACAGATGTTTTTCCAAGTGGCGCTTTTCTTAATGAAATGGTTGCTTAGAAACCAGACCATAATAATAACTTTTCTATATTTAGTTTGTAAGTAATTCAGTTTGCAAAGTTATTAAGTCAGAGAATACTAATTAGATAGAACTGAACATATCCATTATTTCTCATCTTACAATTCAGCAGTCAAATGGTTAAATCATCAGCAACACTTCATCCAGCATGTGTCTGTCCAGATGCTGTTCCTAACGGGGACCTACCAGGAAAATGACAGCTCCTAGATAAACCCTGCCCCACAGTTAGCTGTGATTTTACAATGGCACAGTGGGTTTGATCTTTTACCAGCATGTGTTAGGAGCTATTACATGTAACACTTATTAGGTTGCTGAGAGGATCAGTTAGGTCAGTGGGTCAAAAATTGTATGTAAAAAGCAAAAATAAATTCAATTCAAACTAAGCTCAGTGAGACAGCAGTTTAAAGGAAGGACCCAGGAGTGAAGACACTTGTTTAGAACGCTAGAATTTATAAATGTAAAATCTGTTATGCTAATTATTACTAACAACAAAGAAACCAGAACATGTACCAGATTTGTCAGGTGAATTAAAACACTTAATAAATTCAAACTATACAAAATCTAGAAGAAAATAGATTTCTGTCTTCTATTTCCAGAAATGATCAGATAGCTCAGCTGAAAACAGTTACCTTACAAGGTAATGTTTAAAACACCTTAAAGCTTTAAGAACTAACAAAAATGCAGGAAATTACCAACCCAATGTCTTCAGAGAAAACCAGAATACTAAGAGGTAAGCTCAGCATTCAAACTCACATTTATCCTAAAGGCATTTGCTTGAGACTAAGCTATGGGTTCACTGCCTTGAAGGACAGGTTACAGAAATGAAAGCCCAGACCCACTTTAAGTGAGAGACTAATAGAATACCATCCAACATTAAGCTTAAGCTTAAACCCGGAAGAAGCACACCACAGGTGAACTGGAAGTAAATGCACTATCCTTTACCTCCATCCCAAGGCCCTGGGAGTGGCGTAGTCTTAGCAGTAAGCAGAACAGGAGGGAATAAGAAAAGAAAATTTATGTCGTAGACATTGTCATCACTGAATGGACCTCCTCTTTGCAGATTTGCACAATATTGGGATTCAGGAAATTTCAGGGAATTTGAGTTTAAAATGACTGTAGGTACCAGGCAGGGTGGTACACACCTGAAATCCCAGCTGCTCTGAAGACTGAAGCAAGAGGATCACAAGTTCAAGGCCAGCCTTGGCAACTTAGTGAGACCCTGTCTCAAAATAAAAAGATAAAAAGGTCTGGAGATGTAGCTTAGTAGTAAAGTGCCCCTAGGTTCAATCCTCAGAACCAAAAACAATAAATAAAATAAAATAAAATACCTATAGGTATCTTGCAAGAGAAAAAGCATATCTTCAGTGGAAGAAAGCACCTTCATCCCAGACCCTAAATAATCCCCAATATCATTTTTTAGTTTTTAACTTTCAGATTTTTTAATAATCAAAAATATTTTATTGTGGTTTTGTATATGTGTATATATAACATAAAATTTGCCATTTCTGCTATTTTCACATTCATTGGCAGTAATTACACTATAATATTGTGCCACTACTGCTAAAACTTCTCATCTTTCAAACAAACTGTAACCATTGAGCAATAACTTCCCACTTCTTCCCTCCCCCATGATAATTTTTTAAGACTAGTAACCAGTACATAGCCACACAATAACCAAACGCAAGAAACAAGGTCCTAGTGGGGCATGGTGGCACACACCTATAATCCCAATTACTTGGGAGGCTGAGGCAGAAGGACTGAAAGTTAGAGGTCATCCTGGGCAACTTAGTGAGAACCTATCTGAAAATAAAGAATAAAAGGGGCTGAGGATATAGGTGAGTGGTAGACTGTCCCTGAGTGTAATCTTCAATACCACAAAAAAGGAAGGAAGGAAGAAAGGAAAGGGGGAGGAAGGAAGGAAGGAAGGAAGGAAGGAAGGAAGGAAGGAAGGAAGGAAGGAAGGGAGAAAGGAAAGGAAAGGAAAGGGGAAGGAAGGAAGGAAAGGAAAGAGGAAGGAAGAAAGGAAAGGGGAAGGAAGGAAGGAAGGAAGGAAGGAAGAAAGGAAGGAGGGAAGGAAGGAAAGGAAAGAGAAAGGAAGGAAGGAAAAAGGAAGGAAGGAAGAAAAGGGGAAGGAAGGAAGGAAGGAAGAAAGGAAGGAGGGAAGGAAGGAAAGGAAAGGAAAGAGGAAGGAAGAAAGGAAAGGGGAAGGAAGGAAGAAAGGAAGGAGGGAAGGAAGGAAGGAAAGGAAAGGAAAGAAAAGAGGAAGGAAGGAAAGGAAAGAGGAAGGAAGAAAGGAAAGGGGAAGGAAGGAAGAAAGGAAGGAGGGAAGGAAGGAAGGAAAGGAAAGGAAAGGGGAGGAAGGAAGAAAGGAAGGAAGGAAGGAAGGAGGAAGGAAACTAGGTCCCAGAAGACTTTAGATAACAACAAAAACTGAAATGAAAAAGATAGATATGAAAAAAAAATGGAACATCTAAAATAAAAAGTAAAATTAAAAACTAATTGGGTACGTTATGCAGTAGACACAGCTAAAGATAGAATTAACAAACCAGAAAATAGAAAAGATTAAATTATAAAGAAGACAGCACAGAGAGAATATTTATTCTCAGATAGAGAAATAAGAAAGGAAAGATTAAGAGATTTGATCTCCTAAAAATTTTAAATTCACCTACATCAAAACAACTTAACTTTAATTTAAATGCAAAGCATAATTAACAACAACAAAAAAAAATCTGCAACAAAAACAAGCATTAATCTGTTGAAACCAAAAACTGATTTATAGTTGGCTAGGAGCTCTGGATGAAAAAAAGAAAGTGACTAATGTCACTAACAGGAAATTGACTAATGGGTGGGAGGTTTCTTTTTGAAGCCATGAAAATGTTCTGGAGTTAAATAGTGCTGATGGTTGTACAACTTTGTGAATGTCCAAAAAACCCTGAATTATATACATTAAAAGGATGAATTTTATGGTATATTAATTATGTCTCAATAGACCTGTTTTTTTTTTTTTTTTTTTTTTTTTTTTTTTTTTTACTAGGGATTAAGCCCAGGAGCAATGTTAACCTCTGAGCCACGTCCCCAGCCCCTTTTTATATTTTATTTAGAGACAGGGTCTTGTTGAGTTGCTTACGGCCTCACTAAATTGCTGAGGCTGGCTTTGAACTCTCAATCCTCCTGCCTTAGTCTCCTGAGCCACTGGAATTACAGGCCTGTACCCCCACATCCGGCCTGTTTCCTTTTTTAAAGGACAAGCAAACAGTTAATACCTTTGTTACATAAAGAGTTTCTAGAGGGCTGGGTATATAACTCGGTTGGTAGAGTGTTTACCTCAAAAGTGCAAGGCCCTGGGTTCAAATCCCTAGCACTGCAAAAAAAAAAAACAAAAAAGTTTCTAGAGATTAATGAGAAAAAATATTCAGTAGATAAATGGATAAAAATCATATTGGCATTGTGTGTGTAAACCCAGGGGTGCTCAACCACTGAACTATTCCCCCAGCCCTTTTTACTTTTCTTTCTTTTTTGGTACCAGGGATTGAACCCAGGGGAGCTTAGCCACTGACACATTCCCCCGCCCTTTTTATTTTTTATTTTGAGACAGGGTCTTGCTAAATTGCTTAGGTCCTCACTAAGTTGCTGAGGCTGGCGTTGAGCTTGCAATCGTCCTGCCTCAGCTGTGGGGATTACAGTCATGTGCCACCAGACCCAGCTTACTTTTCTTACTTTTGAGACAGGGTCTCCATAAATAGCTGAGACTAGCTACAAACTTGCCACTTTTTTTCCTTAGCCTCCCTAGTCCCTGGAATTATAAGCATTTGCCACCGTGGCTAGCAATTGGCATTTTTTTTTTTAAAATGAGAACTCCCAGTGCTAACTAAATATAGTGAAATGGGCACACTTTAGTACCCTTGGTAAGAAAATTAATTGGAATGTTTTTTGGAAATGGTGTTCTTGGGGCCGGTTATTCCTCCTCGGAGAGTCTACCCCAAGGGTACAAGTTGGAGGTGGATGCCTATCATAGTTCTAGGAAAGCCTATGAAATCTTTCCACATTGAATAATTACGTGGATGATCATGGAGGGGTAGTTCTCCCTTGAAGAACATTGGTGCTTTTTGAAATATTGCTCATTTGTCCACCTTCGGAAGCCCCACCCTTATTCTCTACCTTTGTTTTTACTTCTGTGCCAGCATTACACACAGAATGTAAGGATTAACTCACACTATCCTGTAATCCTTGGCTAATTTTGTCTCCTCTCCAGATAGGCCCTACTGCATTTGTAACTCCAAGTAATAGTACCTGGCACATAGTAGTCACTCTGTTACTATAAGAATGCATGAAAGAATTGTTTCCACTGCCCTTGGTCTAAAGCTGTTTTCCAAACTTGGCAATGTATGCCTTAGATGCAGATTATTACCTTTATATAGTCTTATATTTTTTTCCCCAATTTTTCCCCTTTTTAAAACTGAAATTTTTAAAGAAAACTTTTCTATTTCTAATAATCATTATTTCTGTTATTACCCTAAGTAATAATATTGCTATTAAAGTTTTAAACATTTTCTTGGATGACTTGGAATTATCTAGTGGGAAAGCCAGTTGAGATAATAAGACCGCTTCATTCTACCAAAGGTGACTGTTAAGGGACTGGGGATATAGTTCAGTTGGAGTGCTTGCCTCGCATGCATAAGGCCCTGGGTTCAATCCCCAACACCACGAGAGAAAGAAAAAAAAAAACATTAAAAATGAAACAAAATTGTCCTCTATAAAACAGTGTATGTATTTATAAGAATGGTCTGTGAAAAAAAAAAAAATCATGATATTTGTGTTGATTTCAGATTTCAGGTGATTTCTTCAGTTAGTGCATTATGATTATACATAATAGTGGGATTCATTGTGACTTCTTTGTACATGCACATGACATAATCAATTTCATTCTCTAGTACTTATCCGTTTCCTCCCCTCCTGCCTCCTGCTGAACTCCTTCCTCTACTCTACTAATCCCTATTCTATTTTTGTGAAGTCCTTTGTGTGTATGTATGGTATATGTATTGTGTTGCTAGGGATTGAACTCTGGAGTGTTCTACCACTGAGCTATACCCCAGCCCTTTTTTTTAATTATTTTTTTTTGTTTTGAGTCACGATCTCACTGAGTTGCTCATGCTGGCCTTGAACTTGTGATCCTCCTGCCTTTTCTCCCAAGTTGCTGGGATTATAGTTATATACCACTTAGGTCCCTTTTTAAAATTTTTTTCTAACTTTCACATATGAGAGAAAACATATGACCCTGACTTCCTGAGTTTGGTTTATTTTGCTTAACATGATCTTCTTCAGTTTCATCCATTTTCCTGCAAATGACATA
This sequence comes from Sciurus carolinensis, assembly GCF_902686445.1. Taxonomy (NCBI): domain Eukaryota; kingdom Metazoa; phylum Chordata; class Mammalia; order Rodentia; family Sciuridae; genus Sciurus; species Sciurus carolinensis. Next base: position 16,262,282 of record NC_062228.1, on the reverse strand, counting down.
ATTTAATTCTTTATGGCCAAGTAAAACTCCACTGGGTATATGTACCACATTTTCTTTATTCATTTGTTGATGAACAACTAGACTGATACCATGACTTGGCTATTATGAATTGCGCTGCCATAAACATGAGTGTGTATGTATTGCTATAGTATGCTGACTTTAATTCTTTTGAATAAATACTGCGGAGTGGTATAGCTGGTTCTTATGGTAGTTCCATTTCTAGTTTTTTGAAAAAAATTCATACTGATTTCCATAATGGTTGTGCTGATTTACAGTCCCATCAAAAGTGTATAAGTATTCCTTGTTTCCCTACATCCTCACTAGCATTTATTATTTAAATTAAAAAAAATTTTTAATTTGTTGTTCTCAGTTATACATGACAGTAGAATTTTTTGATGTATTTATACAAACATTGTTATTTGAATTCTTGATGATTGCCATTCTAACTGAAGTGAGATGAAATCTCAGAGCAATTTTGCTTTGTATTTCCTCACGTGAACTCGGAGGTGCTTTACCACTGAGCTACATTCCTGGTCTTTTTTATTTTTTATTTTGAGACAGGGTCTCACTAAGTTGTTGAGGATGACCTTGAACTTGTGATACTCCTGCTTCAGCCTCCCCCATCACTGGGATAACAGGTGTGCCACCACATCTGGTGTTCTGGTGTTTTTTAAAAACAGCTTTGTTGAGATCTAATGCATATACCATGCAATATACTTTTTTTTATTTTTCCAGTGCAGGGGACTGAATCCAGAGGCTTCCTATGCTAGTCAAGCGCTCAACTGCTGAGGTACATCCCCAGTTCTTTTTAAATTTAATTTTATTTTGAGGCAAGGTCTCTGTAAATTGCTCAGCCTGGCCTTGAACTTGCCATCCTTCCTGCCTCAGCCTCCTGAAGTAGTTAGGATTATAGGTACTACAATATAGTCTTTAAAGTGTATAATACATCTGGGTATAGTGGCGCACACCTGTAATCCCAGCAACTTGGAAAACTGAGGCAGGAGGATCACAAGTTTGAGGCCAGCCTCAGCAACTTGGGGAGACTCTGTCTCAAAATAAAAATATAAAGAACTGGGATGTAGCTTAGTGGTAAAGTGCCCCTGGGTTCAATCCCCAGTCAAAAAACAACAAGAAGTGTAATACAGTAGATTTTAGTTTATTCATCCATCACTGCTATTCATTTCAAGACATTTTCTTATCCTAAAAAGTAACCTGCCCTCCTTCATCTCCACTCCCTGAGGCTCCTATATCTCCCCAGGTGGTTTTATGTTACTTTATACATCTCTGTGGCATTTGAATTTTTAGTGACCATGTATTATTCATCAGGAAAAACAACGTCATCTTCTTTGGAATATAGAAGCAAAGTTAGTTTTTAAAGGCACTCCTTTCTCTTCTATTTATAGGTGTCCTATTATAATTCACTGCTTAGTAATGGATTTGAACCTGAGTGGGTGAAAGTCAGGATAACTTCCTGTGCGGGCCCCAAGAGAGTCCCTAACTAGACCTGATATGCCTGAAATGATAGGCAGTGTTCAACGTATGTGTGCATTGTTCAGGAGAGAAGGGGTCTTTGGAGGAATTTTACTGTAGATCCTCTTGGTTTCTGTGTGACACTGTAGTTTTAAGCCCTACAAGTCATGATTGCTGATTTCGCAATGATCACTTTCTCTAAACCAGTACTAGCCTGGAGCACCTATCGCAGAGACTTGCCTAATCATCTCATCAGGACATCTGCTAGGCTTAATTAAGGGAAAAAGGAGAATTTAGGAAGAGCTTCTGTCTTGCCTCAGTCACTGGCTAGTACCCAGGCACAGGACAAGTCTCTTAGTGCACCAGGTGTTCCTCAGGACACTGGAGAATGTGAAAGATAAGCCCTGCCTTGCCAGTGTTTAGAGCAGGCAACTATTCCCCTTGGGAGTCTTTGGTTCTCTCCTAATTGGGGAGAACCTGACACATCAGTCAGTTTTGCTGACTGGGCAGTTGGTGTAGGCTTGAAGTCGAATTCCAGTAGAAAACTTTGAAACTAATGATCCTGAAGCTCAGGTGGTCCCCCTCCTACTGAGATTACCCATCTCAGCGTTTCAGGAAATGTAAAATGGTTTACTTTCTTACCTAGACTCAAAGAGTGAATCAGCTAAAAGTTTTCTTGGCTATCAGAACCTCCTCTTTTCTTTTTACCAGTAACTTTTTGATAGCACAAAGAGAATATTGATATTCCTTTTTACTCTTTGAAAGCTACATTCATGAATTTAATGAATGACATCTTGCTTCTTTCTTACCCAAGATCCACTGAACTGTAAGGTGGTCTGAATGTATAGAGCAGTAATTACTTTCAAAGTAGTGCTAATTACTATTTTCCCTTCCTTTCTTTCCTTCCTACTTTCCATTCTTCCTTCCATTTATTTTCAGTCAGAGTTGGGGCAGCTTTGATCTTATACTGTAGTACCTTTGATCGTCGTGATGTTCTTGACATACAATTTTTCTGACTTATGCTCTCTTTCTTTCCTTTCTGGAATCGACTGTAAATATTGGAATGAGGCAACTGTGATAAGGCAGACTGTAAGTTTTAGTGCTGTTTTTAGTGCAGATTATATTTTATTTATTTGGGAGCAGAATAAGAGATTTAGGGGTTTACAGTAGCCTATAAAGATGTTACCAAGTGGAGATTTGAGTCACTGGATAGAAAACTGAAACTCATTAAAATCTTAATTTTCCATTTCCCTTTTGTATGGCTTTTCTGTCATCACTAATGTTGGCAGCATCTCAAGTTAGAATCATTCATGAATTTCATTAACATTACTACCTCCCTTTTCCACATACTAAATAAAGATACTAACTAGGAACAAAGCAGCCCCTAGGAAACCCAGCTAGACCTGATGGAGAAGCTGACTGTTCATGTGGGATGCAAAGTGCTAGTTCCCTCTCCTTACACAAACCTTGGAATCTGATGGAAAGTACGTTTGATGGAGTTAGGCTAATTTTTTTTTTTTTTTTTTTTTTTTTTTTGGTACTGGGGATTGAACCCAGAGGGTTAAAAACCAGTAAGCTACATCTGCATCCCCACTCCTTTTTTTTTTTTTTTTTTTTTTTTGAGACAGGGTTTTGCTAAGTTCCTGAGCCTAGCCTCGAACTTGCCATCATCCTGCCTCATCCTCCAAAGTTGCTGAGGTTACAGGCATGCTCCACAAGCCTGGCAAGACTAATTTTATATATACTTGAAAATGTAAGGTTTGCTATCTTTTGTGTTAGGATTTGCAAAGTTAGTACTATTTTCATAACTTTCTCCTGAATGCTTTTGCCAGGTCCACTGTGGTGTAGCAAACTGAGTGTGTGGATTGGCAGTCTGGTCTACCACATGACAGCTCTGTGATCTTGGGTCATGTATTTCATCTCTCTGTTCTTAATTCTCTATTCTTCAACTTTTCCCTCAGTAAATTTAGGAGGAATAATAATACCTACTTCAAGCTGGGTGCAGTGGCACATGCCTATAATCCCAGTGACTCAGGAGGCTGAGGCAGGAGGATCACAAGTTCCAGGCCAACAACTTAGCAAGACCCTGTCTCAAAATAAGGAATGAGAGAGCTGGGGATATAGCACAGTGGTAGAATGTCCCTGGGTTCAATTCCCAATACCACAAATAATAATGATAATAACAACAACAACAATAATAATAGCTATTTCAAATGACTGTTAGGATTGCTAAAGGCATGAGTGCTTAGATAATGCCTGGCATATTGAAGTCACTCAGTGTGTTAGTCTTTCCTGCTAGGTTTTTACTTTTTATAATATTTCATGATCCAAATGGTTTTAGGTAAGTATGGCTAACTATAAATAACATAAATTATTCACTCACTTTTCCTTTTTTCCCTCCAAAATGGGAATTAGAAAACAATTTAAGCACATATTATCTTAGAGTTTGAATATTATTTGGATCCTGATATAGAGATAGACACTAGGTATGATTCTTACAGATTATCAGCTGTTAGGCATCACTACTTATTAGTGTAACCGTTTTTTCCTCAGGCCTGAGTAACACTCACTCATCCTAAATCTTTATAAATCTGTTGGGGCCTGTCCACAGTTACCACAGCTTCAGAGCTTTAGAGAAACTAAACATCAAATTGGCATGCTAGATGTTGTCATTTACTCTAATTACAAAGGCAGCCCAGCTATTGAGTTCCTTGTACTTCCTTGATCTAACAACCAACTTCCCCAGTTTGTGCAACTTCCTGGATTCTCAGTGCTGGCATTATTATTAGTTTCATCATAATGAGAGCTTTCAAATGTAACAGCTGAAGGATTCTGGTACTGGGTAGTGTTTTCCTTCCCTTTGGAGTTCTACCTTTCTTGTTTTTGTGACTTGGAGCTGCAAGAGAGAATAATAGAGATTGGTGATTATCATTTCATAATCAGATGGAAAATTTCTTTGTATCTGACCACTTCTCTTAATTATCACTCATTGTTCTTTTCAAACTAGAGCTTCCTCTGCAGATTAATAGGTATTTTCATATCTTCCTAGTTCTTAAGATAAACTTACTTTATTAATTACTTTGAACATACTTTAAAAAAACTTTTCGTCCTCTGCCCTGTTTCTTACTTCTACCCAGGTTTCTAATCCCCAGAGATTACAATTTTCACCTTTCTACCTTTTAAAAGTAGTTTCTTCAACTAATTACCTCCCCATTTTTTAAATAAAATGCTCACCCAGGTCTCTTTTGATTTAAATTTGGGGACATTATTTACTCGCTTTCTGTGTTAGATGTGGACTTAGTGCCCCCCCCCCCCCCACACACAGGCACACACACACACACACACACACACACACGCGCGCGCGCGCGCACACACAGGCACACACACTCAGACCCCTGCTAACATTTTCCCATCTAAAGGTTTGGCTAAATCATTGGGCAGCATTCACTGCCAACTCTATGTGTATGTTATCAGTCTTTCTTTTACATTTGCTTCGTTTCCATGTACGTGTTGCTACATTTTTCCAAAGAGCCAACAGCTCTGTCAGGCAAGCACATATCATTATTTTATACCATCTTCATACTCTTTTGCCACATGCCGGCCTTTCACACCTGTCCTGTTGTCTTTTTACTTGTTTGTGGGTTTATTCCTTTTTCACTCCTTAATTGTCACTATAGTAGAATTTTGGGAGGAAGAAGTATAAATGTTTCTGGCCATTCTGCTACATTTGGTTGCAAATCTTTTCCTAGTCACCCCGTTACTCTCCCTAAAAACAACTTGTGTTATTAGTTTCTTGTGTGTCATTTCAGAAATCTTTGATGAGTATATATTTCTCTTTTGTTCACAAATTTACTTGAATTCTAGGCACACAGTTCTGTACCTTACTTTTCATTTAATAATGGACTTTAGAATTCATTCCAAAATTTCTTAAAAAGCTTGTTTTGGGGAAGAGGTAGTGTGTGCATTATATTCCATTGTATGAATAGTCACAACTTAATCAGTCCTCCATTAATGAACATTTAATTTGTTTCGCGCTTTCTCCATTATAAATAGTGCTACAGTGGGGATTTTATGCATAATTTTCTACTTCTGCTAGTGTATCTATTATGATGAACTCTAAGAGTAGAATTTCTGGCTTACCACAGAAGTTAGTTTCTTTTTTTTTTTTTTTTTGCAGTGCTGGGGATTGAACCCAGGGCCTTGTGCTTATAAGGCAAGCACTCTACCAACTGAGCTATATCCCCAGCCTCAGAAATTAGATTTTTAAACATAATACTGCATTTTTTTTAACTAATGCAATACGTCTGTAAAATGTGAAATGTTTGTTTTCCCATTTAACTCATAAATATCAAGTCATTTCTCCCTTTTTCTACTCTTAAACTGCAAGGATAACCAAAGAAAATCTGAATACGAAAGGAAGATGATACTGTGCCCTTGGTGGTGGATTTCCTTTTACATTTAAGATATGCTCTTTTATCCCACTTTCTACCACCTAAAAGCCTTTTAAAAGAGTAGATATGAAATATTTTCTTATCATTTTTTTTTCTTTTTTCAAAGGCATAGACAGATTTACTTAGGAAGATAGATACAAATTCTAGGAAGAGCTATGGCGATGGCACATGCCTGTAATCCCAGCAGCTCAGGAGACAGAGGCAGGGGAATGGCAAGTTCAAAGCCAGCCTCAGCAACGGCGAGGTACTAAGCAACTCGGTGAGACCCTGTCTCTAAATAAAATACAAGATAGGACTGGGGCTGGGGCTCAGTGGTTGAGCACCCCTGAGTTCAATTCCTGGTTATCCTCCCCAACCCCCCCAAAAAATTCCAGGACGAATATGGGCCATCTCTAGAGTGAGAAATGCCTTTATTATCATTTTTATAAAAACTTTTAAAGCTTAAATTTATTATTTTTAACTGACACATAAAAACATAAGAATTGTAGGCTAGGAACATAGCCCAGTAAGAGAATGCTTGCCTAGCATGTACCAAGCCCTAGATTTAATTCCCCAGTACCACAAAAACAAAGAGCATAAGTATACAGATTTATGAGTTACTATGTGATGTTTCGGTACATGTATATTACAACTTTTTGAGACAATTCACATGCTATATAGTTCATCCACTTAAAGTATAAAATTCAATGGGTTTTAGTATATTCACAGAATGTCTAACCATCTTCACAATTTTGGAATTTTTTATCATACCCCAAAGAAACTTCATATCCATTAGCAGTTGCTCCCTATTTCTTCCCAACTCTCACAGCCCTATATAACCACTAAATCTACTTACTTTCTATATAGTTTTGTTTAATCTGTTCATTTCATGTAAAGAGAATCATGTAATATGTGGCATTTTATGTTTCTTGTGGTTTCTTGGCAAAATACCTGATATGTTCAAGTGCATAGATGATTTTCCAGTTTGAGTGGGTGTATTTTAGGAGGTTGTTATCTGCCCAGGAAAAATTATGAAGGTTAGTTTCAAAGTAGACATGGCTTAGCAGGTTCCTTGATAGAGTCAGTCAGCAGAAATATTTAGAATTAGACCATCTTTCCTATAATGTAGGAACACTATGTCAAGTGAGACTACACCTAAACTCCTTCCACTGCTGAAGGCATTCCACTTTGTTCCCATCAAAAATACATTTCTAGCTTCATAATGAACATCTTTGGTGGGAGACAGGGGGCAGTTATTTTGCAAGGTTAACTACTTCTGTTTTATTACAAGAAGTACTTTCAATAATATTTTTTCAGTTAAGCTAATTCACCTATGTCCTATGCAGGACCCCAAAACATGGGTTAGAATGCTTTCATGAACTTTTGTGAGTTTGGGTTCACCTTTACCTTCTGTGTATCTTATCTGTTACACCACATCCTGAAATGCAGAGTCATTTTCCTGTGATCAGAGTAGGGAGAGGTATCTCGCATATGATCATTTGGTTCTTATTGCCAAAGGGATTGATGTGTCATGTTTCCTTGAAGCCTGTGCTGACCCAGAAATTACCCCATTTTCAGATTACAAAAGAATTATCAAGTGTGAGGGATCAAGTGTCAAGTGTAACCTCAGCATGTCTAAGTTAGAAAATCCTTCAAATAAGAAACAAAAACAACCTCAAAAAGTCTCATCTCTTTCACTGCCATTCGGTGTTAACCATCATATGATTTTCTTCACTATTTGGTGAGTAAGACAGAAACTGACCTTATCCTCCAGGGATTCATAAACTTTTAGGTAGCAACAGTATCCTAGAAGGTAAAACTCAACACTCAGAGAGCCATTTGGCAGCAGTCTGTGGAGCAGGCCAACAGGAAGAGAAACAAAGGCTGACATACCCAGGAATGCGGGAAGCAGGGAAACTGTTCTTTGCCATTGCCAATCTTTATACAAGAATGGGAAGAATGACAGCTCCCTGGTAGAGTTTAAAGGTTAACATTGTAAAAAAATCTTTTTAAAAATGCAAAAGGTGGGGGTGCTGGGGATATAGCTCAGTTGGTAGAGTGCTTGCCTCACAAGCACAAGGCCCTGGCTTCAAATCCCCAGCACCGCAAAAAAAAAAAAAAAAAAAAAAAAAAATGCAAAAGGGGTATGTTAGAATTCCTTTGGTTGCAGTGGGGGTGGGGGGACAATAAAAGTATGTTATCAAAAAAGTTTAGTGGGTAAAAATATAGTTGGATCCTGGTGCTCAAAGCTTGCCTTCTCCGTCCCTCTCATGGCCTGACTCTCTGTGGAACATTCTTGGTGTACTTCCTCCACATGGTAGTCTCTGGCACCAGCAGGTTAGTAACTTTAGTGTGAGTGTGGTAAAGGAAGCTTATCTCTCCTAGCATTTTTCAAGGGGGGTTCCAAGATCAAGTCTTATTGGCCATTCCTGAACCAATCGTCAAGGTTGGGGTGGCATAGAATATCATAATTCACCAGTGTGGGGAGGGAGGAAGAGAAAGGGTAGTTAGCCCACTGAAACCACACAAACTGAGAGGAGAGCTATTTTTCCCAAAGCAGTACCAGAGTGTGATTGCCAGAAGAAAGTAGATGCTGTGCACAACCACACATCTGTCCACTGCAGAGAGGACATCAGGAAACAATTTGACCAGGATAATATGTGCATAGAAGTAAATAACTGTTTTGTGTTAATGACTAATAAGAGAATATAGGAATAAACAACAGTGGGAGGACTTTAGTAATAGATGGGTTTCAGAAAAACTGGATATAGATCAGAGTTTTATATAGCAAATCCCATTTTACCACTGTTTTCCATTACAAAGTCATGACTATATTCCTAAAAGAAAACAAATCTAGCAGATCTCTGAGTTGGGAACTTCTTGTGAAAAAGTGGTTATGATAGCTGCATGTATGATCTCTACATTAATATACACCAGGCCTTGTAATAGCCATTATTGAAGTTACCACCTACCAATTCATTTATCTTTGGGTACTCTTTTAGGACTTGGAAGATGTTTCCTTTCTCTTCCTTACCTTTTCCTAAGCCACAGACCGATTTCCTATGCTAGAATGTTCCCTAACTCCACCTTGAACCCACAAGGACTTCTTCATCATTTTACACAATAGAATGAATTATAGCCAGTGTCACATTTTGCCTACAGGGAGTTGTGTATTTCAAGTTTGGCCTTGTCCTGAAACTTCCTTAAGAGCAGGATTTCCGCTTGTGTAAAATTGGAGCCCACATGCAGGGAGGTGTGGCTTAGGGCCACGTGCAGAGGCTTCCCTGGTTCTTTGGATGCAAAGAAAAGGTGGGGGTAGGGAGGACAGAAAAGAAGATAGGCAGACAGGTGCAGCCCTCAGCAGGTGCACCACCTTCATGGACCCCCAGATGCGGGAGGAGTGAAGAGAGAGAGCACGTGATTTTATAAGAGACTGCAGTCACAACCTATACTATAGAAATGTTGCTGTGAGGTTGTCAGTTTAAACTGGGGAATGGTAAACTCAGATGAAAAGTTAATTATGGATTTCTCAAACATTTATTACTTTCTCCCATCCTCTCTTTCTACATCCCTCAAATTTATGTCAACTATATCTTTGAGCCCCTTTTACTCATTCATTCATTGACTCTGTAACAAATGGTTATTGAGCACTTGCTCTGTGTTGGCATTTGTGTAGGCATTGGGGACACAGCAGGGAACAAAACAAAATCCCTTGACTTTGTAACGTTTGCATTCCAGGGAGGAGAGGCAGACAGTAAATAAGGAAATATATGACCTGTCAGGTAATATTATTTGCCAAGAAAAAAATGAAGCAGGGTGAGAGGGATAAAGAGTGGCAAGGGAAGGAAGCTGCCACTTTGTATTTGGTGAATGTGATATATGAACAGAGACATGATAGGAGTTTGGGAGCAAGCTGTGAGACTTCCTGGAGGTGGAGCAGCAGGGCTGGGGTCTGAGCCAGGAGCAGCTTGGTCTCCTTGAAGAAAAAAAATAACAGAGCAGCCAGAGTCACTGAGGACAGTATGCAAGAAGGGAGAATAGGGTCAAAGATGGGGTCAGAGAGAGGACCAAGGCGGCAGAGGGTTGGGGAGCTGCTCTGTGTTGGGAAGAAGGAAACCATTGTGGAGTTTGGGCAAAAGAATGAAGGGCTTGACTTGGGTTTTCAACCAGATTGTTGCAACTGCAATGAAAGAAAAAGGTCAAAGCAGGGGAGACCAATTGAGGGATTATTGAGAAAATCCAGAGAAGACACCAGGGATGAAAGTGATTGAGATAGAAGTGGTGAGAAGCATTCTCATCCTAGATATATTTTATTTTGAAATTTCTATTTCCTACTGTTTTTTTCTTTTTCCTCACTGTACTTTAGAGGGATGGAAGCTTTTTTCCCTGAGTAATAGAATTTGTTTTTATATAGTCTGAAGAAGACAAGGGACTTTGTTCTGATCCTGCCTGAGGTCATATCTCCCCTTATTCCATCCCTGCAGAGCTTGCTCAATTTAGTGCTGGACTCAGGTATGGTAACACTGTTGCGGGCTATGTATTGAGGAAGCCCTGGCAGGGATAGGAGAAGGGATCCTAGGAAGGGGGACTCAAAGGCAGCATCTTCCCTACTTCTGTTCATCAGGGAACTCAGCTTGAATGCTCTGAAAATGTTTCCTTCTGGAAATTGCTCTCCTCATTGACAGTTTTGCAGAGCGCTGTGAAATTACTAGGAATGGAAAACTACAGCAAAGGCAGGAAGCACTCTGCACTTCAGACCGATATGTTGTCAGGGGCAGTACAAGTCATCCAACCTTAGAGCCTCAGAATTGGGAAGGTCCCTAGTGGTCTCCTGCTGCTGAATCCTGTGTGATACGTAGTCATCTAGACTCTGCTTTAAGGGTCCATAACCTATAGAATATACAATGTCCATGCTGAGAGAGGGACCTTCAAAATGAGGATGGGTTGAGGTGAATCTAGGAGTCTGAACTCCCAGCCCCATCCTCTTCGACCTTGTTGTCTCTCCAAATAAAAGGCAGTCCTTGGTAGTAGGTGGGTTTAAATGTACCTGCATCCCATCCCTGGATGTCTGGATTTATTTGCCTTTCAGTCCTAAATGATAATGAACTCTTTTGTTTTTGTTTCAAACCCCAGGGGTTGCCCTGCTCTCAGATGTGTACCCGGAGAAAATTTTGGTTGACCTGCTGGCTCAGTATGACACTGGTAAAGATAAGCACACACCAGAGACCAGAATGAAATTCGGGGAAGTCCTGATGCGAATTGTCAGGGCATTAGGTGAGTTTTCTTATTCTATCCTTCTGGAACAGGGTGGAGAAGAGTGGCTTTGAAACCGGAGTCTGTGTCCTGAAGGTTTGTTGAATTAGTGGGTGAGGGCAGATTGGGGCTGAGATGAGTTAATTCCCTACTATTTATTGAATGTCCATATGGAGCTAGAAGGTGGTATACTGGGGAGCAGGATCAAAGAAAATAATTGTTCATTCTAAAGACAGAGATTAAATTAATGTAAACTTCTCCATTAGCCAGTAGGGGACTTTAGATATTGAAAAACTGGCCTGTATAACATAGAATTGAGAGGAATACTTTTTTAACCTGTGTTCTGTAGACTTAACCATTGACTGCCACCCTGTGTATCAATGGAATCTTTACTGTAAGGCAAACCAATTGTACACATGAGAGCCAGAATGTAAGACAGAATCCATTTTACCCAGATAGCTGCAATGTTGAATTTTGAGAATTATTTTCTATTTGGGGGTTGTATTCTCACCTTGCATGCCCTGTATCAGTTTGTGTTATGAAGGTTAGCCACCAAAGGTAATATTTTGGCTTAAAAAACAATGCCACACTGGATGCTTGAATCAAGAGATCAAATGGATTCTTTATTCACCAGCATTGCAAAGAATTCATTAAATTCTACATAGCTGC